>NW_006437746.1:3234298-3297983 GCF_000325575.1 Pteropus alecto
ATAATGTTGCTTTCTCTCTCCAGGAAGCTGGAGATCTGGTCTCTAACTCCAAAGTCTATCAACTCATTCTTGAGCTAAGGTGGCATGGTTTCTCCATCCATCCTAATACCCGGGCGACGCTGACGTGTTCATCTCCCTGCGGGTACAAGGGCAAGTGAAGGGAACCGACACTTGTTGAGAATCTTGCTGTGCATCTTGTTTTGTGTTTGGTTCTTAGGGATGTTATCCCATTTTATTCCTCACGGCCACCTAAAGATAGCTCTCTTTATTTTATAGTTAGAGGAAATGGGTTCATATGGATAAAGCGCCATGCCCAAGATCGCACAGTTACAAATTGTCCCAGTTAGGAGTTATGAAGCTGAAAAATGAGCCCCTAAAGATGCATCAGAATTTCCCATCAGGAGGAAAGTGTTCTGGGGATGTCTTAGTCCCATCAGTGCTAAGTTCCTGACACCTTCCAAGGCCAGTGTGTGCCGGTTGCTGTGGGCTGAAAAGCCCTGCTGGCTGTCCTTGTTTACTAGAATTATTTCAGAGCTGATGACATTGACATATAGCCTAAACGCTGCCAGTTGTGCACAGAGGTTCTGTGGCTCAGCCTTCGCCATGGGAAGGACTGACCCACTCCTTAACTACTATGATCATCCTAGGCTGGTAACTTCTGTCACGACCCTGGGCCTAGAGAAATATTCAAAAAAGAGGGTGTGACACTAAAACTCCTCTTTCACCACGTTCCCAGAGCTTCTAGATTGCCCTTTTATTTCACCTACACGGAAACCACGTGGGCGATCAGAAGCCTTCAGGGAGTGACCTTTGGCCGCCACATCTTTTCAAAAATCCCACAAAGATGGTGGTAGATTAGTTCCCAAAATTCAACGAGGTCCCATCTTTTTACTTCTTCTGGACTCAAGAAGTATCATTGTAGACTCCAAAACAATAAGCCCTTTTCTCTTTTTATAACTCTGAAAATCACATATAACTTTTAGTTGGAATCCCATTATAGAAACCTGGAGGTTTCTACGGAGGGGAGGTCAGACCGGAACAGCTTATTTAGTGGTGAAGGAACGAATAAAGCTCAACCTAAGAGGTTCATGCACTAAGCCTTACTTGGATGAAGTACCCTGTCTTTTCCAATCCATCATTTAGTACATGACCACTGGCATCAGGCAATGTGCCAGGAGCCACAGAAAGCTGTAGGGTATACTAGAGGACACTCCAACACTGTCATCACCCATCTCATAATCTATTTTCTTCATGACATTTTAAAGAGCTGAGATTGTTTGTTGTTTGTGTCTTCCACTAAAAGGCATGAGAACAGGGTCTGTGTTTTCCTTCACCACTCTGTCCTCAGTGCATAGTAAGTACTCTCATGCTAAATGAGAAGATGAATGAATGACTAAATGAGAATCTGACTTCTATTTTCATAATTGCCACTGTTTGGATGGAAAGACACTGGGTGAAAAGCCAGAATGACAGAGAATTAGGATGACAAGAGAATTGGCCCAACTCATTTCAGGTGAGCAGACCCTGGGGACGGCCTTGTTCCAGGCACTACTAGGAGAGAAGGAGGGGACATCTTCCTTCTCCAATTGGGGAGAACTAGTTTGGCCTTCCAGAATGCCTACTCTGAAGTTGGAAACAGCCGCTCAGGGAATTCTGTATGCTTAATTTGTAGAAACATTAGTGCGTGAAACACTGGTGTCATTGGGACACAGGGTAATGTGCTAGATACTCTTAGAAAATATAGGCTTAGCCATGGAAGAGCTCTAAGGACAGATGGAGGCATGTTGAGGCCTCATATGTGAAGGAAATTTTATCAGGGTTCAGTTTCTTTTTGACTCTCTTCCCATTGCTCAATAGAAATAAAAAATATAAGTATCATCTGTTCTCTAATGTAGTGGAAGAAGATCATTGAGGGACATTATGGTGGCTTAGGGACACACAGATTTTATAGATTTAAACTAGAGATTGCATCACTGGTTTTTGTTAATTTCCTATAGTTTACGATAGGAAAAACCTGAACTGAAATGACGACCCTTCCCCGCAAATGTCCATCCCTCAACATCTGATCATGCTGTTCCCTTTCTCAGGCAGGCTCTCCTCTTCCCAACATACCTAAATGCTACAAGGCCCAACTCAATGCTGTTCCCTTTGAGGCTGTCTCTTATGCCTTTCAAGATGAATCTCTCCCTTGACTCTCTGGACTGTTCTTATGTTGGGTCACACTGCCTTTTAGTCAGAGATATCTACCTGCCCCTTGCCACTTCCAAGGTCCAATCTTACTCCTGTCTCCTTCTTGGAACCCAAAGTTTCTTGCACACTCATTGTTAGGTTTGTATGGTGCTTAATAAAACATGTCAAAGCTCACAACTTACCTCACTTAATGATCCGGAGATTCAGGGGCAAGCAGGAACGGATTTTTTTTTTTTTTTTTTTCCATTTCACAGATAAACTAAGATGCACTGGAGACGTAATATGCCCAACGTCCCAAATCCCAACTGGTAAGTGGCAGAGCCAGGGTCTGTCATACTCACAGACTGGAAATTGCAGTCTACGTTTGAGATGCTTCGGGAATAATTTGGATTTCAAATCTGAGCTTTAACAATACCCAGAAATTGAAAGATTACAACCAATAGTGTAAAATTTATTTCCAAGCCCCAAACTGTGCTTTAGGAGAATTAAGGTCACAGACACTGTCACAGAAAAAGAGACAAGGTCTCTGGAGTGGGAGGCCTAAGACCTCTGTTCCTATCCCTCCGTGGTCCTGTTTCCCCCACCTGTAAAATGGGAAAGTGGTGGCTGGAGGAACGACTTTAAGGATCCTTCCTGCAGTCCACGAGTCCTTGCTTACGACCTGGTGGCTGGAACCTGTGGGTAGGATGGGCTGAGAAGGCTCCTTCCAATTCGCAGATGGGCCTCAAATACCGCCAGAACATGGAAGCACGGAGTCTGAGCGGGGAGGCCGAGTCCCGCGTGCCCAGCCGCGCCGTCGCTGGTGCGCCGGGATTCCCGGCAGGTCCCGCCGCTCTCAGGACCCGCGTCCCGAGAGTCAGTATCAGCGCCAACGACGGGCGGGGGAGGTGTGGCCACCATGGACCGCAGCTCCCACCCTTAGCGCCCGAAGGTGACATGCCCACCAGCACCGCAAGTCAGCCTTCGACCCCACAAGCAGTCCCCTCTAACGAGTGCCGAACAAAAGAGGCGCCGGAAGCGAGTTCCTCTGTGGTCCTTGAGCGCTTGGAACAATTTCCTATTCTGTCTAGGAAGCTTGGAGGCCTGCGCATCTCTGTGGTCTCCCCTCCTGGGATTGGCGCCCGCTGGGACTCATGGCGGCGTTCCCTGAGGCCAGAAGACGAAGAAAATCTTTCCGCTCTTCGGGTCTACCGCGAGGCCACGCTTTGTGACCATTGCTGACCCTCCTCGCACTCGTAACAGGGCCTGGCACACCAAGAGCAGGGAGAAATCTGAGAGGAGTTAAAGAATGGGAATGAATTAGGGTCAGAGACACACAGCACCTTGCAGTAGGAAGAAGAGAAGGGAAATTCTATAGACCTGAATCCAAAGCCTTCCTTGCCCTTTTCAGCCATAAAATGTTACCCAGCTAGCAGGACGTTTATCAAGTCTCAGAATCATCACCTGAAAACTAATAATCCTGTCTTACAGAGGCACTGGGATTGCAAAGCAGATAAGCAGATAGGAGGGATGTCTCTGCCTCTTCCCCTCCAAGCTCCACAGTATAGCTGGTAATCACAGACAACTTTCTACTGCTCAGAATGATCAGCTTCCTTCCCTGGTTATAAAGCCTTCTGCAGCAGCCAGAATTAAGGACACATTTTTTAGAGGTTAGGCTAGGCTAGGCGTTGGATACCAGGGAAGCAAAGGTGGCCTGGTCTTGTCTTCCAGCCAAGAAGACAGGCACTAAAACCGCCAAGATTTGAGTTTGTGTCTGAGGACTCAATTGTGAATCAGAAAGACATGGTGTCAGCCCACATCGGGCTTACCATACAGTGGGGAAGGCTTACAACTAAGCAGTGTTAATACGTTATGACAAATAAGGGCCGTGACAAGCACATGGAAGGCCACCACAGAAGTGCAAAAGAAGCGACATTTAATTCAGGTGGGGAAATGGAGTACATGGAAGACTTCCTGGAGAAGGGGGTTTCTCAGCTGTCTTGAAGGACAGGTAGACGTTTTCGAGGTGACAGGAGAGTCTCTGCTCTCCTAGCTAGGGCTTGGCCCCATCCACTCCTATTCTGCTTCACAAATGTGAGGTTCCTGCCCATATTACAACTATAGGGGTGGGGATGGGTTCTAGGGCCCTACTATTTTTTTTAGGGTGTGTAAGTGTCCTGGCTACTGAAAAGGGAACTGTGCACACAAATGATGTCAGAACATCTGAGAAGTTTGGGGGTAGAAAATCTCCAGACCTGACTATGCTCCTCTCTTTGTGGTTTCCTTAAATCCAAAGACCCCTAGTAACACCCTTTTTACAGGTGCCCTCGCCTCAGGTAGGACTTAACACAGGGTAGGGAACAACGGTGACACAGAGCAGCATAGTAAGTTGTGTATTTTCTGTTGTTGTCGTTGCTACATACAAATGGGACAAAAGCTTGGCAGACCCTGGCAATAATCTGGATACAGGGGATGAAGAAGTGGGAGAAAACATAATACTAGAAAACATCTATAATGCCTACAATGGGCCAGGCACCATTCGAAGTGCTTTGTGGGTATAATCTCACCCAATTCTCATATCGACTCTACGATTTAGGTAATATTATTATTCTTATTTTACAGATGAGGAAGCCGCAGCACAGAGACACTAAGGAACTTGCCCATGGTCACTCAGCCCATAGTACGACATCCAGAGTTCTAATTCGAGCCTCTGGGTGAATGATAGTGCCTTTTACAGTGCTGGGAACATGGGTGGAGCTTCAGAGTTGGGGGCAGATGGTGAGTTCTGCTTTAGGCATGTAGCATTTGGGTTGCCTGTTCTGTTAGCTCTCATACTAAAGCCAGTGTCATGGTTTCCTGGCGAGGTCAGGATAGTGTTCCCTCAGGCCTTCTGGAATTGTCTTTGGCCCAAATGCAGGTGTCCCAAGGTGCTATGTGGAAGGCATCCTGGAGCATGTCTTCCCCGCTAGGACCCAACCTAGTCATCATAGATCAGACCACAGTGCTGGCCACAGAGGGATGAATCTGGCCCTTACAGACAATGAAGCCAACCACTTGAGCGTGAAATAACTCTAAAGAACAAAAAAACTCAATCTTGTTTTCCAGATCCTTGTGTCTCCTACATACTAGGCAGCCAGAACTGTGGGACAACACATAGTCAAGGAAACCCGAAAACCAGAGCTGACAGCACTTGTTTTCTGCTCAAGAACCCTGAGTCTCTGAGGCCTCAATGAAGCAACAGGCCACATCCAATGACAATATCAGGCAGAGGCTAGGACTGCCCCCCTGTGAGATTTCCAAATATAGAGGATGACCTTGATATCAGAAGGTCACTCGTTAGGTTCAGTGGGCAAAGACTTGTCTAAGAGATCTCCCTTAAGCCTGTGGAAACTCTGCAGCAAGTCTTCTGACGCCTTTGTTTCTGTGCTGGCTTGTGCAGAGACATGAAGGACACATGTCAGTTCCAGATGTAGGCCCAGAACACTCTTAGGATATTGCTAATCTCTGGAGCCCAGGAAACTGTTACTTTGGACCCTATAAGGGCCTATCTGCTGGGCTACAGTGAAATAAATACAATGCATAGTTAACTCTATTGGAAAGTGGTTCATAGTTAACTCCATTGGAAAGTGGTTCATCTTCTTTACCCTTCAGCCATGGCCATTACACCCAGAAGTTGTGCCTTCAGGGTCTGCTCAGTCATGTTAGCAGCAGGGTCCTGTTCCTGCTTCTGTGTGTAAATCACTCTTCAAGATGAAGTTCACCTGGGTAACACCTGCCTCCCAGATATTAGATTATGCATCTAGATTTTGTTGTCCCCACACCTTCCCACTTTTTATCGGCTCCTTCACCCTCCCTTAGGGCTTCTCCTTGGACACCAGAGTGGCGGTGTTCATTTAGGGAAGATTAACCACATCTGTGGGCAAAAATATCACAGTCTTTGGGCTGGTTTCTTCATTGGTAAGATGGAGATACCTACTGCTCTCTTCATTGAGACTCAGATTGGGTGAAAATGCCCTGGGCATCACATACCGTATAATAATTGACTAAAGGTTCAGGATATGCCAGGCCTTTTGTTATGTAGTATCTGTATGTGACCCCTTTCAGCGCTCATAGTCCCGTGAGGCACACACTATATTCCAAATTTTTTCAGATGAAAAAAATAGCCTCAGAGGTTGGGTATCTTACCCGTGGCCACCCAGAGGGGAAAGGGCATTATTGGGGTGCGTCTGGATGCCCAAACCTTGAATGGTCTGACAGCTGTATATCTGCAGCCTGAGAGGCCCCGCCCCAGCTCCGGTCGCGGTGGAGAATCGAGAAGAAAGCGACTTGTCCCGGGCCCGGGGTGCCGCCTTCATTCCCGGGTAAGGGGGCGCACGCGCCCACCTTCAAGGCAGAGACTTCCGGATCCTGGAAGGGCCGGAAGTAGGGCCTTTTTACTTCCGGCTCGGCCATTGTTTTCGCTTCTGCCGGCCGCTGTGGTGTCCCGGGCCGGGGAGTCCTCCCTGAGGTGCCCCAGTGAGCGGGCTGGTGGCGGAGAGGGAGGCGCTGCCGGGGCTGGGGTCGTGGGGCCGGGCTCGTTGGGCTGGAGCCGCGGACGTCCACAGCCCAAGTCAGCGACGCTGCCTGGGCCCACGTTTCGCCCCTGCGGCCGGCGGCGTTGTCCCTCTGACGCTCAGAAGCCGCCAGATGCAGAACCTTCTCTTTGTCCCATTCTCCTGACCAGCCGTGGCTGGCACGGAGCCGCGCACCTGTGGGTACAGCGATGAACAGGGAAGACGTGGCCAGGTGAGCGGCGCCGCAGAAGCCTGGTTGAACGCGAAATGCAGATAGATGTTGTCCCAGCTTTGTACTAGGACAGAATGAGAAGCGTCAGACGTGGGTCAGACGCCGTCGGAATTTCAAACGTGGAGTGTGACTTGGAAACCCACAAAATCCAGAGGAGAGGAGCTGCTGAGTATTCGAAACAGTAAAGGAAATAGGAAAATGGCCTGAACTTTCTGCATTGTGTGGCATCTCAGAGCAGAGTTAATATTATTTTTAAGTGCATCTTTGCCTTTTTAAAGAAATTGAGGCCTAAAGAGAAGTAGTTTACCCAGGATACCAAGATGCATGGTGAATTGGAAGCATAGCACAAATGCCCTAGTTACCACTAAGGTGCTAATTTTCAATATATATTTTTATTGAAAATAAAAATTTTTCTTACCATGTATAAACTGAACAGAAGTTTTCCCCCCGCGTCAGTAATGGCTAAATGAAGCACATTCATTCGTTTATCAGATAACGTGTTGCTGTGTGGGCTGTACGCACATATGTACAAAGATGACTGGAAACCAGTCCTGCCCTTTGAGTCCTCCCACAAAGTGGAGAGACAACCATGTAAGCCACAAACACAATGTGAGAAGTGCTCTATCAAAGGTTTTGAATGAAAGATACTGTGGGCTCACTGAGGCAATAACCCCACTTAAACCTGGAGAGATCAGGAAGGCTTTCTAGGGAAGGTGGGTTGAGTAGAAAAAGGTCTGGCATTTTGATTCCATCGAGTTCCTTTTCTTGGTGTCCATCCAGCAGTTTGGAGGGTGTGAGTGTTGAGTTGTGTATAAACGAGTTAAAATACAGTATTATAATGAGAGGTACAGAAAAAGAGGTTATGGGACAGTCAAGAAATTCAAGAGAAAATGGCATTCGTCTGGGTTTTGATAGATGAATAGGAGAAGTTGAAAGGAAGAAGAAATCTCCAAACAAGGAAGAGTATACTAGCTGTGTCTCTAGAGCTTTGGTCCCAAACTTTCTTTATTGTGCATCTCTATCTTAATAGAGAGGAGTAGGAGGGTGTTGAGCATGCACTTCTAACAACATAAGTTTATTTGTAAATTAAAGATATCTAGTGTTTTTATAAATTTAATGCACATTATAAAACATACACTAAATAGGAATTAAATAACAACACTATTTTCTTATGCACCCTTTGGATTATGCATATCCCACATTTGGAGATCAGTGCTGTCTTTCTAACCTGGGTACCTGGGGACAGTGGTAGGGGGTGTGGCTAGAACAGAGACCTAAGGCCAGATTGTGAAGGACTGTGAATGCAAGGCATAGATATTTAGGTTTTAATCTGTCGGTTATGTAGGCACTGAAAGTTTCAGGAAGGAAGTCATGTGGAGAGACGCTTAAAGAGACTGGCCTGGTTGTGCCCTTTTTTTCTGGAGCTTTGCTTTTTAACTGTGGAGGGTCTGTCATCAGCCTGGGACCGAATACTCTGGGCCTCTGATTTCTCTCTCGATGTTTCCGTAGGTGACACAGCCTCGACTCCTGAAAAACAGCTCCTGATACCTGAATTACAGACCATCATCAGACAAACTGCTTTTAATCAGACAAACTACTGCTGGAACAAGCTTCTCTTTGGGATCACAATGGCCACCCAAGGCAGGGGAAGTTTAGGCCTCATCCCTAGGACTGCTGTTCTTCAGAAGCAGGAGGGGCGCCTGACCATGAAGCAGGAGCCAGGGAGCCAGACCTGGGTGCAGGGCTGCAGTCTTCAAAAGAGCCATACTCCTGTCTGTGAAATTTTCCGGTTGCACTTCCGGCAGTTGTGTTACCATGAAATGTCTGGGCCGCAAGAGGCACTGAGCCGGCTCCGGGAGCTCTGTCGCTGGTGGCTGATGCCAGAGGTGCACACCAAGGAGCAGATCCTGGAGCTGCTGGTGTTGGAGCAGTTCCTGAGCATCCTGCCTGGGGAGCTTCGGACCTGGGTGCAGCTGCATCACCCTGAAAGTGGTGAGGAAGCTGTAGCTGTCGTGGAGGATTTCCAGAGACACCTCAGTGGACCAGGAGAGGTAAGCACTGAGTCTATAATGGCATCTAGAACCATACTCTAGGGCTTAGGTTAGCCTGGGGATAGCCATTCTCTGTTCCTTTGGCTCTAGGCTGGTTTGCCCTTAGGATTCCTGAGCCATTTAGTTCCCTGGATGGAGGGGAAATAGTTTTGTGCTCCAAGCCATAAACAAATACAATTTGCAGCCTAGCTACATGAATCACTTTATGAAATAGTGTTTTGTGAAATAGTGTTTCATGAGCCCAACTTCAGCCTGGAGATCCACATAGCATCTCCTGGCAGGTAGAGGATCTACACAATGTTTAGAATGGGGGAGCATGGTGAGGGGAAGTAAACCTTTGGGTATGTGGATAACATGGGCCCTCATTTGAGAAGTTCTCATTACTCACTTCCTCAGACTGCTCAGTCAATTCTCTCTCTTCTTGTCTTTTAGGTTCCTTATGAGAGGTGACATTTCTAGGCCTTATAATTTGCTCCTTTTCTAGCTTTCTGAACCCAACTGGGTTTGTTTTTTTGTTTGTTTGTTTGTTTTTTGCCTCTTTTATTCTAAATTCAATTTTTTCTACTTCCGTGGATTCTCTCAAATTTAAAGCCAAGGTAACTCAAATTAGAGGAAACTTTGGAGGGCGATAACAGTGGGAAATCTGGCTTCCAGGACCACAAAGCTAACTAGTTCGGTTACCATGTGTATCAGTCAGGGTTCAACCACAGAGGAAAAAACCATTAGAAAGTTACATGTATAAGTGTATAAATATTTATATTGCTAGAAAATGGCTTGCGATGGCAAGGCAAGTCTGAAACCTGTCAGGCAGGCCATCAGGAAGGGCTGCCTGAAGCTGCTGTCCACAGGCAGAATTTCTTCATGGAACAGTCAGCCCAGATTTTTAGGCCTTGAAACTGATTGAATTAGGCCCGTCCAGGTTACCTTGGATAATCTCCTTTACTGAAAGTAAACTGATTATGATTTTTAATCACAAGTACAAAATACCTTCACAGCAACATCTAGATTAGTGCTAAATTGGCAGGTCAGAAGACCATCACACCACAGATAAGTCAGTTCCTCTGGATGAGTCTCAAATTGCTCTGTTGCAGCTGAGCAGGATGGATTAGGGTCCCCTCTACGTTTACTCCTTTGCACTTTACCAGGGAAAACCAGCATATGAAATCTCCTGAGTACCCATCACATAACTTTATTCAATGGTTTTTAAAAAATGATTACATATTTAGGGAACCAGTTCCAGTTGATAGGTCTAGAGCTAGACCTTTTTCCAGGAGTACTACCAATGCCCATTTGGACTTACCAAATCCATTATCAACTATTATTTCTTTGTGTAAACAAGTAAACACAGCAATAAATCAGCCATCACCAAGGTCTAGCAAGCAACTAGGCCTAACCATGGGCAAAGACAAGTGGCTGAGGAAGTGTTTAGAGTGCTATTTAGTGAGGAGGGTGGAAGAAAAATTTTCCTATTCTCTTTTGCTTAAGCAGAAGAGAACTCCTTCTCCATTTTATCCAGGGAGCCTCAGAAAAAAGTGACTGAGTCACAAACCCAAGAGAGTAACTAACAATTGACAGGGCAACTGGACACTCATAGCTCCAGCCTAGGTGTGGGATCTCAATTTCTTACTCTGCCACTATTATCAGCTCAGTTTTCTGACATAAAGATGTGAGAACATGACTTTCCTAGCATGGGCTCATAAAATGAATTTATGGCTAAATGAATAAACAAGCTTTTTCATGGCATTTTTCCAGAGAGAGATTAAGGAATATCAGGGCAGATCAGAGTCAGTCTACTTAACAGGAGTGAGCATGTGCATGTGTGCACTTTGGGGCTGGGGAGGGCTGTAGGGTAATACCTGCTGGGCTGCAGAATCATGCAACTTACAGAATGCTTTTGTCCTATATCTCATGTCAGCTCCTAGTGGGCTTACAGAATACACAAATAGTAATCATTATCTCCATTTGACAAGTGATGTGAGCACACTGAGATTAATTGACTCATCTAAGATGACAGAGCTAGTAAGCATTCCCTTCGTCCATAAGATTTAACCAAAGTATGGTTATTGCTGGGTACCACTAGGTGTGGGAAACAGGACTTTTCGGTTTCCTAGGTTCTAAGCCCCTAGCTTTCTTTTAGTGTCTTATTGTGGAATGCCATCGTAGAATGAAAATTAGAATGGAGATTTCATGCCTGTGAGGACAGGAAACCTGTGAGTCCTAGATAATGAATAAGAACTGTTCTGAGATTTAATTGTTGGTGAATTGCAAGGTTGTGTTCTCACAGTGCATTTAAGTTCTGTCTTTTGCCAGTACCCACAGCTGCTGTATTTAAGAGCTGTAACTCCAATTTGTAAGAACCGTCTAGTGGAGAGCCTAGGAACCATAGACCCTAGGGAGCCTCCTGGTCCTACCACTATGCTGGATATATGCTAAAGGAGTGAGTCCCCTCCCATCTCAGCAGATGTAACCCAGTTAGATATGGCTTATTGAAGGAGCAGTTTTTACCTTATGCCATACCATGTACATTCCAGAGCGAGCAAGCTTAGAAACATGATTTATTTAGATGTTTTAGGTTTTCTGCTCCAAATGCTGGTGAAAATAGTAACCATGAGATTGTGAGGAGCTGGTTTGATTACAACAAACAACAGTTAGAAATAAAAGGTCTATTCTCTGAGGTCTATTCTCTAGAGATTGGTGTTATCTGATCTTATTTGACTTTTTTATATAAATTATTGGGGAGAGGTAGTAAATATTGAAAGCTGAATTTGCAGATAACCCTAAAAACTCCTTGCAGAATATTGAGAGGAAGTTGGTCAGCAAATATTAATTGATTACCAGTGTTAGGCCAAGCATTGTTCTAGGAGCTAGTGATCAAGATAAAGTTCCTATGCTCAAAAAGATTATATTTCATTAGGGGAGAAATAGACAATAGTATAAATAAGATAATATACAGATTAATACTTGCTATAGAAAATATAATCAGGTAGTTTGAAAGAGTGACTATCCTTGCTTTGTCAGTGTGGTCAGGGATGGCTTCTCTGAAGAGAAGACACTTTTGCTGAGATAAATTGGAAAAGCTCTTTTGAGATTTGTCAGCCACTCTTTGGGATGTTGTTCGAGCTATCAGCCTCAGTGGCATTATTTGTGCACATTCAGGTGGATACACTGATTATTATTTATTTTCGTGGTACTTCTGGTTGACCTCTTCTATAGGGTAAGGCCCTAGGGAGTGTACTAAATTGCTCTCCTGGTTCCTATTTCTAGATGGTTCTTAAAGCAAATTTGTGTTTGAAGAACCAACACACAATGGAAGTAGTTATGTAATCTGGTCTTCAATCTCCTAACAGGAAGGTCAACAGAAAGATGGCTGGTAGGAGTGCAAGCTATAGTTCCTGCTTTGACAGATTTTCCCCTAGCAGGCTGTACTGGTGGGGCTGGAAGGATACTCTGGCTCTTCTTTTCCATGGCTTGCTTTCTGGGGGTGCTTCTTAGAGGTTTAGGTTTCTGTATCTTGGAGGATGCTCTTTTGAACCCAATTGTATTTCCTTGTCTCTAGGTTTCAGCTCCAGGACAGGAAGAGGAAATGCATTTGGAAGAAGTGACACCCCTGGGTACAACAGAGGAATGTCCTCCTGCCTCACCCCTCAGTGAGGGTTTGGCCCCAGGAGCCCACCTGGAACCTTCTCATGACCCAGGGGCCCACCACCTCCCCAATAGGCACTCCGGTACTTACCCCTCCAGCTCTGGCCTGAAGTCACGCCTCTCTTCTCTCTGGAGTCTCCTTCATCTCCCCACTTCCCTCCTCTTGGAAGCCGTCATTGCCCCACCCTCGGTCTTCCCTCCTGAGTGACTTTGTGTGTTCCTTTTTTCTTATTCTTCAAATATTTATGTATTTAGCAAGTTTTTGCCAAGCATATGTCATGAGAGAGGCACTATTGGGGACCCTAGAGGTATAGTACACCATCACTGCTTTCAAAGAGCTTGTTATCTAGTTGGCGGAGAGTCAGTCACAGTGCGTGAAGAGGCAACCTTATAAGATACACAAGAATGATAGGTGTGGCCAAGGATTTGATACCATCATCAATGAGCAGTGTGAACATTGTTAATGGTGAGCTGAAGTGGGCAAGGGATTCTTCATGGAGGAGGTACAGTGGGAGTGGACAGTGATAAATCGGGGAGTGATTTAAACGGTAGAGGAAAATGGGAGGTGCCAGTGCAGAGGATATAAGCAAAGACTCTTAGTGGGAGTTTCTTGGACCCTGCTGAGGCGGGGTCAAGGAGGAGTGTATTTGGGATCCTGCGGTCTGCTTGTACAGGACCTTAGAGTTGAGGCCAGGAAGATTTTGGGGGCAGGGGATATTGTTTTAGAAACAATATTTTAGGACAATTTTTCTGGCACATGTGAGCCATATGGATCAAATGGGGAGACCAGCAGCCAGGAGCCTCAATAGGAAGCTAGTCTAGGAGAATGAATGTGGGGTCATTATTGCCTGAGTCGGGTTTTGCGGAATGGAAGGAGATAGATAAGACAGACATTGTGAAAGAAGAAGCCATGGGGCAACGAAGAGGAGAGGGAATTAGAGATTTGGGGCTAATATCTGGAATCATTGACAACTTGAGTAGTCAGGAAGGGAAAATGATAAGAACATGCATTTTTGACACTGAACTTAAGTTGTTGTGGGACACTAAATGAATTGTCTAATAGTCAACTGGAAGCTTGTGAAAGATGGCTAGGAGAGAATAGAACATCAGAGCAGTGAGCATCGGTGATCTCTGACAGGAAAAAAAGCACCGAGGCCTGAGTGCCTGGAGCGTCCAAATAAGAGGGCAGGAGAAGGAAAAGAAACCAGGGAATGAGGGGCCAGCGATCCTAGGGGGAAATCAGGCAAGGCTGATCCTAGCGGAGCCATGAGGGAGAGAAAGTGGTCCAAAGTGTAGCTTCCAATCTTAGTATATGTACGGCCAAAGCGGAAAAAAATCTTTTTGGAACTATATGTGGTAAAGGATGTTAACTAGATTTTTTGTGGTGATTATTTTGCAGTATATACAAGTAACAATTTGTTATGTTGTACACCTTAAACAATTATTATATGTCACTTATACTTCAATTTAAAAAGAAAATGAAGTACAGCTTCCTTCAGAGGGGTTGGAGATGAGGGCTGGGAGAAGCCAGTATTCACTTTAACTAGGGACCTTCTACTGCGTCCTCCATGGAAAAGTCACAGCATGCTTAGGATAACACCTGTGTGGTGTGCAAGAGGGGCGAGAGCCAGTGTGTGTGGAGCTGCCTGGGTTCTCGTGAATCCACCCCCTGGGATACAGACCTCACTGGAGCCAAGGGCTGGGCTCGTCCCACTCATAGCTTTCTCTCCTACCCCAGCTCGACGTGCTTCCCCGGTGCCTGCCCTTTGCCAGGCAGGGATCTTAGGAGACCAAGCGGCGGGAACGGTGCTTCGGGCGGTCAGGCCCCAGGTGAGCTTGGTTCTTTCCGTCTTCACCGAGATCCGAGTCCGTGGCCCAGGAATAGCTAGAGCGCATCTGCCGGCCTCTGGCCTGTTCTGAGACTGTCCCTGTGGCTTTCCCGCCTGAGTGTTTTCCTGGGGCTGGTCCCACCTGCTGAGTTCATGGACTCTCTTGCCCCAGACTCGTCCTTTTAGATGTATCATCCCAGTCTCTCCCTCCCCAGCCTTTTTCCCGTTAGGGCCCTTACCCTGTGCTCTCTGATGACGCTGCCCTTCCAGGCAGGGAATGTCACTGAGCAACAGGAGCTTGTCATTCCAGGGGTCTGCAGCGTACGAGTTCCTGTCTGTGGACTACTCCGAGAGGAAGTGGAAAGGTCCGGCACTGAGTCAGAGAGCCCGGCGTCGGAACGTCATGCCAGAAACGCACCGCAGCGTGGCCTCATGGGGTAATGGTTCCGTGCCCCAGTCCCTTAGCTCTGCCTCCTTCACGGTTTCTTTGCTATATTCCTTTTCTTCATAACTTTTCATCACGAAAAATTGCGAATGTAGACAAAGGGGAGAGAACAGTATAACGAACCTGTCTTGCCCATCACCCAGCTTTAACAGTTATCAGGCTTCTCTCTACTTCATCATGGATTGAGCTAGGCTGGCTATTAGTTAGAGTCTGTAGTTGTGAGGAACAGAAAGCCGCTCAAGGTATTTTAAGGGCTGAGCTGTGACTCACAGTAAGGCTACAGCACTGGGAACCCCGTATAAACCGAGCAGCTACACCAGACTTCAAGAAGCAAGGCGTCCCTGAAACCGCGGGGCCCGGGAGCCTTGGCAACAAAAGTAAATGAATTTTTCCGCCCTGTTTTACTGGGAATGTAACACAGCTGCTCTCTGCATATCTGTTTTCTCCTCCCACTGCTGCCCGTTCTCTTCACTCTGAATCTTTCATTTCCCTCATAACTCCTTCTTAATTGGACTTTCTGTTCACTCACACCTTCTGCTTGCTGATGGTTTGGCTTCTCTCCATGCGTTATTTCTGCTCGAGCTCTGACTGTAGGGTAATTTCCTTCGTTTTGCCCTACTTCCAGTTCAGAGTGTACTCAGAGAGGGGCTGCAAGGGTGCTTCAGCCTTTAAATATCATCTCTGGGCAGAACTTGGGCTTGGGCCACAGCAGAGGCCGATGACTAATCTACAGAAAAGCTAAACGTGGGCGTAGTGCCTGGCCCTGGTCCAGTCACCTGTGGTCCACATTGGGATGAGCTGCGTTACTTGGCACAAAGCATAGTTTGCCTCAGCTTCCCTCTGAGCAAAAGCTGGGGCCTGACAGTATCCTGGAAAGGGACGTTTCTGGGGCAGATTCTCTGATGCACAAGTCCAGGACAGTAGCCAACCTGGAGAGGGTGGACTTAAGAATCAGGGATTCAGAAATCTACAACTTTGATATTCTAAAGTAGCATTTGTAGCTTTGGTTTAGATGTGATTAAAAGGAACCACATTTTATGTGTTTAACTATAAGCTTGATTGTTCTACCTTCTCCCAGCTTTTGAATTCAAAATTCTAGAATTCAAAAGCACATATTCAACTCTTCGGTTTTCTTATGATTTTAGATTATCAAGGTACCAAAGTCATATTTTGATTTATATTTCCAATGATTGATGCCCTTCTTAATTTTTATAGAAATATAGTACCGGTTACTACCAGTCCCGTGTTGCAGGGTCTAGGAGAGCCCCACCTTTAGAATTCTGCTCTCCCTGTCAGTACTTTTCTCCAGCATTTCTCAACCCATCATTTCTCTAAATGTTCTCATTGTCCTATCATAACAGAATCACTGCTTTTTTGTACTTTTTTTCTAACCATACCCTCATAATCAGAATCTCCCTTCAACTTGTGTTTTCCCATCCTGTTTCTCATATTTCCTTTGAGGTATTTGCCGTCACTCTCCACAACATTGTTGCTGAGAATCATGGAACCATAAAATGTCATGGTTGGAAAAGATCTTAGAGTTTATCATTTACTAAGGAGACATGGCATCTCAGTAACTTCTGGAAGATCAGACATGCTTTACATCTGGTCTCTTGCTTACTTGATTACCCTGCTCACTTGGCAGTGCTAACTCAGCATCTGTCTGTCCTGATGGCTCTTTGTCCATCCTCCTCCACTGACTATCTTACCCCTCTTTGTCTTTCTGTCCATGAAGAAAAATTTGAGCTATTTCTCATTCTCTCTCCGATTCTCAATGGGTACCT
This sequence comes from Pteropus alecto, assembly GCF_000325575.1. Classification (NCBI taxonomy): domain Eukaryota; kingdom Metazoa; phylum Chordata; class Mammalia; order Chiroptera; family Pteropodidae; genus Pteropus; species Pteropus alecto. Next base: position 3,251,004 of record NW_006437746.1, read on the forward strand.
TATTCCTCACCAATAATTTGAAGGTTTTTTCAGGCACATAGACTCCTGACAATCAGGATTCCTCAATGGGACAAAAAATGAGTAAAAGCTGTTTTCTTCTTTCTCTTGGCCGCAGGGGACACTAGGATGGAGAATTCAGAGTTGCCTCCAAAGCAGGAAATTTCTAAAGGATCAGAATCATCTGATGGGACATCAGGAGACCTCTGTGAGGTGGTTCCTGCGGGACCAGAGGCTGGAGATGACTGTGATGATGCTTTAGAGAAGCCAGAAGTGCAACCTTCAGGTGAGGAAGGGAACAGACTGAAAAGTGATTTCTTGGAAATAACACATGAGGATAAAAACAAGTCCACGAAAGGTGGATGTGATTATAAGGAACTTGGGGAACTTCCAAATCTATCCGCCAGTCCTGCAGAGCATCAAGGAGTTCTGAAGGCACAGAAATTCTATCAGTGTGATGAGTGTGGCAAAGCTTTTAATCGGAGCTCACACCTCATTGGCCATCAGAGAATCCACACTGGAGAGAAACCCTATGAGTGTAATGAGTGTGGTAAGACCTTCAGGCAGACCTCTCAGCTCATAGTTCATCTCAGAATCCACACGGGGGAAAAGCCCTATGAATGCAGCAAGTGTGGGAAGACCTACCGGCACAGCTCCCACCTCATTCAACACCAGAGACTTCATAATGGGGAGAAACCCTATAAATGCAATGAATGTGGAAAAGCCTTCACTCAGAGTTCCCAACTCATTGACCACCAAAGAACTCACACTGGGGAGAAACCTTATGAATGCAATGAGTGTGGGGAGACCTTCATTCGGAGTAAAAGCCTTGTCCGACATCAGATACTTCACACTGGTGAAAAGCCCTACAAGTGTAATGAGTGTGGGAAAGCTTTCTGTTCTAATAGAAATCTTATTGACCATCAGAGAATCCACACTGGGGAGAAGCCTTATGAATGTATTGAATGTGGCAAGGCCTTCAGTCGGAGTAAATGTCTTATTCGGCATCAAAGCCTCCATACTGGGGAAAAACCATACAAATGTAGGGAGTGTGGGAAAGCCTTCAATCAGAACTCTCAGCTTGTTGACCATGAGCGAATTCATACTGGAGAAAAACCTTTTGAATGTAATGAGTGTGGTAAGGCATTCAGCCTGAGTAAATGTCTTATTCGACATCAGAGACTTCACACAGGTGAAAAGCCCTATAAATGCAACGAATGCGGAAAATCCTTCAATCAGAACTCACACCTCATTATACACCAGAGAATTCACACTGGTGAGAAACCTTATGAATGTAATGAGTGTGGGAAGGTCTTTAGTTACAGCTCTAGTCTCATGGTGCATCAGAGAACCCATACTGGGGAGAAACCCTATAAATGTAACGATTGTGGAAAAGCCTTTAGTGACAGCTCACAACTCATCGTGCACCAGAGAGTTCACACTGGTGAGAAACCCTATGAATGTATCGAGTGTGGGAAAGCCTTCAGTCAGCGTTCCACTTTTAATCACCACCAGCGAACTCACACTGGAGAGAAGCACTCAGCTCTGGCTCGGTCAGTTTCGTAAGTCAGATTTTCCAAGACAGAGCAAGGAACTTTGATTTAAATTTCTTTATAAGAAGGGTGCTCAGCCTGTGCTTTTGGAACCACTAATTGTAGTGGGTCATTCCTTAGCTGCTGTCTACTGGGTCATGATGATGGGAGAGTGGGAGTAACACTGCAATCCTTCCCCAGTATTGGGGAGTAAGCACTATACATGTCAAGTACATGCAGGTTTCCTGCTTCTTTCTTTCCTTCCTTTTCTCTCTCTCTCTCTCTCTGTCTCTCTCTCTCTCTCTCTCTCTCTCTCTCTCTCTCTTTCTCTATTGTTTCAAAATGTATCTCATTTCTTCCTTATGCATCCCATAAGCCGACTGTGCTTCTCAAGGACAGATCTTCCTTATTGTATTCTACCTCTTTCACCATTTACATAAAGTCATTCTCTAAGACTGATTTATTCTTTCCTTTCTCTTGGTCATGGCCCTTCTTACCTACTTTTTAAACTTCTACTCCAATCTAGACTCTAATCACTTGTGTACCCTACCCAGAAAACCTTTTCTTCTTCCCGTTTGCTAATCTGTGTCCCTCAGAACCTATTAGATCCATCTCATCTCTGGAAGACTGTCTTCAAATATTTCTTCATTCCTCTTAAATTTTTTATTCATTTGACCTCAGTACTTTGAATTAGCTGGTGCTACAATGTGCAGCTGTTGATAAATTGCCTTGTAAATTATTCTCAGTGCATATATGTATACATACAAATTTATTGTAAGTTCTTTGAGGTTAGGTATGGTAATTATTTCTTTTAGCATATAGATAATAATTTTCATACATTGTTAATAAATAATTTTTTAAAACAATTTTCTAGTTGAATCTTACTTAAATTGGGTACAGTCTCCCTGTCCCTCTCCCTAACCAGACCAGAAGCATCTAAAGGTGGAAGTGGCATCTCATATCACATACAAATACCTCATTGATATCTTCTACATGTACTCGAAGTCTCACTATTGTTACTTCGTTATTGATTTCTGATGCATATTCTATTGTATGTAGGAACTTACCTTCTATTCCTATTTTTAGAAGAAGCAATATAGATAGCATCATAGTTAAGGACACAGATTTTGTGCCTAGAACTCTAGGTTCAATCCTGACTCCACCACTTTCTTAGGTGTGTGATCCTAGGAATGTCACTTGGCTTCCTTGTGTCTCAGTTCTTCCATCTATAACATGGAACTACTTCACTGAATTGTTAGGATATTAATTCATAGGTATAAGGCCCTTAAAATGGTGCTTGGCACATAGTATGCGTTATAGCAGTTATACTTAAAGAGTTTTTATTAAGATGATTGCTAAATTATAGCAAGTTTTAAAAGAACTCTTGGTGTAATTTTATGGGTCATATCATTCTTTTTGTAAATTTTTTGACAAGTTTTTAAATAATTGAAATTTCTTTGTATACCTGGTATAAAAGCCATTTGTTTGTGATTTTTTAAAGTATAGAACTAGATTGAATTTACAAAGGTTTTGTTGGCTTTGTAAAATGTATTTGGAAAATTTATTTTTCTTGTATTACTTTGGAAGAGTTTGCATAATGTGGGAATTATTTTTTGAAAGGTGAAAATACCTGAGTCTGATCCATTCTTAGGGAGGGAATTGGGAGAGACAAATCTTTAGCAATATTTTGATTTCTTCATTGAGTGTGTTCTTTAGGTCTCTTCTTCTGTGCCAATATTCGTAATGACATACATCTGGAAATCATTTTTACTGGAATGTCAGAGTGGCATAAAGTTTTACCTGCTCTATAAAATTAATTTACTGTTTCGTATATGTAGTTAGAGCTCCATTTTCATACATAATGTACATTGTGGTTTCCTTTTAATTTTTCTGTCAAGATTGTCAAGTTTAATTTGTTTCTCTTTGGAACTCCAGTTTTTGAATTTTTTTTTTTCAAATGTCTTTTTACCACTTCAGGTTGCAGGGGCTTTTTAGTTATGGAAAACACAAATGAAGTTTTTCTTCATTAGTCAATTATGAGGTCTTTCCAGTCCTGATATTTGCCCCCAAATAGGAAAGTGGGTTTTCCTTGAATCTTTTTAGAATCTAATTGGATGCTGTTAAAATTGTCTCTTTGGATCTGAAGCCAGCCAGGTTAGTTGTAAATTTACATTGCTAATACGTACTTCAGTGGTAAAGTACCTCAATGATTTTTAATCTGGTTGAAAACCTTCACGTAGAGCCGGCTTTTTGTCTTTTTTTTTGCTCTGCTCTCATACTGTAGACCCAATGGAGCCTCCTTTTCATGTTCTCTATCGATTCTGAATAGCTTCGTTGTAAAAGAACTGAATGTGGAAAAACCTTCAGTCATAACTCAGACTTTATTTTACCTCAGCAACTCCAAATTGGGAAAAGAACCTATTCTTGAGGTAAGCGAGAAAACATTCAGTTATAGAAAATTAATCCACCAGAAACTACACTTAGAAGAATTCATTGCAAGTTTGAATGCCTTGGTTATAGTTTATTCCTTGTTTGACATCAGAAAATCCACATGAGTTAGGGTTTTGTTTTGTTTTGTTTTGTTTTTTTAGTTTTTGGAGGGCGAGAAGTCATGCAGAGCTTTTATTATTTTGCACACGTTTCTGAAAAATATTCCTGAAGTAAGTGTGGAAATCTTTAATTTTAGCACATAGCTTCTGCTCCCTCTGTGAGTCTACAGTGCAGAAAAAGAGTGAACAGTATCAGTAAGCAATATGATTGAATTCTCAATTTTATTTTTAGAAACCAGACAATTTATACCCAGGAGATGGGTATGCCCCAGGTGGTCAAATATGGTAAAGGTGCTAGGGCTGGACACTTACCCTCTTACCTCTCACACACACAAAGAAAATATCCCACAGCTATGCTCTGCATTCCCAACCCTGGCCATTCAGCTTTTAAATCCAATAGGGAAGATCAAGAGATTTTGGGTGCTAACAAGTTACTGCATACTGTCTTGTGTTGGGAGACATTTCTGTCAAATTATTGACCTCTTGGGAGTGCAACAGAGGATACATTCATGAAAACCTCTAATGTTAGGGATAAATTGAATACCTACAGGATGGCTTTTGCTCTGTAGAAAGATTAAAAAACAAAAAACAAAAAAACTACCCCTAACATTAGGATACGTTCTAGCTGCATTCTAGCTGTATAGGGCCCTGTAGGAGCACTTGCCTGGTGGGCGGGGGGGTGGGGGGGGCAAGGAGGAAGGAAGGTGTTACGGTGTCAGCTGTATTTGACCCAGGATAGGACATTATTGACTTAAACCTTACTTAACCACAAAAGTTTTCCCACTAATATATGCACAGGGCCAAGGGACTTGTACTTTACCCAGGTGGATGCCAAAGGAGGAAGGGTGTAGTTTCCATTTTAAGGCATGTTAATGTTTTACATGAAAAGACAGAAGGAGGGACATGTGATGCCCCATCTCCATTTTCTAACCTGTGAGTGTTCCTCAGGTGATGTTTGCTTAGGAATTTCCCGCTAACTAAGAACAATGTTTTCCACCTTTGATGGGCCAGTCCATAGACTTAAAAGTTTCTAGGAATGACTATACAGTGGCATTTTATGATGATACTAAAGGTTTCTCCCCCGTTTTTTTCCAGTTACATTGTTTTATATATGGATGAGGCATTTAGAAGATACTCAGTTTCCCAACTTGGTGCCGTATGAATTGTGGATGGACATGCACAGAACCAATAGTCACCCAAGATTTGGGTACCGTGAGAATAATCACAACCACATATATTCCCCTGAGACTGAATAAGGCAACCATAGCTGCACTTTCAAGGCCACAGGGCACAGACTGTATACCTTAATTATATACTTTGATTCCCATTTGGTAAAATTGAAAAGTACTATATCCCCTCACGGAGACTATGTTACTTTCCAGGGGAGTAGTGGCCAGAACAATTGCAATTATACCATACCTGTGGCAACTCTGGCAAGTCACAGAGCATGTCCTGATGTCAGGAAGAGGCCACTAGTGGAAACTCTAGTCAGTATTCAGGCTACATCAGCCATGAGCAAAAATTGATGACACTCAAGCGGTAATGGGAGCCAAACCACTGGTGCCCCATGGCAGCTGCTACAATGCTAAACTTAAAGCCACTGATGACATCCATTCTAAGCTGTGCATTTACTATGGCTATTCATTGTCGCATCTGTCCTAGTGAGGAGCATTGGAACGACATAGTTGTAGTTATTCTTTAAAAGACTCAAAAGAGAATGATTTGAGGAACTCTAGGCAATTCACCTCCTCACAGGTTCCCTAAGGCTGCCACTGAGAGTGGATATGTGGGATATTTGAACTGTAGGATCAGGAACAGCTAGATAATTCCCCCAAATCTGCAAGAACAAGTGAAGTTGCACATGTGGTCAGGGGCCTCTGGTTTGTCCAAAGCAATATGCTGGAGTAAGAGTTATGAATAGCTTGTATTGGGGCAGAGTTAAAGGTATGCTCCACATGAAACTATAATGTCTGGGCCTGTAACTGATACCAAGAGCAAAGCCATCTCCTGATATGCCACTTGCTCTGCATCTCCAGGTTCTGAAACCTTTTTCCTTTTCTTGGGGGAATCATGAGTTAGTCAACACCAAATATGTTGTTCCTCAAGGAAGTCAGGTGTATAAGTTGGCTAGGGCTACCATAACAAGTACCACAGACTTGGTGGCTTATGCGACAGACATATATTTTCCTCCAGTTCTGGAGCTAAACATTCTAGATCGAAGTATCAGCAGGGTTAATTTCTTGAGGTCTCTCTCCTTGACTTGTAGATGGCCACCTTCTTCTGTCTTCACATGGTCTTTCCTCTATGTTAATCTGTGTCCCAATTTCCTCTTCTTATAAAGACACTGGTCATATTAAATTAGAATCCATCCTAATGACCTCATTTAACCTTTATTACCTCTCTAAAGGCTCTATCTCTAAATATAGTCACATCATGAGTCCTGGGGGTTCAGAGTTCAACGTACGATTTATGGGGGACACAATTTAGCCTATAATATCAGGGTTTTTATTTTTGTTTTTGTATTAATAGCAATTTAACTCAAGGGCAAATCTGGATTGACCTACCACTGTGGGGAGTTGGCCTTATTCTTAGGAGAACATATTTTCCCCTGGGTTGAAAGCCATGGCCACTGCCTCCTGGGGTGTATTCTCAGTCAGCATATTATTCCCAATTGAAACCTGGCCGTATCAGCCCTATGGCAGACACATGAATGGCTCTCTGTTGTGTTTTTGTTACTTTTAACACTTTTATTGAAATATAATACAGATATCATACAATTCACCCATGTAAAATGGTAGCTATTCTGGGAAAGAGAAAGGTAGAACTAAAAACACTGAGCTACATCAAAGGCAGTGTTATAACCTGTAACCATGTAAAATGTACAGTTCAGTGGTTTTGAAATATTCACATATATGCAACCATCACTCCAGTTAATTTTAGAACATTTCCATCACCTCAAAAAGAGGTCCCCTAGCCTTTAACTATTTCTCTCCTTGATACAACCCCCCTCACGAGCACTAATGTTTTCTTTTGCTTTTTATTATGGAGAAATTTTAATATACACACAAAAGACAAAAAAAAAAAAACTTAAGGTTTGCATGTAATGCAATAAGTTCTAACACAACCTGTGAAGCAAAGATTTAACTGAATCTAGTCAAGCCTCTATCCTTACCTTCCAAATTATAGGACATATAGGGGGATACAATGAGGAAACGATCAGGAAAATTCACTGATTTATGATTTATACAATGTGAGATATTTTATAACACTTGGCCTAGACTCTTCAAAAAGTCAATGAAATGAAAAAAGTTACTCAGCTGTTCTAGACTAAAAGAAGCTCTTCAGAGACACCACAACCAAATGCAATGAGTGAACTTTGATTTAAAAAAATCTGCAGAAGATATTTGGGGAACAATGGAGACGATGAAATAGAGAATGGATATAACATTTAATAGTATGTCCATTTGATGATATAGCATTATTTTTAAATTTCTTAAGAGTGGCCGTTGTATTTTGGTTATGTAGAAGAAGATCCTTATTTTTAGGAGATGCATACTGCAATATTTAGGGTTGAAGGGTCGCGATGTCTTTAATATATTTTCAAATGGCTCAACAATAACAACAGATAAAATGAGTATGTGTATGAGGAGAGAAAAAACTAATGTGGCAAGGTGTTAACAACTGTTGCATCTAGCTAGGGGGTATGTGTATATTCAAACATTTCAAAATAATGTTTGAAAAAGGTGAAGGGATTATCGATGGCTCATTATATCTCAATATCTTTTGGGCGAAATGCAATCTTTAGTTTGAGGGAGTGTGGCAGTAGATAAAAGAATATAGGATCTATAGTCAGAAGACCCAAGTCCACATTTCAAATTTTCCACTACTAGCTGTGCAACCATAAGCAAACCATTTCACATACGTAGGCTTTAGTTTCCTTATCCAGAAAATAAGGATGATATTATCATAAAATTACCCTGAGGCTTAAATTAGTTAATGCCAGAAAAAAAAAAAAGGTAAGATCATGTCACCCCTCGGTCCCCAAACCCTTCAGTGTTATTCGGAATACATCCAAAGCCCGTAAAGTCTGACACGTGAGCTCTCCGTCCCTTCTCTTTCAAGGCCTTTGCTTCTTGGTGTCCCCTCTCTATCAGGAACTCTCTTCTCCCAGACACACACATGCCTCAATTGCTCACTTCCTGTCATCTGTAAAAAAGTCCCACCGCCATCTCCTCTCTCTTTCCCCCCATACTACTTACGTTCTCCGTATTTATTATTTTCTCACATGTCTTGAAGGTAAGCTTCCTGAGGCAGCGAGTTCATTTTCTTCACTACTGTATCTGCAGAGCCTGGAACTCAAAAGTTATTTTTCTATACTGCCGATTAACGGTAGCTGATTCTAGCCGGCCCCCTAGTCGATTGGTTCCTCTTCCCGCGCTACCCAAGTCCCTTCCCCAGGCTCCACTCCTTCTAGGTCCCTCCTCGTATTGGCCAAACTCGCCAAGCCCTTCGTCTTCCCAGCCAATGATTGGGCCAAAACTGGGCGGGGGGCGGGGCTAGAGCTCGCAGTAGTGGCTGGCTTGAGCCGGGGCCGAAGGACTCCTGCCATCCCGGCACAGAGAGGCAGAATCCTCCCGATGCCTAGAAGGGCCGGAGGATTAGGATGGGAGTTAGTGGGGCGTTGGTGACGTAGTTCCTTCTGCGCTTCGTTCCAAGATGTAGGTCAGGCACTTTCCTTGAGGGGTATGTGGCAGCCTGGCTTTGGGGTTCAGGCCGGGTTCTGGGAGTGGGTGGGGGATACTGGCCGGGAGCCAGACCTCCTACACGGCTGCCCGCTGCGGAAACGGGGATGCGGCAGCTCAAGGGGTCGTTGTGGGACTCGCCTCCCCTCGTTCGGCGCTGGCCCTTTGTTTTGGGTCTCGTCTCCCACTCGGCGTAGCTGCCCGCTCGGACCGGACTAATAGTGTTGACGGAACTGTGTCATCCTCGCCCCTAAGCAGAGGACCGCCTTGCTAATAGCGGTCCAGGGCCAGCCCTGGCTCTCAAGGGACTCCACACCCCCTGAGTGTTTGATTCAGATCACCAGACCTATCCCCGCTGTGTTCCCAGTGAGGAAACGGACCCAGTGAGGAGGGCTGAGACTTGCCCAAGGTTACTCATTCATTCACTCATTCATTCAACGAATACTTACTGAACAACTACCTAAGTAGTATGCTAGCTCCTGGGATTACAGTTGTGTACAAGCAGAGCTATATTCTGGTAGGGAAGAAATGGAACAAGCTTGAGGGGTTAGAAGCAGAGTGTGGGAATCTGGGGGAGGGGAGAGGGGAGAAACACATGTTGAGGCCTAGTGATCCTAAGGGATGGGTAATCATTAAAAAAATTCTCCTAGAATCCTTTTAAAACCTGACTTTTCCGTCTCTGTAAAGACACTTGACTGCAAAATTCCTCTCATCTCCCTTCCGCAAACTTATGTTGGAAAGCTGAATCGCAGAGAACTTCTCAGTTGGAATGCATATTGCAGTTAAGGGAGAGTATGGAGACTTAGGTATCAAAAGAACAGGTGAAAAGGAGCGACTATAGTGTGATGGAATGAGGGTTTCCTTCACACACAGAAGGCTTGTCTCTCACTGGCCATGAGAACTTCAGCAAGTCATTCAACCTCTGGAAGCTTCCTTTCTTCATCTTTAGAATGAGGATGGTTATCCTTACTGCTCACAGTTCAATAGGAAGAGAAGTTACCCAAGGAGGGGACACTGCCCTGAGTGTCCGCTGTGATTTTGGCACTCAGATGACTCATTTCTATCTGTTCACAGTGATTCAAGACCCCATTAGGAACTTCCTCATCAAACTCAAGGAAGAGATCAGGCAAGCTCTGTGCTTGGCAGATCCTTTGGAGTGAGGCTGTTATACACAGAAGTGAGTGATTCTCTTCCTTCTTGGGCAAGTGAGACCTGTACTGTGAGCTTAGTATGGACAGAAGAATCCTGCCTGCTAGAGGATTTGGGGACCAGGGCTGATAGGGAGCATTTCTGGATGGCTGTTTATCCAGAAGGAGAGAAACAGAGAAGTGGAAGTGGGTCCTCTGAACCTTGAAAAGTAGAATTTTGGGATGGGAGGCAGGGCAATGTAGTAGAACTCAAATTTGGGTGTTAGGAGACTTGAGTCCCAGCTTTCCTCTAAGTTCCAGTTTCCCCATCTCTGTAAGACTACGTGGCCTGGGTGGTTCCTTCCAGCTCTGACATTTCTGAGAATCTCCAAGTAGTTGGACTAGGTAACCTCTAATGAAATTTAGGCCCTTTGATGACCTTGTTGAGACAGTATTGCCAAGAATGTGAATACACTGTCATAGTGTTCAAACACTCTGAAGCATAAAACAGATGAACAGGTAGTGGAGTGATGTTGGCGGTGACAGTGGTCATGTGTAATTTAATATTTCAAATCACACAACATTTACAGAGCCCTCTTTGTGCCAGGCACTGTGTGGGACCCACATATGCACATTGTAGACCCTTCTCTCTGGGAGCTTAGAGCTTAATATGTAGATGAGAGGAGGAGGAACACACACACACACACACACACACGCACACAAGTACTAGTATAAATCCACTATAGTTTGTATTACACATTCGTTATAGTGTTTTATGCAGTATAGACATTTTTATATGGTTAAATCTATTCTATCTGTTTTGCTGTTATGGTGTCAGCCTTTGTTTCACACTTAAGGCTTAGGCTTTTCTCTCCCTGAGATACATAGTCCCTGATATTTCTTTTTCTTTCTTTTTTTACATTTCACTCATCTCTCTCTGGAATTTATTTTCAGATATTGCCACTTATTCCTCACTCCACTTCAGTTAATTATAACCAAGGACTATGTGACCACTGCTCTGAGGGACCTGACCAGGCAGGTGATGCTGGCGAATCAAAGGAATACAACCTTCCTAGGTAAAAAATCTCTGTCTGTCTGTCTGTCTCTGTCTCTCTCTCTCTCTGTCTCTCTCTCTCTCTCTCTCTTTCTGTCTCTTTCTGTCTCTCTTAATAAAACTTTGCCCTTTGTGAGTTTCTCACAGCCTGATATGAGTGATGCCCCCGAGATTAGAACACTTACCCATCAATCTCAGGGATTTGTGGGTGAAAGATCTGTGGGGCTTCATTGGTCCTCGTCCATTTGCCAGTTATCTTGAGATTGTGCTTGTGTACACAGTTGCCTGGATACCCCTAATGTCCTGCTGGCCTTATGGCCTCATCTGTCTCTCTTATTTCTCCAGCCAAAACTCCATCTCCCTAGTGCCTGGAATTCTTCCAGAATTTTTGAGGAATTTTCCACTCAGTTGGGCAGAGGGCAAATAGTTGGGTATCCTTTAGAGAAAAATGTCCTCAGACCAGCCCTCCTTGATCTCCTGACAAGTCTTGCTTCCTCCTCAGGTCCCCCAGAATCACCCTGGGCTTCCTTATAGCACATCATGTGCATTTGTCTTTCTTCCTACTTGTCCTTCTAACCAAAACTCCATATTAGCAAGCTTACATTTTCATGACTTCCTGTCTTACCATTCTCAAATTCGCATTTCTGAAATATTCTTCTTTTTATCTCAAGTGTTTTACAACATCTCTTTCTTAGTGACACTACCATTGTCAATATTCACACCTACATCTGATTACCTTGAATTCTTGCCTTCAGTCATTCTCTGTGTTCAGTCTGATATGTGTGTATGCTTTCCTGGAAATAGCTAGACTTCATTGTTCTCTGCTCTGTCATTAGACCCTGTACTAGGGTCTCATTTTCTCATTGATTCGTTCATTTGTTCAACGAATATTTTTAGGCACCTAGGAAGTGGCAGGCCCATAATAGTCACCCGTACTCCATTCCTAAAGTCGCCTCTCAGCTCATTTCCTTTCCCTTTCCTTCTTTTCACCTTTAATCCATCTGGGCTAATCTTCCTAAAGCATTCTTTTCCTAATTTCACTTTTTGGTAGGATGATATAAAAGTTATTGTCCAAACTGGGATACTTTTGTGAGTTAAAGGGGGCACCATTAATAATAATACTGGATTAGCAGGTATCAAACAATGCTGTTCTAGGAAAACCAGGATACGTGATCGCTCGATTCCTAGGTGGCATCTCTTGGATTTTCTTTTTATTTCTCTCAATTTACTCCTCATGGGGTCCCCCAGCTGCCTCTTTCTTGATTTCCGGTTCATGCAGCTGAGAGAAACATGAATGTGTTGTGGGGTGGAGATAGGGACTAAGGGAAGTGAATGGTAATGCTTGAAAAGCTATATTCTTGATAAGACAATGAGAAGGGAAGTGACCAGAAAAGAGAATAGCAAGGTAGAAAAAATAATGTAGAGTGGGGAAAAAATTAAGGGTAGATTTTACTTCTCTGTTCTGAATATGTTTCTCATTGACCATCAAATCACATCCACAATTTTTGCCCCATAATTTCAGTGTTTTGGCTGGTGTCACTTCAGACAACTTGATTAAAGAATTTCATTTGTTCATTTGTTCATTCAACAACAAAAAATGTTTCGAGTGCTTGCTAGGTGCTAGGAATACATTGATGAACAAAATGAACAAAAATCCCTGCCTTCATGAAGCTTCACGTAATTGTATAATTTCCTACTTATTTCTGAGTGCACCGGCCCTCTGCCAGCTTCTTTTTAAGAAAGCAATTCCTACTTGTCCTCTGGGGCTTAGCCAAAGTTTTGCCTTTTTTAAGCACCTTTCCCCAAGCATTCTAAGCCCCAGTAAGCACTCTCTCCCCTGGCTCCTTTCATCTCCTGATTGGATACTTTGTAGATTTGTAATTTGCTCCATTATTGTTTTGCCATTTACTCCATTGTAATTACGCTCCTAAATGTTGATATGATATTTCATGCTGTATTATTAATCTGCTCAGCTGCCATACAAAATATCATAGACTGGGTGGAAATTAAAACAGCAGACATTTATTTTCTCACAGTTCTGGAAGCTATAAGTCCAAGATCCAGGTGACCAGCCAATTACATTTCTGGTAGGGACTCTTCTTGCCTTGTTGATGGCCACTTCTTGCTGTGTGGTCACATGGCTTTCCTCAGTTTGTGCGTTTTGGGGGAGGAGCAGGAGTACGAGCAAAATGGAGCTCTCTGATATGTCTTCTTTTAAGGATACACTAATCCTATTAGATCAGGGCTCCACCCTTATGACCTCATTTAACCTTTATTACCTCCTTAGAGGTCACATCTCCAAATAGACTCACATTAGGAGTTAGGGCTTCAACATATGAATTTTCGGGGGACATATTCAGTACATAACAGCTCTTTTGTTTTTGCATTCAATAATGGTATTTATTGCTTGTGACAGAGCTGTGTAAATACCCGACTACTAACATTTTCTCTGGACACATTTTCCTGGAAGGCTGCAAAACTACTCTTCTCTGTAGCAGACTTTAAGGATGGAATAGTTACTATACTAGCTGAAGAACTTCAGATCAGCAATGCCTGAGAATGAGACATCGGGGCTAGCTTCAAGGCACTGGCTCTTTCTGAATCTCTAACGTGCTTTGTTCTAGCAATTATGAGAATCCGTTCCTCTAAAATAATTTCCCAACTTTTCATAAATAATACTGTAAAATGAAAAATTAAAAAATAATACAAGTTAGCAGAAGACAATTTGCCAGTAAAATGGGAGGCCTTCATAACAATAAATATATTAACTTACCCACTGTTCATTCAGCCATTTATTCATACTACAAATAGTTATTTTCTACTTTTCGGCAACAATACTTTTAAAAATCTTTCCTATCTTAGACCCAGAACAGAGATATGTACAGGGTAGAATTACAAGTTTAAGAAATGAAAGAAGAAAAGAGGAAGTTTCAGATATTAAAAATAGAGAAGAAACTCAAAAAGGACCATCGACATTCTTGGAGAGAACTCAGGAAGGGGCTTTACTTGCTATCCCACTCTACTCTGCAGTTCCCTGGCTTCTCACTGAAGTTTCGCCGCCTGCTTCCTCCTATTTGATTAAGGGAGGTGGCAGTAGCTAGATGTCAGTGCGCCCAGGATCCCGGCAAGAATCCACCCTCATCTACTATTTTCTCTGCCTACCCTCTGTATCTTGGGCATGAGTCTGTATATATGTACCTGCCCGCGGCATCAGTGGCACTCAAACTTCTGATATGTGAACTCTAATTTCCACAGTTCTCTTCTCTTCTTGCTGGTCTTGAATATTTGCCACTGGCTGTGCTCCTCCTTTGGAGAGAGTGACTAACTTTCTCAGAAAGCTATGAGACAATGGAAATTAGTCAGACCTTTTCGAAAAGTAGTAGGTAGTACAGCAAAACAATTTCATTCCTCCTGACCCAATAACTCACTTGTGGAACTTTTATCCTAGGACTATATTTCAGTAGGAAGAAAACCATATGTATAAAGTGATCATGACAGCATTGATAGTGGTTAAACCTCAGGGAAAAACAGAAATATCTAACATTAGCAAAATTGTAGAGAAATGAAAATGAATTCAATTGGTGGTAAATGACACAGTTATAATTATATAAAGATTAAATAGCAATGTGGAAGAAGTAGGATGCAAAATTATATCTACTATGTATTTATAACTATATAACTATGAATATGGACAGGTCTGAAAAGGAACATAGTAAAGGAAAATTAATCATGTGTTAGTACCATGGGGTCCTCTTTCCGTTTTCTTTTATTACCCAACCCACTTTAGATCCGAGGTCTGCTAGTGTTGTCTATACATATGAAGTTTCATGTCAAAACAGTAATGAAATTCCTGCTCATTGCTGACATTGGTTTCATGATCCACCCCTCATGGTTGTGCTGTGTCCTACTCTCACCCTTTTGCCATCTTTAGTACCTTACCATTATGCCATGCAAAGAGGTCCTCTCAGAGATTCTCCTGCCATTCATTAACTAATTCTGTTCCCCTGTCAGCCTCTCCAGTTCACCTAGTAGTCTCAGTCTATCAGAGTGATAGTTTACTGAAAAGCAGACAGACCGAACTAGCACATATGGCTGGATCCTACAGATCATCCCCTACAGAGTAGGCTATGATGTGACTAGACTCCAATACTGGAAGAATTGCGTTGCCCCTTATCAAGACGGCGCCTAAGAACAGGGATGTAGACAGGGGCCTAGTACCTGCATTAGAGCAAAAAATGAAATCTTTGTTGTATCCCAAGACAGAATCCCAGTTGCTGTTCTATAAAACAATTCTTGAGCACCGATTTTGTGCCAGCCACTTTATCACTGGGCCTAGGGAAATAGGTCAGCAAGAAACTAAAAGCCAAAGTGATCTGAAGATTAGTCATTTGAGCTACTGAACTAAGGATCTTTCAATTCATTTTTTCTAGGGACCAGATTAGGAGTTAGGTGCCTCCAGTTCTGGGGGTAGAGCATGAGACAAGAAGAAACCAGGGTGGATTTTATGTTATTCATTGCTCATTCTGATGCTGGACCTGCTGGGCTGCTGTTAGGCCCTGGCTTTCCATGAGCTTTTACCTTGGCCTTTATATTGATCCTCATTTTCCTCATCTTTTTTGATCAATTCCTCCTGCCTTTGAACACTTATTCATCCATGTGAGACCCTGTGGTTTACCACATCTTGTTATCCTTGGATAATTCTCCTTCCGCTAGTATAGAGAACAGGTGACATGTACAATTTCTGTCTCTCCTGTCAGATGGTGAAACTGAGACTGAGGAGGTGTTGATTCTAAAGCAGCTCTCCTGGAAGATCAGAATCTCATACTTTCAAGAGAACTCCACGGAGGTGTTGCCAAGGAAGTCAAATTTAGAAAGCTCCACTTGCGGGAAAGAGAAGACTCAAGAGGCCACTGGAATGCTCCAGGCAAGAGAAAATGAGGAGAAAGACAAGAAACTTCAAGCATAAGACAGTTAAAGACAATAAAACACTCACAGAACTGAATGATCAGGACTCTGAAAAAGATGGTAGTCAGTGCTCTGGGCCTACAATAAATGAGAGAATTCAAGAGGAAAAGAGACAGTACGTATGTACTGAGTGTGGGAAAGCTTTTAGTCAGAGTGCAAACCTCACGGTGCATGAGCGAATCCACACAGGAGAGAAACCCTATAAGTGTAAGGAGTGTGGAAAAGCCTTCAGTCATAGCTCCAACCTTGTTGTTCATCGGCGGATCCACACTGGACTGAAGCCCTACACGTGCAGTGAATGTGGGAAATCTTTCAGTGGTAAGTCGCACCTCATTCGGCACCAGGGAATCCACAGTGGGGAGAAAACTTATGAATGCAAAGAGTGTGGGAAAGCTTTCAGTCGAAGTTCAGGTCTTATTTCACATCACAGAGTTCATACAGGGGAGAAGCCATACACATGCATTGAGTGTGGGAAAGCCTTCAGCCGTAGCTCCAACCTTACTCAACATCAGAGAATGCACAAAGGAAAAAAGGTTTACAAATGTAAGGAGTGTGGGAAAACATGTGTTTCTAATACAAAGATTATGGACCATCAGAGAATTCACACAGGGGAGAAGCCTTATGAATGCAATGAGTGCGGAAAAGCTTTCATCTTAAAGAAGACCCTTAATGAGCATCAGAGACTTCATCGTAGAGAGAAACCTTACAAATGTAATGAGTGTGGGAAAGCTTTTACTTCTAACCGAAACCTTATTGACCACCAGAGAGTTCACACTGGAGAGAAACCTTATAAATGTAACGAATGTGGAAAAACCTTTAGGCAGACCTCTCAAGTTATTCTACATTTGAGAACCCACACTAAGGAGAAACCCTATAAATGTGGTGAGTGTGGGAAAGCCTATCGTTATAGTTCACAACTCATTCAACACCAGAGAAAACACAACGAGGAGAAAGAAACCTCATAAATGTATTGTTGGTAGTAGGACTAATTGCTACTTTTCAGAAAAGCAATTTTTTAGTGTCATCAACGTTAATTCTATTTTTAAGAACCCATACAGAGAAAATAATCAGAAATAGATACAGATTAACAAAAAGAGATATTCATGCAGCATGGTATATATTTGAAAGAAGAAAACTAGGTTTTCAACAGTACAGGATTTAAATGATTGATGGTCTGTTCCTATAATGGCTTTGCAGCCATTGTAACATTTTTAAAGACTATTTAAGGCCATGGGGGAATGAGTTGGGTATAACGGAAGATAAAAGAAAAAACAATGAAATATTATCCAAGTTTTAAAAAACATTTATGTGTACGAAAAAAATGTGAATGAAATAATACCAAACCAAAATGTTAACAGTGACTGTCTCTGGGTGATAGGATTGTAGGTGATTTCTATTTTCTTTTTTATACTTTTCTATGTTCTTTAGATTTTTCTACAACATGAATGTACTAATTTTATATTTAGGAAAAAAGTACAGTATTTTTTTAATGCAATGAATACATGCTCATTTATGCTATGTTAGGAAAGGCTCATAGAACAGACTCTAAAGTCCTGGAATACCTAGTAACAGTGAAACTACACTTTTAGAGCCTTTACCCTGTTTTGTAAAATCATAAACACCAGTCATTGGCCTTTTACAGCTTTAAAATAAGCAGACTTTATAGTTGTCAACAAAATGTTTAATCTACTTGCTCAATCACTGTTAGGTTACAAGAACACAGTAAAATTTCCTATGTCCTCCTTTCCCACAGTTGTAGAAGGATCTGCAGATAATAGAGAACCACCTAGGCTTCATCTTTTCAATATATGTATACAAAACCAGGAAAAAAAAAAAAGGATCCTTATGAAATTGAAACAAAAACCAAAATGTTAACAGTGACTGTCTCTGGGTGATAGGATTGTAGGTGATTTCTATTTTCTTTTTTATACTTTTCTATGTTCTTTAGATTTTTCTACAACATGAATGTACTAATTTTATATTTAGGAAAAAAGTACAGTATTTTTTTAATGCAATGAATACATGCTCATTTATGCTATGTTAGGAAAGGCTCATAGAACAGACTCTAAAGTCCTGGAATACCTAGTAACAGTGAAACTACACTTTTAGAGCCTTTACCCTGTTTTGTAAAATCATAAACACCAGTCATTGGCCTTTTACAGCTTTAAAATAAGCAGACTTTATAGTTGTCAACAAAATGTTTAATCTACTTGCTCAATCACTGTTAGGTTACAAGAACACAGTAAAATTTCCTATGTCCTCCTTTCCCACAGTTGTAGAAGGATCTGCAGATAATAGAGAACCACCTAGGCTTCATCTTTTCAATATATGTATACAAAACCAGGAAAAAAAAAAAAAGGATCCTTATGAAATTGAAACAATTGCCTTTAAAGAGATACGATCAGCATAATCTGAAACTAGGGAAAGACTCTGCCTTCACAGGTAGTGTTTAGTAGCTAAAAGTATAGACTTTGGGGTCAAAGACACATGTATTCTAATCCCAGATTTGCCATACACTAGCCTGTCAATTTGGGACAAGTCACTTAACTGCTCTTTGCCTCAGACATAGCTGTAAAAAGAGAATAAACTACATACCTCACAGGGTTGTTGTGAGGATTAAATGAGATAGTACATGTAATCTGTAACAAGCCTGGCATGTGGTAAATAATAATTGCTTAAGTATAGGACATCACAGCTGTGTTTCTAAACACTTAGCAAGAGTGATTCAAGGAAAGTTTTACCTGAGGTAGCATTTAGGATATATTCAGATGTAATGCACACAATACCAACTGGCTTCAACCTTAAGAACATTGTTTACTTAAGGGAACGTCTAGAGGTAAGCCGTTCCAAATTTGGTTTTGGCAATTCAGCAGTTCTTCAAACTTCCATCTTAACTCCATAATTTTCAGCATATTGGCTTTCTTTTTTTGCAACTTCATGGTTGTGAGATGGCAGCCACAGCTGCAAGCTCGTTCTTCACGCAGCTCCCTCAAAGTCAGGAAGTGAGGAAAGGAGCCGGGGATTTCTCACCTGGTTCCTTCCTCGTTTTATCATGGAGAAAAAGCCTTTGCCAGAAGAAGGAAGGGATACGAAACAGTCGATACTGCAGATGCTCACTAGCTTCCTCTGCCTTTCTTTATGTCCAGCCATCTGAGGCCTTAGCCCATTTTCAACCAGTATTTTAAACTTTTAAGTCTAGCTCAAAATCCATCTAGGAACACTTAGAATCTCCCCATACTTAACCCAGCTAGTCCTCTTTACATACAGTGAGTCCCTAAGCCTGATTCCATTCGTCTTGAGCACTTAGTGATTTATTGTTTTAAGAATATTGAGGTTATGTTATCTCATTTAATCCTCATAACATTTGTACAAAGACATTGAATCTCAGTGAGGTGAGGCTAGAAAGTAGTTGGAGCCAGGATTTGAACTCAGATTTGACATTCAAGTCCATGCTTTCTTCCTTATACCAAAGTGCCTCAGCCCGTCTTGGTGGTTCTATATGTGAGTGGGAGACCAGTTAGGATTCTTCTGGATACCCATTTCTATGAAAGGTGAGTGTATCTGCACAATTACTTCATCTTGGTTTCATAAGGAAGATGTTATTAGTCTCTTCTGAGTTAGATTTATGGACTGTCTCCGCACCTTGTAATTTAATTTTAAGGATTATGTATTTCTTCCTTGCTGTTTCTGGAAAGACAAGGGAAGAATGAAGGGTATATTTGTGTAAAAAGGGATTGTTTGTCCTATTTTCATAGGATAGTGGCTTACACATAATTCTGTGATACAATAGTCCCTTTTTGCATAGTTAGTCAAAGCAACGTTTGGGGGCTCTGGAACAGATTTGCTGCATCCAGGGGATAGGACTGAATCATCGGTCACCCTTGGGTAGAGACTTCCCCAAGAGTGGTTGAACATGAAGGTAGGGTGACCCACAAATGGCAGTGGCTAAATAGAACAGCAATACGGACACTTCCATCATCTTTCTCTTGTCACGTGTTTTTCTTAAAGAAGGGGTTTGTTGTTAGTATTGCATGACTTTCGTTATGCCAGGTATCCTCACCTGCTGATCATTTGTGTGGAAACTCTCCATGACTAATATCTTCTGGCTTCGCCAAAACTGCTTTAAGAAAATGGGCAGTTAGCTGCCTGCATGCCTGTCAGGTGTTATTTTCTGAGCATTAATTATTGGTAAGCAGAGTTGTTGATGCTTCCTGTATTGCTGAGCAGGCATTCTCTGAAAAACAAAACAAAAAACAAAAAACGTTTTCCCATAACTGTGTCATAGTCTCTGGAATTCTTTCTTCAAATAGGCCTTCTTTTTCATCTTAAAAGACTTTGAGATTGATCTTCAAGAGTAAATACCTGTAGGAAGGGTACCACTTCATCTCAAACCCAGAGATCTGTGTACAGATCTTCACATTTCTTGCCCCAGGCAAGCTAGGATAATAGACCTCTGAGGAGGCCGTCATCCATCTTCTAGGCTGATCCCTGGCTTGAGCTGCAGGAGGAAACCATGTCAAGTGGTTTTCAGAGAAATATTCTGCATTATAATTTGAACTAATCACCCACCTTCCTCCGGGAGCCCACCAAGACTGCCAGCTGTTTATTTCAGTCAGAGTTTACGTATGCAGTTCTCAACCATCCTTTGAAGCCCTTTCACGATGCTTTCTGGAATTCAAGGTCCATCTCTTTGAATGTGTTTTTTTCAACTTCCTGTGCTAAGGGAAACCCAGTTATTTCCTAATAACAGTGCTTCCTCTGTTATTAGGAAATAATAGTTCCTCAGTTGCTAGTTTTTGTCTCCCTCAACCCATCTATCTCTCTGTACTGCCATTTCTTCTCTCCATCAAAAACCCAGCTCTTTTGACATGAACAGCTCTAAACTACTGTGTATTACTCATCCCTCTTCTGGTCATCTACTGGCTTCTTGTGCGCTCACATTTTCTCATTTATGTTTTTAGTATCCTGAATATTCCTGAGGAATATGAAGAGGCAAGATCTTTAGCCATAGACATCCTGGTTGTGTACAAATGCTCATGTGTGGAATAGAAATATATATGTCTCTTTTTAGTTGAGAGAAGGAATGTGAAATAAAATATCATTTTTATATAGCCTTGATTAAAGGGAAATATGACAGAATCGATGCATAGAGAGGAGAGTGTAACCCTAGGCTTAAAGGTATTTTTCATTGATGATGCATACTGTGTTAGGTCTTACTTAGAACTGAGAAGAAAATTGAAACCAAAAAGCTTTCAGATAGCTGAGTAATTCCATTGAATCTGAAACCCATTGTACTAAATTTCATTTCGGCTCTGTATCCTCAGTGACAGACTTCTTTTATTGATTTTTACCATTCAATATGAATAAAGTAGTATGCTCATATTGTTAGATTGTTTTTTAGAAACTAGACTGTCTTTAATTACCTCTGATGTTATAAAACTTGAGTCATAAAACATTTTGCAGGAAATAGGTATAGTTCACCAATAAATATGTGTTGTTATTTACTTGTTATAAATATCATTGATTTTTTTTTTCTTTTCGCTTCCTTCCTTTGTTCAGTGTGGGAAGAAAACAGTTCAATTTGCTTTTCTTTAAGCAGTTAATTGTTTTTGGAATGAAGAAGTGATTCTGGCTTGTTTCTAATTCAAATGCAACATGAAACTTGTTATTTTCTTTCTTGTAATACATAAATGAGAGCTTTCCAGCCATCAGAAAGTATCCTTCTGTTAGTTCCTTTGAGGATTTGTACAGCCAGTTGTTGTCCCACCTCCTCTCTGCATCATCTGTGTTTCAAACTTGTACTATGACACAGATCTCAGTTGTCTATATAAAAACCTGTCATGTTTTCTGAAGTCCATTTCTGCTTCAGAAGGTAGGTTTGTGAGGGGTAAAAAGGAGGTAGCAGAGTCCTTTCTGGACACAGAGATATAGGACCTTACTGGTTCTCACTCCTCCCACTGACCATTTCAGGTCCACATGGCACGATTTGACCGTATGGGTTGCAGACATGTAAAAGCTGGAACCAGTCTCTGAAACTAAGGCCAGTGGACTCCAAATCTGGGAATCACAAGAGGTAATTTCATACATACAGATCAATTTCCCAGGCCCACCAAATCAGCGTATCTGGAGCAGGGCCTAGAATCTATATAAAACAAAACTTTCGCAGTAGGGATTGAAAATTTTCCATTAGGAGTCTTGACTCTATATAACTATTTTTATAATAATTGTTCATTTTCCCTTAGAAGAACCTATAAGTCACAAAATTATTGAGACATATGTCAAAGTTTGTATGATCGTAACAAATTAGCAACCAGTTTACAGAGTCTGAAAGAAAAATGCTGTCACATTTGCAGTGTTAGTTTAACCACAGAATTGAACGAGATTCATGGTTTTAAAAGATTTAATAGAACGTGTAGCAAGCTGGATAATTATCAATTCCTTTGGCTACAAAACAACCTAGATATGCTGGGTAAAACATAAACATCATTCAAAAAGACTTTCAAGAAAGTGACATAAATCTTCGGAGCCTAAAATGAAAAGTGGAAGCCAGAAACGTAAGCCGGGGATGAGGCCATGGGTGCCATAAGACAGTTTGGTGATCTTGGTCCAAGGGACTTAGATTTTATCAGCTACAACAGCAAGTTTTGAGTTTTGGGGCTTGCAAGGGGTGGAGAATTGGGACTGAGATATTCACAGGAAACCCAGATATTTACAGGGCTACACCCCAGTGAACGCATGCACTAGAAAACCAGTCAGCCAGGAGCAGAGGGAGACACCGAGGACGCTGGTGCGACTTGTCCTAGGTTCTAAGTGGAAAATAAAAAGTCTCCCAAATAATTTGAAGACATGAGTCAATCTTCACGATGTTAGGTTTCAAATATGGGGAAAAAATCAAATTAAGAACATAAAATTAGGTATGCATGTTTCCAAGGATACATGAGTTATTTAAAAATTAACAAATTTTTAAAATTTGAGTTAATTGTTTTAAGTTGAGATTTTGAGAAGTAAACTCAGAGAGAAGATAACATGCAGCAAATTTAGTGGAGAGTGTTATTGGGATTAATGAGCAACCAGTTTACAGAGTCAGAGAGAGGGAAAAAAGTAGGATTAGCTGTGGGAGATGTTAACTATGTTGCAGTCACAAGTTGTCTGTGTTGCCTTTGTCGCTTTCAGACTTGGTTAGACCAGGATAGCCTTTCAAAACTGTCCAAACTGGAGGTGAGAGGTCTGGGCCTTTATACCCCTTTATTGACCCATCATTCAATACAAGCTCTACCCCATTACCCTGAAGAGAAGCATGATTTGGGGTGAAGTAGGCTTCTTCAGCTGAAGATACTTCCTGGAGAGGGCTGACCATTGAAGGCTTTCAGCCTGCCCTCCAGTGAGTGGGGGAGGGAACGCTCTAGGGGAATCCATACAGGGCACTGAAATGTCCTCTACAATGATCATAATGCAGTTAGGATAGAAATAAGTTGACTTTTCTCACGTGGCCTGTCCCCTTGTCCAACTTTCCCTTCATTACGACGCCCTCATTTCTACAAGATCCCTCCCTGAGGAGAAGGGGGCCTCAGGTTACAACTAGAGCAACAGTGTCGGGGAGCAGGGACCACGCGGATTAATATTTCAAAATCTACCCATTCGTGCTTTGAGACCCGTGAGGTACTAGCTCTTGGTTCTCCTACTTGATTGGCCGCTGCTTCTAAACTTCCTTTATTGGGTCCTCCTTATCCTCTTCTTAGCATGTAGCACTACCTGACACATTTTGTATTCGTTTTCTTTTTACCCTCGCTAGAAATATAAGTTCCATGAAAGCAGGGCCTTTACCACTTCAGTAATATCCCTGGTGCCCAGAACAGTGTCTACCACATGACTAGTACTCAGTTAATAGTTGTTGAATAAATGGAAGCTGAAACGTTTAAGCAAATGTTTAATGAAAGCTAAGAGAGAACACATAGAAATAAACAGTAACGCCTTGATCATTCAACAGACGTTTATCTAGCACCTGATATGGCTCCAGCTTTGTGCTAGGTGCTAAGTATACATTGGGTCCATAAGGACATGACCCTTGCCCTTTCGGAGCCCCTTTCCAGTCTCAAGCTTATATAGGAGAGTGATAATTCCAGAAGTCCAAACCTAAGTCATAGAGGACCAAAGAGACAATCAGCGTTCCAGTTTAAATAGACTTAACTACCTAGAGTAATGGACAATTGAAATGACCACCTCCTTCCTGAAAGACAGTTTCTCTCTGCATCAGCCTCAGAGGTGACTGAGGAAGAGCAGAGCTGCCTCAGCTGGGGACCCTGGCCACTGAGGCAGCTGTTCCCACAGAGGCAACACATTCTATGGACTGCAGCACTGGTTTACACATGACCCTGCAGTTTCACCTTGATCGCTGTTTAATACCAGAGCTCCGTTGTCTCATGATTTGGGCAAGAGATACAGGAACAGTAAGCGAGTTCGCGAGGGGGCCATTTATAAGGCACGCTATTATTTAGGGTGAGAATTGCCATAGGTTCAAGAATAAATGGGGAAAGTCAGCCACATGATCATTCAGACATAAGAAATTACTCCCAATCAACCTCGGCTGAAATGCAAATTAAAACAGAAAAGTCCAACTCCTTACGGAGGAAACGATCATCTTGAGGGTCTGGGCCATATGATTCACCTCAGCATCCTTCGGGTCTGCAGTGCGGCAGCCCCCCATTCATTCCTTGGGAGGAACCGAGACCAAAGAGCCCACGAGCTCCTGTGAACCTCGCCTCCTCTGGAAAAAGCACGGAACCATAGAGATGTGGCTTCCTAGAGAGCCGGGGATGGGGGGTGTGGTGAGCAGACGGAAGTCGCGGTACCCGCAATTCAGCCATTATTCTGGGCCTCGGGTGTTGTCGCGTCCTGTTCCCGTGTCATCTCCCGGCGTCCCGGCGCCAAAGCGACTGTACCCAAAGCCAGAGCCGCAGCGGGAGCCCCCGGTGAGCGGGGTGGGCTCGGGTCGGGTGGACATGCGCGGAGGGCGGCCGGGGGTGTAGGCTTGAGTCGCTTGGGCGGCGCGCCCCTCGCCGGCCCCTCCCCGCCGCTGACCCCCCAGCGCTATCCCTCCTCAGCTGGGTGTTGAGGTGGACGCTGTGGCCTCACTTAGGCAAGCCGCAAGCTTGGGGAAGGTGTTGAAGACAGCACCTCTGAGTCTGTGTCTGCGCACCGGTGCTGCAGTCCATAGAATGTGTTGCCTCTGTGGGAACAGCTGCCTCAGTGGCCAGGGTCCCCAGCTGAGGCAGCTCTGCTCTTCCTCGGTCACCTCTGAGGCTGATGCAGAGAGAAACAGCTGGAGACGTCCCTGGAGCAGTGGCTCCCAGGCTTCTCGGGACTTTTTTTTTTTTTTTTTTTTTGAGGGATAGACAAATTTCCATCTTTTAATTGTATAATATAATGGTAATTAAAAAGCAAACTTAGACTACTTGCACCACCATTACTTCAGATAGTATATTTCGACACTAAGTACTGAGACCCTAAAACTCACAATAAATGCTGTCCTTTGCAAGAAAGGTCATTGCCAACCTGTCAGTGACTATTCGTAGTTATTGTTTTATTTTCGTTTTACCATTTGCCAGGTTAAAACTTTAGAATGAACTACTGTTTGGAAACTATTGCTTTAGAATAGTTGTTGGGATTTTGTAAGTCTTTTGGAATTATTTCAGATTTTTGGAATTAGAATCCCTGAGTTCACAATTTGCTTCCACAAATGAACTAGTTGAGTGGCCTTGAGTGAATCACTTAGCTCCTCAGAACCTTTTGTTCTTTTTGACTTATGGCTCACAAACATTTAGTGAGAAGTAAACAAAATGTATGTTTAAGAGTTTATTACGTGTATATACAAAGAGTAGAGTTCTAATAATTTACTCACCCCCCCCATTAAGTTTATTTATTTATTTATTTTAATAGACTATTTTTTAGAGCAGTTTTAGGTTCACAGGAAAAGTACAGAGATTTCTCCTATATACCCGGCCCCCACTCTCCACTTCCCCCTCCAAAGTGGAACATACGTTAAAATTGAAGAACCTACATTAACACATCATTATTACCCAAATTCCATAGGGTACATTAGGGTTCATTCTTTTTGTTGTACATTCTATGATATGTATAATATACTCACCATTGTGGTATCTTACAGAGTAGATTCACTGCCCTAAAAATCCTCTATGCTCTGCCTTTTCATCCCTTCTTCCTACCCCTGGCTACCAGTGATCTTTTCACTGTCGCCATGGTTTTGCCTTTTCGAGAATACCATATATTTAGAATTGTACAGTATATAGTCTTTTCAGAGTGGCTTTTTTCACTTAGTAGTATACATTTAAGTTTCCTCCATGTATTTTCATGGCTTAATAGAGTGTTTCTTTTTAGTGCTGAATAATGTTCCATTGTCTGGATGTACTACAGTTTATTCACAAGCTGAAGGACATCTGGGTTGCTTCTAGGTTATGGCAATTATGGATAAAGCTACTATAAATGTCAGTGTGCAGGTTTTTGTGTGGACATATGTTTGCAACCCAACTCCTTAAATACCAAGGGGCACGATTGCTAGATTATATAGTAAAAGTATGTGTAGTTTTGTAAGAAACTGCCAAATTGTCATCCAAAGTGGCTGTACCATTTTATATTCCCACCAGCAATGACTGAGAGTTCCTGTTGCTCCACATGCTCACCAGCATTTGGTGGAATCAGTGTTATGGATTTCGATGTTCTAATAGGTGTGTAGTGGCATCTCATTGTTTTAATTTGACATTTGATGTGGAGCATATTTTCATGTGCTTATTTGGAATCTGTACATTATCTTTGGAGAACTGTCAAAGTCTTAGGTCTATTTTTTGTTTCCTTATTGTGCATTATAAGAGTTCTTTGTATGAAATATACACAGGATAACAGTCCTTTCTCAGATTCGAATGTCTTTAACAAATATTTTCTCTCAGTGTGTCTTTTCTCATTTTCTTGCCTTGCTTTGCCTTTTGCAAAGCAGAAGGTTTTTTTTGTTTGTTTTAATGAAGTCTAGCTTATGAATTGTTTATTTATTGTATCCGTGTTGGAGTTGGGCATATGAATTCATAAAAGAGGAAGGAGCTCTGAACCCATAAAAAAAGGGTTACTTGTTGACTCTACAGAGCAGCGAAGAATGCAAGTTACAGAAGGATAATAGCTAACATTTGAATCCATATACCAGGCACTGTTCAAGACCTTAAAACGTATTCAGACATCATAGTCTTGCAAGAAGACTAAGATAGGAACTGTTACTCCTATTTTACAGATTAAGAAACTAAGACCCAGAAGTGAGGTAACTTGTTCAAGATCACACAGGGGTAGCCAGGATGCCCATGGTTAGAGTAGGGGATAAAGGATTTATTGTAATTGGGTGGAGGAGACTCTGTGAATAAAGACCAAAGGAATTTTGTGTCTGTGGTTTCAGCAGTGACCTGGGTAACATGTGTCTGGGTCCCCAGAGCCTCAGGCTGGGAACCTAGAATCTTGTGTTCAGGGAGGTTCTCTTCATCAGTGGGAGCTGATTGGGGTCTGGAAAACTTGGTCATTGCACTGGGTTAACTTTAACAATGATTTCTTGAGGTCTTATGGATGATATTCTCCAAGCTCTAAGGAAGAAGTCAAGCAAGGATTGAGGGGGCCTGGAGTGGAGCCTTTCTTAAATGACGACAATGACAAGAGAAAATTTGGCCCACAATGCTCTGAGACAAGAGGGTCTTGTTAAAGGGAAGGATGATACTTGGAAATGGGGAACCAGCTTCCAAGGGAGCAGCTCCTCTGTTTGGGAGACCTCCCACCTGCACTTTAGACAGTTACGTTACCACGAGACATCTGGACCGCAGGAGGCCCTTAGCCGGCTCCGGGAGCTCTGTCGCCGGTGGCTGAGGCCAGAAGCACGCACCAAGGCCCAGATCCTGGAGCTGCTGGTGCTGGAGCAGTTCCTGAGCATCCTGCCCGGGGAGATTCGGACCTGGGTGCAGATCCATCGCCCCGGGAGTGGTGAGGAGGCCGTGGCCCTGGTAGAGGAGCTGCAGAAAGACCTCGATGGACCAGCATTAAAAGTGAGAAAGGGGCAAGTGGCTGAGTTCGAGAAGAAAGAGAGAATCGAGGCAGGGTGGGCTGGGTTGGAGTGTGATCCTGTGATGTTCATTGACAATTAATAGCACGTTAGCAACCCTAATGCTACAAAACAGGTTCATGAACTATTCAGACCACAGAATATCTTTGCAAGGAAATGAATTTATGATTGGGTTCTTTGTGACCAGTTCAAAATCGGCACAAAGGCATTGACTGTGCTCTGTCCCTCTGGGTGACACTTGCTAATGCTGAGTTTGGTTCAGGAACCTGAACATAATGTTTCTAAGTGTTCCCCCAAACAGAAGCGCATGTATTGTTTGTGTAAGTCTGTTTGGAATGATGACTTGAGCCTGAAGTATAAAAGGCGGTGAGAGAGCCAGAACAAAGTTTCGTAGACCTGGCAAGACCTCCTCATGTGTGCCCCTACTTGGCGTTCTGTGAGCCAAGGGATTGGGTTGAGGTATTTGCTTCTGATAAGATTTTACATCCTTGAACATTAAATTTGGATCTTAATATAGTTTCTGGTGTGGGGGAAGATCTCCATCAATCTGTAGCCTACTAGAAACATTTATTAGAAACATAGCTTTAACTTGCGAGTGGCACCAAGGATGGTTTTAATCATAAAAATGAAGAATTTATAGCTATCTATTTCATTGCAAATCACTAATCTATCCTCCTCACTTGGGAAATATGAGAACAGAGTCAGAAAAGGATTCCCTGGATTGCCTTAGGTCTGACAGCTAGCTAGCTAGCAGCAAAACCGATTGTCTAGACTCCTACTCTAGTGATTCTCCTATTGGAGCAGGGAGGGATAAGTAAAGGGGCAAAGAAGTAGAAGAGTATTGAGCATAGGTCTTATCTAAAATTAGGTCTGAAGCTAAAACACATGCTCTTAATTATTGCTTGTTACTTCCCATTCCCTCCTTAACCCACACCCAGGTCTGGCTTCTGTTTCCACCGTTCTGTTCAGTCTCCTCTGGGAGAGATCACCAGTGCCCTGAGTGGGGCTAGAGGGCAGCTCCATTGTTCTCAAGGCAAAGTTTTACTGCTGTTTTGATGCTCCATACTTGAGGTGGGTCTCTCTGATCTCACAGTTCTAGATTACGGGCAGAAGGAGGTCCACAGTGGTTAGGTGAGTCCATTTTCTGGAGGTACAAGAAGAGCCAACTTATTTTGTTTTGCTTGTTCCCAGGTTCCAGTCCTTGACCAGGACCAGGATACTCTCCAGGAGGGCATGGGCACTCCAGGAACAGCACTTCTTCAGGCGCCCAGTGGTAGCCACATAGCTGAAATTTACCCCAGTCCTCTTACTGACCCAGTGGTGGTCAACCCCCAGGATCCTCCCCATGGTACTTATTAAATGGTCCTGGCTTTGGACTCTCTTTCTTTTTTAAGACCCTTGCTGTGGCCATCCCCCCGCTGCCAGGCTCCCCTGCCCTCTCCGTGAATTCCTTGTGGCACCAAGCTCTTTCCATTGTCCTCCCTCTTCTTTCCTGGGTCCCTCTGACCCTTTTTCCATTCTTATTAATGCTCCATGTTACGCCAGTCCTGCATATGGGGGTGACTCATAAAAGGTCTGGAGGTAATTTTATAGCCTTGATTGCCTACTCATGAGAGTCCTGGGTCTTTCTGAATTCCTTATTTGTGGAAGATACTGGATTTGCAGTAATGAGCAAGAAGAGCAGAAATCTCACATGTAGCTTTTCCTCCTTCCTCAGGTTCTCCTGCCCCTGAAGCTTCTGCCCTTTCCCAGGAAGAGAACCCAAGGAATCAGTTAATGGCACTCATGCTCCTAACAGCTCAGCCCCAGGTGACGTTTGCAGCCCTTCTCCTTCCTAAGGCCTTATCTGTACTATGTAGTTGTGGTCGAAGTGCCCTCTCTCATCCTCGTGCTTGGGTGTCCAGTCAGTTCCATCTCTAAATCAGAGTCCGTGCTATTAGACTTTACTGGGTTCTCCGTATAGCACCCCGATATCCCTTGCCCCACCTCATGGCCTCACAGTGTGTTCCTTCCCCAGAAGTGAAAGCAGCCTTTCAGCAGGGGAGCTCCTGGACACAGATCATCTCACACATACCTGTTATTTCAGGAGTTGGTGATGTTCGAGGAGGTATCAGTATGCTTCACTTCAGAGGAATGGGCATGTCTGGGCCCAATTCAGAGGGCCTTGTACTGGGATGTGATGCTGGAGAATTATGGAAATGTGACCTCCCTAGGTAAGGACCCATTCTTCCCATAATTCTTACCTTTATTTCATCAGCCTTTTTTTCTGATTATGAAAGTAGTTTATACTTATTTGGGAAAACAAAATATAAGAAAGAAGGAAAAAATCTTCCTTAAATCCACTATTTGTAGACAACTACTGTCAAAATTTTGATATATTACTTTTTTTCTGTGTATTTTGAGTTTTTTACATTGTTTTAAGCGCATATTTGTATGTGTGTATACAGTTTTATAACTTGTCTTCCTTTTGCAATCTCCTCACTCTCAAATTATTACAAATTCTTTGTAAATATGATATATATTGGCTACATAATTTGTGCCGTAATTCAGCGAGCCATTTTCTTATTTTAGAAAATTACTGTAATAATCATCTATCTCTGCGCGAAAGGCTTTTTTTATTTTTCATTACGTTTTTTGAAGTACATTTACGAGGCTTAAGCATTTGAATTGTTTTAAGGCTCTTGCTTCATACCACCAAATGGTTTTCCACAGCGGTCTCTGTCTTCCCCGCTGTTACCATCAGTACAGAAAATGCTCCTTTTGCTCTGTTTTCATTCTTTCAAATTATTGCTAATGTAATTTTTAAGTTATATCTATTTATTCCAAAGTAGGTTTCTTTGATTAGTAATAAAATAAGAGTACTTATAAAAATTTTATTACATATTCGTGCTTCCAACAAACATTAAATACCTATCATGATAACAACTGTGGGAAGGATGGGATTCTGTCAGTAAGTAGCTTACCGTGGTTTGGGAGATGAACATAGAAAGAATAAACAGGCAGAGTAAAATAACTGATATGAGAATGGCACAAGCTTCTTGAGATGAAGATGAGGGGACAAAGCAACCATTTCCATTCTTCAGGTTTAGGAACGGCCATAAGAAGGTAGCCTTGTGCTGGACCTTAAAAAAAATGTAAGATTTTGTTTGGAGCAATAGACATTAAAAACTGAGGAATCAGCTAATGGACTGATGTAATTTGGACTAAAATAGAGATTTATAGTGTGGTATTCCATTATCGCTGTATCATGCTTAACTATATGATATCGAATTTCTATTCGAGAACATTACAAGCCATCATTCCATTGGTTCAGTACGGCCTTTGTGTGTTTCAGGCCTGTTTTAAAATTGCATTCATCTAGATCTTGCGTATTTCTGGTTACATTGATTCTTTGGAATTGGAATCTTCTCTGGCATTTTCTAATTGACTGTTTGCATACATGAAAATATTGATTTTTGCATGTTAATTTTTTACCTGGTAACATTAATAAATTACTTTATTGTCCATAGTAATTTACACTATGTATTTTTACTTATGAGAACATATGTTTTAGTATCCCAGCTGTAGCAAGGGTGGGTCTAACATTCTGTAGATTTTATATTTTGATACGTATTACCAAATTGCATTCTATCAGTGATGTACCAATTTATACTCTCATTAAAAGAGCACAGGGGTGTCTATTTCCTCTGTAGGTGTTTATGATTTGATCAGTGTTTAAAATCTTTGCTAGGGAGATGAAGAATACTATCTTTTGTTTGTTTTTCATTTATTTGGTTATTAGTGTGGTTGAAATCTTTTCACATATTTATTGGTCATTTTACTCTTATTCATATCCTCCTTATGTGTTTATTAGCACTGCTAACATTTTGTCAAATGTTGCATTGTTTTCTTACTCGTTTACCTTTCAGTATTATTGATGAATTGTTAATTTTTAAGCTTTGGAAAATATTTTACGTAGTCAAATTTAGCAGTATTTTTCTTTGTGATCTACTTTTTTCATAAAATTATATTTTTAAAAAATCACCTGTATTTTTTCAAATAGTTCTATTGTTTCATTTTTATGTTTAAGCTTTAATCTGTCTAAAATTTATTTTGATATACAGAATGTCATAGAAATCCAGTTTGTTTTTCACTTCAAGTGGCTTTCAGTAGTTCCAATGTTATTTGCTCAATAATCTACCTTTATAATAATTTAAAAATGTGCTTTATGGGTCAATTGATTAATTTTATGGAAAACACTCTCCATGGATACATACTTTATGATATAAGCCAAAATAAATTCCAATGGGTCTAAGAGTTAAACGTATGAAAAAAGAAAAAAATGGAATTATTTGTTTGTTCCAGCTCTTTTAGGAAAGAGAAATTTGAATCGACTTTAGTAGGATATGCCCTAACTGCAGTGTTGTTGGACCTTTGGGCAAGAGATATCCAGGTGTTTATGCCCTTTGGCTTAGCAATTCTAATTTGAGGATGATCCCTTAGGGAAAGGTTCAGAAAGGGAAAATGAGTAATATGTCTAAATGTATAATCCAGGCAGAGTATGTATAATGGTTAAAAGTTGGGTCCAACCAGTTGGCCAAGATAGAGAAAGCACTAAGTGGACCATAGCCATGGGATATACTACAGCACTATCAAATATGACAACTCTGCATTCAGTCTCCATGCATCGATAAACTGGTAGAAAAGCAAGCTCCTATATGGCTTGTGCACACTTCTTCAATATGTAAAAGACTTGTATATTTTTATTTAAGAGATTGGAATAGTTTGAAGGAAATTAGATCAAGCTTAACTTTTGCCTTAAAGTACATTAAGGTTGGAATAATAGACATTTACACTGATATTTGCAGTACCATGTGGCAAATGCTATGTAATGGAAGTATGCGGAAGTGTGGGAGCCCGCAGGAGCTTGGAATAGGGGAAGGACTGGGAGAGTGGGGGAAGGCGGGTGTTTCAGGGAAAGATTTACAGGGGGGGACTTTTTTTTAATAACAGCTTTATTAAGATATAATTCCCATGCCATACAATTCTCTCGTTTGAAAGGAACAGGTTAGTGGTTGTTAATATATTCGTACAGCTGTGTAACCATCACCACAATCGATTTTAGAACATTTTCATTACCCCAAAAAGACAGCTTGTACCCTTTAGCAGTCATCCATCCATATTTTACACAGCTCCACCCACCATCTTAGATATAGGCAACCACTAATCTGCTTTCTGTCTCTCTAGATTTATCTATTCTGTACATTTTATATCAGTGGAATCATATAATACGTGGTCTTTTGTGATGGAATTTTTTTACGTAGCATAATGTTTTCACGGTTCCTGCAAGTTGTAGCATGTGTTAATACTTCATTCCTTTTTATGGGCACATAATACTCCTTTGTGTTGATGTATCACATTTTATTGATCCATTCGTCAGTTGATGGACATTTAGGTTGCTTCTGCCTTTGAGCTATTACGAATAACACTGCAGTGAACATTCTTCTAAGTTTTTGTATGTACATATGTTTTCATTTCTTTTGGATATATACGTAGGAATGGACTTAACTGGGTCATTTGGTAACTCTTATGTTTAATCATTTGAGGAACCGACAGACTTCCAAAGTTGCTGCACTACTTGGTACTCCCACCAACAGTGTACCTGGGTTCCAGTTTCTCCACATCTTGGCCAACACTTGTTATTGTTATCTGTCTTTCTGATTATAGACATCCTAGTGGGTCTGAAATTATATCTTATTGTGGTTTTGATTTGCATTTCCCTGATGGCTAATGATGTTAAGTGACTTTTCTGGTCAGCTCTTTGTATATCTTTGAAGAAATGTCTGTTCAGATTCTTTGCCTGTATTTTAATTAGCTTATTTTTCTTTTTATTATTGAGTTATAGGAGTTCTTTATATATTCTGTATACAAGTACCTTATCAGATATATGACTTTCAATTATTTTCTCCCATTCTGAGGGTTGTCCTTTCATTTTGCCGATAGTATCCTTTGAAGTACAAGTTACTAATTTTGATGATTTTCAATTTACTTTTTCTTTTGTTGCATGTGCCATATCTAAGAAACCATTGCTTAATCCAAGGTCATAATGATTGACGTCTGTTTTTTTTTTCCTAAGAATTTTATAGTTTTAGTGCTTATATTTAGGTCTTTGCTTTATGTTAAGTTAATTTTTGTATATGGTGTTAGGTCAGGGTCCAACTTTAGTCTTTTGCATGTGGCTGCTCAGTTATCCCAGCACCACTCCTTCCATATTTCAGTTGTTTACACCCTTTTGTAGAGCAGTTAGCTGTAAGTATGAGTTTTTATTTCTGGGCTCTCAATTGTATTCCTTCGGTTATATGTTTAGCCTTATGTCAGTGGCACCCTGTTTCGTTACAGTTTTTTCATAGTACATTTTAAAATCTAGAAGTGTGAGTCCTCCAACTATGTTCTTTTTCAAGATTGTTTTAGCTATCTATGCCTTTGCATCTGTTCTTTGCATCTATTTTTTCAATATCATTTATATTTTTCCATCTGTTCCCTGAAGACAAAGAACTTAGCAGTGTCTCAGAGTGAGTTCTGTGTTAGTCCATTTACAACATTCCATTAGTGTAGCATTTTGCTTTGTACCTTCGTTTAAGGAAAAGTTTCTTCTTTTTGTATGCATATAAAAGTGTGTCCTTCTAGCTGTTTTAAAGTCATTAGAAGTTCTTATTCTCACAACACAGGGACTTGGTAACATTTGCATTTTTAATTCCTTTTTGCCAGAATGGGAGACCATGACTGAGAATGAAGAGGTGACATCTAAGTCAAGCATACCTCAAAGAGCAGATTCTCAGAAAGGAACATCAAAAAGACTTCAAGGAGGTATTCCCCAGGTCCTTGATTTTGAGAAAGAGCGTAAATGGCAAGTTTTGGCAAGTCGGTGGAAAAATGAAACAGAAAGAGATACACTGAAGAAGGGTTCCTTCCATGAACGAGACAAGAAGAAAAGGACTCTACCAGAAAAACAAAGCCAAAAAGGGAAGGAATTTGGAGAAAGCTTGACTTTAGATTCAGCTGTTTCTGAAAGTTTAATGGGTACTGAAGGAAAGAAGTTCTATAAATGTGATATATGTTGTAAACATTTCAATAAAATCTCCCATCTTATAAACCATCGGAGAATACACACTGGCGAGAAACCTCATAAATGTAAGGAGTGTGGAAAAGGCTTTATTCAGCGCTCAAGCCTTCTAATGCATTTACGCAACCATTCTGGGGAGAAACCTTATAAGTGTAACGAATGTGGGAAAGCCTTCTCTCAAAGTGCTTACCTTCTGAACCATCAGAGAATTCACACTGGGGAGAAACCTTATAAATGTAAGGAGTGTGGAAAGGGCTTCTATAGGCACTCAGGCCTTATTATACATCTAAGGCGCCACTCTGGGGAGAGACCCTATAAATGTAACGAGTGTGGGAAAGTTTTCTCACAGAATGCTTACCTCATTGACCACCAGAGGCTCCACAAAGGGGAAGAACCTTATAAATGTAACAAGTGTCAGAAAGCTTTCATCCTGAAGAAGAGCCTCATTCTACACCAGAGAATCCACTCTGGGGAAAAACCTTATAAATGTGACGAATGTGGAAAAACCTTTGCTCAGACCACCTACCTTGCTGACCATCAGCGACTCCATAGTTCAGAGAACCCATACAAGTGTAAAGAATGTGGAAAAGTTTTCATTCGAAGCAAAAGCCTCCTCCTACACCAAAGAGTACACACAGAAAAGAAGACTTTTGGTTGTAAAAAATGTGGGAAGATTTTCAATTCTAAGTCAAATCTCATTGACCATAAAAGGATGCACAGCAGAGAGAAGCCCTATAAATGTACCGAATGTGGGAAAGCCTTCACTCAGAGTGCTTACCTTTTTGATCATCAGAGACTCCACAATGGGGAGAAGCCCTATGAATGTAATGAATGTGGGAAAGTTTTCATTCTGAAGAAAAGCCTCATTTTACATCAGAGGTTCCACACTGGAGAGAATCTCTATGAATGTAAAGATTGTGGCAAGGTCTTTGGCTCTAACAGAAACCTCATTGACCATGAGAGACTCCACAATGGGGAGAAGCCCTATGAATGTCGTGAGTGTGGGAAAACCTTTATTATGAGCAAGAGTTTTATGGTACATCAGAAACTTCATACACAGGAGAAAGCTTACAAATGTGAGGATTGTGGGAAGGCTTTCAGTTATAATTCAAGCTTGCTGGTACATCGGAGAATCCACACTGGGGAAAAGCCCTTTGAATGCAGTGAGTGTGGAAGGGCTTTCAGTTCTAACAGAAACCTCATTGAACATAAGAGAATCCACAGTGGCGAGAAACCCTACGAGTGTAATGAGTGTGGCAAATGCTTCATTCTAAAGAAAAGCCTCATTGGACATCAGAGGATTCACACAAGGGAAAAATCTTATAAATGCAGTGACTGTGGGAAAGTGTTTAGTTACCGCTCAAACCTTATAGCCCATCAGAGAATCCACACTGGTGAGAAGCCTTATGCATGCAACGAGTGTGGGAAAGGCTTTACGTACAACAGAAACCTTATCGAACATCAAAGAATTCACAGTGGGGAAAAAACCTATGAATGTCATATATGTAGAAAAGTCCTTACCTCTAGTAGAAATCTCATGGTACATCAAAGAATTCACACAGGAGAGAAACCTTATAAATGTAATGAGTGTGGAAAAGACTTTAGTCAGAATAAAAATCTCGTTGTACACCAGAGAATGCATACTGGGGAAAAACCATATGAGTGTGAGAAGTGTAGGAAATCTTTTACTTCTAAGAGGAATTTAGTCGGGCACCAGAGAATCCACACAGGGGAGAAACCATATGGGTGTAACGATTGTAGTAAAGTTTTTAGGCAGAGAAAGAACCTCACTGTACATCAGAAAATTCATACCGATGAAAAACTCTGTGACTGTGATGAGTCTGTACAAGAATTCTCTACGACTTCAAACCATCTTCAACAAAAAATCTGTACCATGGAGGAATTCTCTTGGCTTCAAAATGAGCCCAAGATAGAGATTCAGAAAACCTAGTGTCATATATAAAATTGGAATAGAATTCCTTCCTATCCAAATAACTGTTGGAGAAATGGCAGTTTATGGTTCTTATAAGGAAAAAATTCATGATTACCCCTTTTATAGACAAGCGAGTTGCATGTGCAAGAAAGTTAATCTAGACTGGCAAGGCTACAAAAACAAACCAAATTCCAGTTAAAGGATACTCCATTCCAGGTCATTTGTTATGATCTAGACGGAGACCTTGGAGCAATTGAGGACTCTGAAGAAACTGAGTTTATGTCTTATAAGATGTAATGAAGTGGTTGTGATAGCAGAAATATCTTTGTATTAAAAAGTGGAAATTGTTTCTAAAAATGTGTATATTGTACATTTTAAAGATAACATCACTGCTGCAGCAAGTCTGTATAGACAGTATGATTGAGACATATCAGACATGGAGTTGGGCGGGCAAGGGTCTCCTGCTTGAGAACAATTTAAGAGCACTGGACTTGGAATCACAAAGTCTAGGTTTTGGTCCTGGCTTTCTCTTAGCTATGTGATGTTAATAAGTCAGTCTCTAAGCCTCAGTTTCTCTCTCGGTCAATGTTGTCATAATGCCTACCTCACAGAAATGTTAAGGGGTTAAGCGAAAGGATCTTTGTAACTACTTTATGAAATAACTGAGTTGTCAGTAAAGTTGGATAAAAGAGGTATAGTCAAAATATAGATCAGGGCATAATGTAATGTTTGTTCATTAAGTCCATATTCCATTAACCTCAAAGGGTACTCACTTTGATGGTAAGAGGAAGTATGGTAGATAATTAACTTTGGAATTTATCACTTTAAGAAGACTTTTTAAAAATATAGCTTTAAAATTTGTTTACGGGAGGTAATAGATAACATGCCTATTTTGTTTTTATGTAAAAACATTAGTATGGAAAATAGTATGTCCAGCCGTTAACACTGATACATGGAAAATAGTTTATCAACCTTCAAATTTGAAACCTATTGGCTGTAGAGTGTCATAATAGACAGTCCAACGTTGCTTTCCTTGTTCATAGAGAAGAGTCCTTAACCTTAACCCCTGAGCTGATTATCCCTGCCACTGTCATTCTCAATTCTGATTAATATTTCATCGTGGCTGACATGCAATAGCTTGTTACTCAAGAAGTATTCTGTCCCAGCAGTCAACTTACTACATAAAATTTTCACACAGAGCCAAGTCCTTCAAGCTCTGATTAAACCAATTCAGGATCCACCTCTGGGCAGTCAGGCCCAGTACTCCCACTGAACCATTCATTCACTGTGTGCCCTTTTGTACATTTGTAAGTTTAAATCATCCTATATTCTTGAGTTGATCATCTTATGCTGTAATTCTCAAAACTCCAATTCTGCAGCTGGACTATGAATACCTTAATATCAGGATTGTGTTTTCTAATAGTAGTATCAAGGTGTTATGTTGATTATAATAAGTATTATTAATTCAACCACAAAGTTCCTCGTTCTAATGAGGGCTTATTCCTTAGTAGAATGAAAGGTACCCAAGAGTAACAAATAGAAGAGACCCAAGGTTAAAAGTGTTAGGATTTGAGTATGCGTCAGGTTCTGCAACCTTCCTTGGACAAATGCCTTCATTTCTTGGAGACTTGACTTCCTCATCTGGAAGAAGAATATCTACCTCACAAAGTTGTTATGAGGTAATGAATATGAAAATGCTTTATATCCATGCTGCAGAAGTGTCACCCTAGATTCTGTAATAATTACAAAGGGAAAGATATACTTTAATGGAGAAAGGTAGCATTTATCTCAACTAAAAAGTACCATCGCTAAGACTGAGACAACCCTCATGTGCCGCCTCATGTGATGCAGTGAGCCAAAAGTATAACCTGAATTTATCAATCTTCTAGGACCTGGAAACAGAAGAACAAAATAACTGACACTGTGAGAAACAAATCCAGAACATGGTATATCGTATAGGAAAACTGCACTGGATTCTTCAAAAAGATAGAAAGGGAGAGGTGATAATTGTCGAAGCTGGACGAGTATTGAGGGTTGATTGTAGTGTTCTCTGCTTTTGTATATGTGTGAAATTTTCCATAGTGAAAGGGATAAAAAGTGGATGAGGTGGTTATTTTAAAAAGACACTAAAGAGCTATAATACTAAGCCAGGAATAAACTCACACAAACACCTAATTGGTTTTTGACAATGGTACAAAAGCAATTCAGTAGAGGAGGGGTGGGTAGCCTTTTCAGCAAATGCTGCTGGAGCAATTGGATGTCCTCGGGTAAAAAGTAAATAAATTTTGGGAACTAAGACTAAACAAAGAACTCAGACATATCAAAAGCATGCTCCATAAAAGGGAAAAATGATAAATTGAACCTCATCAAATTAATTTGCTCTTTAAAAGACTCTTAAGAGGTTACAGACTGGGAGAAAATATTTACATTCATACCGGACTTGTATCTAGACTATGTAAAGGATTCTAAAAACTCAACAATAAATAGGTGTAATTAGAAGATGGGCAAAAGACGAGAACACATTTCACCAAAGTATAGATGGCAAGTGAGCAAATGAAAAGACGTTCAACATCATTAGCCATTTGGGAAATGCAAGTTAAAAACCACTGCACAGCTATCAGAATAGCTTTAAAATATAATGTTAACATCAAATGCTACCAAGGATATGAAGAAACTGGATCTCATATGTTGCCAGCAATATTAAATGGCACAGCCATTCTGGAAAATAATTTGCCAGTTTCTTCTAAATTCCAGTATTTGCACTCTTAAGCATTTATCCCGCAGAAATGAAAACATGTTTGCATGAAAACCTACACATGACTTCATAGCAGTTCTATTCATAATCAAAATCTGTAGGTAACCCAAATATCCTTCAGCAGGTGGTTTAAACAATCTGTGGGGGACCTATACCATGGAATACTTACTACTCTGCAATAAAATGGAATGATCTATTGAAACCTGCAATGACTCAAGTGAATTTCAAGTGAATTATGCTGAGTGAAAAAAAATCCAATCTCAAAAGGTCATCTACTATATGATTCAATTTACACAATGTTCTGAAATGACAAAACTACATATAGAGATGAAAACAGATTAGTGGTTGATAGAGGCTGGGGATGGTGGGAGGGAGTAGGGGGAGAGGGAAGGGTCGCACTAAGGAGATGTTTATGGTGTTGGAACAGTTGTGTATCTTGATTGTGGTGGTTACGGAAATCTACATGTGCAATAAAATGGCATAGAAGTACACACACGCATTGTACCAATGTCGATTTTTAAATTTTTATATTAAACTATATGTAAGATGTATCTATTGGGAAAAACTAGATGAGGAGTATTATCTTTGCAACGTCCTGTGAATCTACAAATTCAAACTAAAAGTTTTTTTAAAAAAGACTGAAGAGCCATAACCAGATGCAGTGTGTAAAACTGATTTGGAAAAACAAAATTATGAAGTATATATTTTAGGACAGTTGGGAAATTTTAAATATAACTGGATATTAAGCGATAATAGGGAATTATTAATTTTCTTACCTGTAATTGTGTTTGGAGAATATTATTATTAAAGGAGAAATATTGAAGTATTTGGAAGTGTTTGATGTTTACAACTTAAAAAAAGTTTTTCAGTATGTATAGTATAAGGCAAACGTAGGAAGCTGTTGATTGTTGAGTCCATATGGAGAATACAGGTATTTATCGCTTAGCTACCGCCGCCCAGCCTGGGGATACCCGCCTCCCTGATGCTCAGGGCCACAGTCCACCCGCACGCTCCTTCTGAGTTTTTGCGCCCATCCCTGGTCCGGAGCGGCATTGGACACCCATCGAGAGGAAAACACCTCCGAGATTCCTAGAGAGGCCGGCCTGGCGACTTGGGGAGCCGGAAGCCCATCCCGAGGCACTTCCTGTCCGGTCATTGTTCTCGCGCCGGTAGGCGCAGAGGTCCGTGTCTGCGGGTCTTCTGCTCCAAAGCCCGCGCGCCCGGCCGGTCCTTTCTGCCGCGCACGGTGAGCGGGGTTGGCGGGAGTGGGCGTGAACGCCCGGGGCACGAGAAGGGTCATCCCAGGGGCGGGCCGGTGCGTCCTGCACCCCCCGTCACCTCAGCCCTGCCTGTCCGATGGTGGCTCTGCTCCCCACCTCCTGGGAAACCCAGCTGCCGCCTACCCGGGGCCTGGCCTGGGGGAGGTTGAACACGAACCTCCCCAGGGGGCCGGGTTAACCCCCGGAGCAGGGCTGCGTGGGGCTTGGAGGCGGAGGAGATGGCTTGCGACATTTGCAAATAGGGAAAAGACATTGATTGAAAGGGAAGTCTTTGGTGGGGGGAATCAGTGCAGTCTGGGGCTGGTGGCCGATTTGAGTTTGATCAGAATTCTGATGACGCTACAGTAGCCCATCTTGCCGTATACATAGGGGGAACGAATGTTAAGGGCCTCCCTACCTGATAGAATTAAACTAGTCAAGGAAAAATTAATCCTCCAGAATTAAGATTTGTTGCAGGAATGAAAGTATTGCATTACTCAAGAAACTCAATGAATACAATAAGTTGCCAGTAACGTCAGAAAAAGCATATAATCAATAGCAGCAGAGGGAATAAAGTATAGCACTTTTTCCCTAATAAAGTATCTAAAGGAGAATAGAAGTTTTTTATTCTCTTCATAGTTAACGAGGAAGGTAAGATAATTTTATCATAGAAATTTTTTTAAGCTGGCAGAAACCTGCTGGCATGGCTCTGATAAAGGTGTGATTTGGTGCAGTCCTTTTAGGAGGAGTTCGGGCAATACATGTCAATCATAAAATCCTTCAACCAGTAATCCCGTTATCCTGTTTGCACAGAAAAAATAAAAATTTAACGTTAATTATCATTAAGAAAATAAGAGGAAAGAAAACTATGTTTAATGAAGCAATGGTTCATAAATAAGGGATGATTAAGTAAATTATAGGTATAATTTGGAGAACTATGCCAGAATGAGATAGCTCTGTATGTACTTATATTGAAACATACTTAAGAGTATTGTGAAATACGGAAATTGAGTTTTAAAAACAATGCAGGTTGCTGAACAATGTACGTGTGTGATCTAATGTATGTTTTGGAAAATAAGCAATGTGTGAAGGTGTACATACATGGATGGAAATGAAGAGAAAAGACTGATAAGTAGACTGATAACTAATTATTCTGTAGGTGTGTCTATGTGTGTAGGACATATTCTGTATATTTCTGTCTAACTTGATCTTTTTTCAATGAGAAAGACAATTAACAGCACCATAGGTTATTGTGTATCTACTAAACAATGATAAGTATGAAGAATGGCAACATGAAAAAGCCTTTTTATCTTAAGAGTAATACTTGGTCTCACAGGACATTTAGAAGAAATGGAGAATGTAAAAATCAAACTAAAAGAACGTCAAAACTACCTGTAACTACATCACCCAGAGATAACTACTCCAAACATATTGATGTCTAGGCTCCCAGTCTTTTTCCAGAGATTCTTGTGTTCATGCTATTGTTTGTTTATCTTTGGCACCAAAATCTTTATATTGTAATATTCCCTCTTAAAAAAAAAAAAAAGAAACATGATAGTGATTGTGAAAGTATGTATCCCCATAGTTAAAAACAAAAAGTTTAAGTTGTCGTAATTGTCAGTGTAGTTGGAGGTTTTCCATTAAAAGAAATATCTTCTTTTCTACGATATGCAGTGGTTATCTCTTTAGAAGTGGGTGATTTTTCTTACTCATTTTTCTTACTCACTTTTCTTACTCATTTTCTGTATTTTTCAAGTTTTTACAATAAAAACATTAATTTTATAATCAGGAAAAAATAAATATGCCATATGTTTTGCAGTGTAATTATTATAGGGCCATATTACATGTTTGCAGTTCAGCCCCTTTCATCCTGAGATAGGAGTAAAGCAGTCCCTGTGCTGCAGTGACCGTGGTCTTGGCACTGGTGAAACTGCCCAGTGGGCTTTACCTCTGCTCGGTGCTAACAGTGTTTTCTGGTTTCTCAGACAATCCTGGCCCTGGGAAGAAACTCAAGAAGAAACGATTGAAATTTAAAGATTAGATGGGCCTTGACCTCTGCTGGGCAGCCCCCAGCTACAAGAGTTCCCCTGCTAAGCAAAGATGACTGCAGATTTGAGGGAGTCCATGGCCTTGGCCCCTTGGGGCCCAGTGACAGTGAAAAAGGAGGAGGAAGAAGAGGGAAATTTCCTAGGTCAGGCATCCAGCCAACAAGTGCATTCTGAGAACGTCAAAGTCTGGGCTCCTGGAGAAGGTCTTCAGACAGGCCTTGATGGAGCGGAACAGGAGGCAAAGGTAAATAATGGTCTGAGAGAAATGAGAGGGGAGAGACCGGAAGACCTCCAGCAGTTTCAGAGGGGACCCTGTCCCTCTGCTTCCACACTGGAGTCTTGTTGCTTTGCTAGGGCTCTGGCCTTTAGTCCTTTGGAATATGATAGCAGTATTCTCTTCTGATTGAGGTGACATTCAGTACTTTTTGTAAACCAGTGGTTCTCAAACTCTGCTGCACAGAATTACCTGGAAAGCTTTTTATAAAATTGTGATGCCTGTGCCATACCCCGTTCCAGTTAAATCAATATCTGTGGGCGGGACCCAGGCCTAGTTGTTAAAAACTCTTTAGGTGATTCCAGTGGGGAGTTTGATAACTCTAACCTATGCTTCTCAAACTTTAATATGCATGGAGTCATGGAGGGCGGGGGGCGGTGAGGGGGGTGGAAGGGTCTTGTTAAAATGCAAGACCCCCCCATTCAGAAAGCCTGGGGTATGGTCTGAGATTCTGCATTTTTCACAAGCTCCCAGTGGTGGTGATCCGTCTGGTCTGCGGGGCTGTGCAGTATCCTGTGGTCTTAATGTTTTTAAACACACCCTTTACCATCACTAGCCAGATGAGGTTCCGCACAGCCTCTCTGTAAGAATATGATCTTCTTTGATCTTTAGACTTCCGAAACTTGTACTCTGGAATATCTCCCATGTGCTCTCTTGTCAAGTTAGGTTTGAGTGCCAGAGTGAGCAATGAGATGAAAGCGAGGTGATAGGGAAGAAGCTGGCAGGCTTGTTCCTCTGCCTAACTTGGGGATTCAGGAAGACTGGCTTCCTTTACCTTTTTTTTTTTTTTTATTTAATGTTTGGGGATTTGAGTTGTTTGTTCTATGTTTTATGGTCTCCAGGAATAGGTATGTTCTCATTTTCTAAAGCTATCATCATACCCGACTCCCCACCTCACCCCTACTCCCCAGTG
Organism: Pteropus alecto; assembly: GCF_000325575.1. Lineage (NCBI taxonomy): Eukaryota > Metazoa > Chordata > Mammalia > Chiroptera > Pteropodidae > Pteropus > Pteropus alecto. Next base: position 3,295,357 of record NW_006437746.1, read on the forward strand.
ACAATCCCCTGATAAACCCACCTGTGCCTACTTGTCTCTAGGGCCAGAACATCTTCTGGGACATGGCGGTGGTCCTGAAAGCAACGCAGGAGGTGCCCGCTGTTTCAGCCCTCGGCAGCTACTCGTTACTAGGGACTCTGGCCAAGAGCGAGATACTGGACACTCAGGGGAACGTGACTTCTCTAGGTGAGGTTCAACCTTCTGAGTCAGAATTTGACGAGTGGGGTTTCTCAGAATCTTTTCAGAGACTGGTGTTCTGGTCTCCTGGCTTGAGCGACAGAGAATATCGAGGTGCTGGAAGCGGCTGGGAGAGCCGGGTAGAGGAATGCTGAAAGATGCCCGCGCACGGGAATTGACTTCTTTTAAACAGTCTCAGGACACCAGACGGACACAGGTGAACTCCAGATTCACCTTGTAATCTATTCACTCATGTAGATACATGTCCTATTCATGTACTTTGTATTTCTCGTAGGTTGGAGAAGCTGGAGCAGCTGGCTAAGGTAGGAAGGTTCAGCTTTTGTGGTGATTTTGAGAAAATGCCCTGGAGGTGTTCTGTTTTCATAGATCGTTGTACAAATTCTAGAGGATTTTGAGTAGTAGTGTCAGCTGGGTCTTCACGGAGGGGAATGGTGGCTTATGACCTGCTTCTTTAAACCAGGACTCGGAGAAGGGAAGTATGTTCTGTATATCCGACCAGCAGTGGCTGTGGAGGGACTTGAAACTGCGGGTCACGAACGTGGTAGCCATGCGCAGTGTGGAGGTATTCCCTGGAGAACTTTGACCCTCTTTCTATGAAGCTGCATAGTACAGGGCTGAACCCACTCTCCTCCCCATCCAGGCATTCGTGGACCAAGTCACTTTCTTAAGCCAGTTTCGTGGGGAAGGTTAGGATCTCCACCTTTCATTTTCTTGTCTCTTTTACTTATTCCCCAAACTCTCCACAGCTTCTGTTCCCCGGTTTCTGCTTTTTGTTGCATTCTCTCTGGTGCATTCTGCTGTGTGTACTTTTTTTTTTCCTGTTTCCTCTATCAGTCATTCATAGTTTTAACTCCAACACTTGCACCCATCTACCAGGAATGGCCTCTGTTTTCCTTCTCTGCCTCTTATCTCAAGACCCTGTTCCCATCCAGGAGTTACTTTGTGTGCTGCCAGCCATTTGCACAGCAGCAAGTGATAGTGGGAACACTGAGCTCTAAGAATTTAGAGAGAACTGAGTGTAGTTGCTGCCCTGCCCGTGATAATTCTGTGACCTTGAGGAAACCTGTTCTCTCTCTGGACGTCCATTTCCTGTTCTGTAAACCGGGTGCGTTCATTCAATGAGTGCAGGATTTCCCAGCTCCCTGTGTGCTAGGCAGGGAGATTGGTGCTGGGGATACAGCAGTGAATAAGACACACACTCGCCCTGTTTTAGCTCCCACATAAGTGAAGGAAAACAATTTCATTTTGATGATAAAATTATGTAATGTACATGAAAGTGCTTTGGAAATTTGGACATGTTACTGAGTATTTGAAGTCTGAAAGAGTTTATAGTTCCTATATATTAATTAATATTGAATTTATTAAAGTTTATATATTTTAAATCAAGTTTTTAAACCTTTAAGCATAACTTTATACATCTAGAATATTTTTATAAAAGTGAGAACACTTGTACTTTAATTTATGTTTAGGTAAGCCTCAAGTTTTACAGGTCAAATATTTAAAACTTTAAAACATTGAATTCCACTTACATACCATTTTTTAATTTTTATTTTCTGAAATAAGAAATTAAAAAATAAATTGCAAATTTAGTATCTCTAGTTCTTTAAAACATTTCAAACACCTAAGTATGCAAACTTACAAGCCTTATAAATAAAATCTTGATAAATACATAGCTTTTGCAAATGTAATGAATTGGACTTATCAATTTAGTAAATCATATTACCTTTCATATTTCAGAGTACAGTCACCAGCTAAAATGGCAGACTCATATAGCATTTTAGATATCTTCTTTTTAAAAAAATGAAACAAAAGTATTTTTCTCTTAAAACCAAAGGATCAATTTCAGAACTTACTGCTGTACTCTAGTTGGTCACAGATGAGTTTAATTTATTTCTGTACTTATTCCTGTACTTTCCTCGAGTTATGGTAATCTTACAAGATCCAAAAAAGGAAAAATACCATCCGAAACAAGCCAAGATACAGGTCCCAGGTTATTGGCTAATTAATCCCCCAAGGAGGTGTGAGCTTGAGCACAGGATTGGCCTTGATTCTCCTGGGCACTTGAGAAGACCGTAGCTCTTACTTCATCCCTGCGATGAAACTGTTAAATAACCTCTTATATTAAGAATTTTTAGGCTACAGTTATATCCATTTCTAATAATTTTAACATAAAGCATTACGCAAACATAAGGAATTGTTTCTGTAACCGGTTCAGTAGTTCCCATTGGTCTTCATCTTTTATGTCTTTCTAATAATATTCTAAACCTCACAGAAAGGAAGGTGAGAGTGAGGTCAGGAGGCAGAGTGAGGCTGTGACCCAAAGTATTCCTGGGCTTCGTTCTGTAGGAGAGATGCTCGATGGGGACGGGAGCCCCCAGTTTTAGTGACGGGGAGCTAAAGGAAAGAAGGAGATGGGAAAAGCAGGGAAA
>NW_006437746.1:3298021-3310429 GCF_000325575.1 Pteropus alecto
AGAGAACATAAATGAGAAGAGTAATGAATAGCAGAAAAGCAGAAGAGACATGAAACTATACAAGGAAAAAATGAGAATATCACACACACAGAATGTTTTTAATAAACACCGGGAGACAAAAGCGATACAGAGGCAATAGGAGAAGGAGGTAGAGGGGGAAAGTAAGATAAGAAAAGAAGGTACGAGAGCGGTTAAATTACAGTAGATTAAAAAAAGACATCGGAACAGGAGTAGAAATAATCAGGAAAAGATTAACATTACAGATTTTTTATTGTCACATCGAGGGTTCTGCTGCATCAAGCACTCAGGCATTTTTTGTCTCCAACACTGCCCTTCTTATCTGAATGACAGTGGTGGAATTTCATGTCGCCGCGGCCCCAGCCAGGCAACCCAGCTGGGCTGTTTCCCTGCCCCCTGTATTGCTTCGCACCACCCTGACACCCCTGTCCCACCCACTCATCTCGTCGGTTGGAGGATTACCGTATCCTGTGCTAGAAAACTGTTTTGTGGGTGCTGGATTCCCCCCTGGCAGTTGCTGCATGATGCTCACCGCTTTACTGCCCCCATCTACGCTGACCCTCATTCCATTCGCCTTAGTACGTGAGTGGGTTTTCCTGAGGTTGGCACTGGTGGGAGGACCCCTCTCCTCTGCAGGCCTGCCTCCCACCCCTGCTGACCCTCATTCCACTCGCCTTAGTACGTGAGTGGGTTTTCCTGAGGTTGGTTTAAGTCCCAAACACATAATAAGGGTTCTCTGTGCCGACACGGCAGAGTGTGACACTGGCTGCCTGGGAGCACGTTCCAGTGTTGGGTGGTGGGTGGGGAGGAGACAGACATGAAGAACTGCGATGCTGCTGACCGCGGGACCCCTTCCTGACACCGTTAGGGTTCTGAGACCAGGTGGAGCAGCCAGAGGCTAGTCTGAGCTTTAAAACTTCAGGAAGTTTTGGTGTTCCCTTCTAGTGTTGCTGTCTATCACCATAGCAACTCCCATCCCCTCAGGTTCATCTTTCCTCCTGGTTCCTGGCACTGTGACCCACAGTGCCACTGGTCAGGCTGAAACTCACTGCAGACACTCACAGAGCCACTTACTGTGCTCCGTGGCTGTAGAGAAACTCAGTTAGTCCTTTCATGGTCATATGAGCTGGATACTGTTATTATCACTATAGAGATAAGGAAGCTGAGAAGTTAAGTTACTAGCCCAACTCATGCAGCTGGTAAGTGGCAGAGCAGGTATTTGAAATCAGGCGGTCTGGCTCCAGAATCATGTTCTTGACCTCTGCTGCACAAGCCCCTCAGCGTTTCTGATGCTTTTGGCCACTGTGGTCCTCTCAGCGTCCAGTGTGGCCCTTTCTGTTCATGCTTGCCCTCTCTTTGTTATTCAGCATCTTCATAGACAAAAGTCTGAGTTTCCTAGATCTTCATTCACAGGTAAGGACTCTCCCGAATTAACTCATGCATTGTAAGCAAATCCACAGGAAGTGACTAAGGGAAGACAGCAGGCCTGGGGAGAGACTGGGGTCTGTCATAACTGGTCTTCCTTGTGAGATCAGTCGTCACACAGTCAGGAGGAGACCTGTCTGGAGATGGCTTCTGTGGCGTGAGGAGGTGGGCTGAGTGTCTCGTGGAGCTAAGTGGAGGTGCTAGAAAGACCATGCGTCAGTGGATTCTGCTCCAGATGGTGGGTGGGTCACAGCCAGGCAGAAGAACCTACAGAGGAGAGGTGGCGTGAGGGGATTCTTTCCTTTAATTAAGCCATTTCGCAGATGCCGAAGTCACTTCTGACCTTTATGACTTTATGATCCTATTCTTTTTCTGGGCCACAGAAGAAAGCTTACATTTGTATTTTCTGTTTGTTTCAGGTGCCGAAACCAAGAACCCGCAGTTATTAGTTCCAAAAACTGAGATATGTGATGAAGCAGAAAAACCCTTCATGATCCCAGGAAGAATCCAGAAAGTTGACCCTCAAGGACCTGAGTTAGGAGAATCCTGTGGAAAGGGGAACATATTAAAGAGGCAAAGAATAAAGAGGGAAAAGAAAGATTTCAGACAAGTGACAGTGAAGGACTGTCACATACCTGAAAGCTTCAAAGAAGAGGAAGACCAGAAGTATGAGAAATCTGGGGAAAACTTTCCCGGACTTAGTTCTGGCCCCGTTAAAAATCAGAGAATCCAGGCTGGGCAGAAGCCTTTCTCATGTAGTGTGTGTGGGAAAGGCTTTAGTCAGAGTGCAAACCTCGTAGTGCACCAGCGCATTCATACTGGGGAGAAGCCCTTTGAATGTCACGAGTGTGGGAAGGCCTTCATTCAGAGTGCAAACCTCGTCGTGCATCAGCGAATCCACACTGGGCAGAAACCCTACGTTTGTTCCAAATGCGGGAAAGCCTTCACTCAGAGTTCAAATCTGACTGTCCATCAAAAAATCCACTCCTTAGAAAAGACCTTTAAGTGCAGCGAATGTGAGAAAGCCTTCAGTTATAGCTCACAGCTTGCCCGGCACCAGAAAGTCCACATTACAGAAAAATGCTATGAATGTAACGAGTGTGGGAAAACATTTACTCGGAGCTCAAACCTCATCGTCCACCAGAGAATCCACACCGGAGAGAAGCCCTTTGCCTGTAACGATTGTGGCAAAGCCTTCACCCAGAGCGCAAATCTCATTGTGCATCAGCGAAGCCATACTGGTGAGAAGCCATATGAGTGTAAAGAGTGTGGAAAGGCCTTCAGTTGTTTTTCACACCTCATCGTGCACCAGAGAATTCACACTGCGGAGAAACCATATGACTGCAGCGAGTGTGGAAAAGCCTTCAGTCAGCTCTCTTGCCTTATCGTGCACCAGAGGATTCACAGCGGGGACCTTCCTTATGTGTGCAATGAGTGTGGGAAGGCCTTCACCTGCAGCTCGTACCTGCTCATTCATCAGAGAATCCACAATGGGGAGAAACCTTACACATGCAACGAGTGTGGCAAGGCCTTCAGGCAGAGGTCCAGCCTCACCGTGCACCAGAGAACCCACACTGGGGAGAAGCCGTACGAATGTGAGAAGTGCGGTGCGGCTTTCATTTCTAATTCGCACCTCATGCGACACCACAGGACCCACCTCGTTGAGTAAGGAGTAAAGGAAGAGGAAGACCACCAGGCATCGACTGTCCCCTCGGCTTTCTCCTTTGTAAAAGTGAGGCCTGCCATGTCCTTAAAAATAAGTTTTCAGGAGTGCAGCACAAAACAAGCATTTCAGTGGCCAATTTAAGGAAAATGAATACTAAGCACCTAAAGGCAAGGACTTTGTTTTTAAGTGTACCCTGAGTGGTCATGTTGTCTGAAATAAAAAGTGGATTTCTTAGAAATGGGTCATACAAAGCTAAGTGATAAAGATCCCATTTGGGCAAAGGTGTTTTTAAACTAAATTTTGTTTTTAAAAACTGGTAATTTCTGGAGCAACAGGCAAGTCGCTGGTATAGGTCTGCCTGATGGAATTCTGAAGCTTTGAACCTTGTGTCCTAGGACTTTGGGTTAAACAGTGACTAGTTAAGGAAACCACTTTGGGTAGCAATTCTCTAACAACTCACCCATGAACATTTATAAGCTTTTCATTCCCTGGATAATTAAAAAAAAACAGTTTTTAAAACTCGTTTACCGTCTGCTGCTCCTAAAATGGACAGAAGTAAGAAACAGCTGTTTGCTTCATTGTCGCTACCTCACGAACCTTGGTGTGGTACAGCGCTGGGGACCTGTGACGAGCCTCTTCTGACCATTCCCCAGGCTGCCTGGCCAGGCGCTTGAGGATTGATGGAGACTACATGCTGGGGCCACAACTGCTGCTGGGCTGCACTCATTTGCTAAGATCAACAGCTCTCCAAATAACTCCCATTCCCAGTGCATTCCATTTGAATGAGATGCTCCTAACAGCCCCCTCCCAGATAGAAGAGGCAAAGAACACAACTTGCAACTTGCCGGGCGGCAAGCCGCATGTTCTCAGCTCCTGTCCTGCTCAGGCCCAGCCAGCGGGCTCAGTTTAGGTGTCATTCTCACTTTGTGGATGGTCTTTAGAAGACAGAGTGGAGCCCTTCTAATTCTGAGAGGACCAAAGAGGGAAACGAAGGGAGAGGGACGAGGCAGAGTGGGATTCCTAAGGTCTTAATTTGTTGTTGTTGTTTTGAGAAGTTCAAAGATATTGGAATATGAAAACTTTTAGAAGGATGAAGAAACTGGCTAAGGTAAGACCTTTGTTACCGTTGAGCCTTTACTCCTGGAAAATTATTTATAAAACTATGCAATAGGTAGAGTTATGTAATAATATTGCCTTGTATTTATGCAGAACTTTATTCTTTGTGTACCTTCATGTATGGAATCGTGATACCCAGAACTTATCTCATGCTTTCACATACATCATTATCTTAATCCTTAAAACACTGACAGAGGTGTTTGCCGCATTTACCTGAGAGTGGTCGTTTAAAGCAAGGCCACGTAACAAGTGACAGAGCTATATTCAAATCCAAGACCTGGATCCAGATTCTCTTTGTCCTGCCATGCTGCTTGTCTAACCACCTGTAATCCCCACCCAGATCTGTGGAGAGCCTGAGAAAGGGGAATGTAGTCTCATTTTCAGGTATAGAGGCTGAGGTGACAGATTTTGGGGTGTGCCTTAGGCAGTGTGACCAGCAAGCAGCAAGTCTAAGACTGGAATTGAAGTCTCCTGATTTCTGGGTCTGTCCACCACTTCCTCAGCATTGCAAGAGATTTATCATAAGTGCCGTACCTGGTGGTAAGCAGTCCAGTGCACCTCTCATGCAGAAGTCCCATGCGTGTACTGTCTCATTTCTGCAAGATTACATATTAACAACAAAGTGTTTTGTAGTTTACAGAGCACTCTCACATGCTTAAGGCATACAAAAGAAAGCTCGTTAATTTCCCCTTAATGTTTTTCCCCTTCAACTGTAGTCTTTCATCAAAGCACATGCAACTTCTCCCAGTTTCACTCTGAGTCATAAGACACGAACACAAATCAATGGGATTCAAAAATAAGAGTCAAAAATGCTTGTACCCTCACAGACCTTTACTCTGACTGTTCCTGTCCCCCTGTTCGGGGGTGGTGAGACCCAGAGAAAACACCACATGACTCTGCTGAGAGTAGGAACAAGTTAAGGGTTTCCCCCGGCCTCATTAGGAAGCTCAAAAGAGAGAGCAGGTTCGAAGATTCAAGATAAACCTGACCTTGGCCTACCAAGAGGGCAACAGTGTAATTTCCTGAAAGAGATCAGCTGGGAGTTATGAGCATTAGGACAAACTGTTTTAGCTTCACATTGTATGTTAATCCTCATAATTGAATATTCAGTCATGGATGATAGTTCCTGAATAGGTGGTTCAGAAAAGCTACCCAGGTGATCAGTGACCCAACCTGGCAGCACAGCGGTCGTTTTCAACCTTGGCTGCATGTCGCAGTCACCTGGGGCTCTTTAAAATTTTTTCTATTCCCAGGGCTCAGTATTTTTAAAAGGTAATAAGCCGCTGCAGTCAAGTGAAGTCTGCGGATCTAGAATGTGTGATTGAAGGGAGGGTGGTGTAAGGATCTAGATGTGCAGTGTTCTCTGTGGTGTCAGCAAAGCAACGCTAATGACATTGGCTGCCCTGGGGTCCTTCTGTGCCTCTGCCGACCCTTGGCTGTTAAGATTCTGTGACCTAATTTATTTTATTGGTATTTTAAGTGAATATATCAAATATTTATATGAGCAAACCAGGTTTTACATAACATGCGTTTATGTTTCTCACTCAGCAAAATGACTTCACATTTCTGCTTCTATTTCATCTCCAGATCTGAGATTCCACAAACCTGCACCCAGGTTCAGGACCACCCCCTTCCCTGACCCTGCACACATCTTGTGAGCCTAGTGGATTCTAGACAGATCTTATCCTTCCCCAACTAATGACTCCCATGCAATTCAGTTCCAGCCTTCGAAATAAGTTACCATCCACCTTTTTCTGTACAGTTTCTGATAGGGGAGGAGTGACTAGCCATTGACGTCAGAGCTGCCTTCTGGTCTCCTTTTCCTCGGGGCATCTCTCTTCTCCTTTGGCTGGTCTTGCTGGAAGTGGACGTAAGCTTCAAAGCCCTGTTTTCCAGGTTTCCAAGCGCTGTCAGACTGTAGCTGTCAGAGCCAGGCCTAGTGATGGGCATTAAGGATAGAGCCACAAAGCCTGTCCTTACCCTCAGATGAGACCGACAGATGTGTATTACGTGGAGCACAGTGACGCAGAAATGATAATGAATACGTGCTTTGGGAGCACGGAGAAGACTTTATACATGTGCGCGCCCACATCCTCACCCTCTCAAACACAATTGCCATGAAGCCTTCAGGCTCAGGAAGAAGTGTCTTTGGGCAAAGCTGATCCTCTCTGTCCTCTGGATCCCTTCCCTTCCTTGCCTAGGTGGTCGTCCTCCCACATCTGTCGCTTCTCCACTTGCTTCTCTATCCAGTGTGCTTAACCTTTCTGGGGTGTCATCCCCTTTGAGAATCTGATGGAAGTTGCGGGTCCTCTTCTGGAGAAATGCAGATTGGACATTTATCTCGTGCTCATTTGGAGGGATATATGGGCTCCCCGAAGCCAGTCAAGGATTATCTGGGGCCTAAAGCCTCCCCTGGTTGTGTACTATTCATCACCAGTGACATTTTTAAAAAATGAGGTGACACTGAATCTCTAAGGATGTTGCCCAGATACATAACCTTTGAAATCTTGCTTTTAATGGCTTCCTTCAGCAAATTGTGACATTATCCAGAACCCAGACTGGAAACCGAGAAGGCTTTCCTGGCTTCCTGTGTATCATTCGTTCATTACAAACATATTTATTAGGCACTCTCTTTGTGGCAAACATGGCGCTAGATCCTGGGTGCCAGAGCAAACAAGGTTTGCCAGACACTTCTCATGTCTTTTATTGGGAAATATCTGGATCTCTTAACGCAATTTACTAAACTCTTCAGAGTCCCTTCCCAGCCTCCTCTCTCCACTTGTGCGCCTTTTCCTGCAGCCCCAAGGCACATGCTTGCTCTTCTGTGTGCCTTCGCTCCCATCGTCCTCGGTGCCTGTCATGCCTCGCCGCTGCTCCCCACCCGCCCGGCCTACCTAGCCTGACCTTCAGTTCCCTTTAAGATTTGGTTCAGTCTCCATCTCTGGGGAACCTCTGACTGCCCAAGGGCTTATTTAGAAGCATATTTAGAAGTATAGAAGAGCATGACATACGTATCCAGAGTTTTACTTTCTGCTTTAAAGTGAAAAAAATCTGAATTCAAAATTATGTATATAGTACAGATCTCTTACAGTGTCGTAACATATGCTATATACTATTAAAAAGTATATAGATATATTACCTGAGAGAAACAAGCAGATGTTATAAGTGGTTAAGTGACTTGTTCACAGCCATACAGATGGTAAGTTGCAGAGCTTAGGCTCAAACCCAGGTCTTATGGATAATAGAATTATGGGTGATTAATAGGGTTTGTGTTTGTTTGTTTGTTTTTTCCCCTTTTTAGTAATTTTCGTATTTCCTGTAAGGAACAAGGATTTTATAATCAGGAAAAAATAAATCATTATATTTACATACTTAGTATTGTATTAACTATAAACAATATCTCAGTTCTCCATTTTTCTAAGATGTGGGATGTACCCTGCCCTTTCTCCCTCCTTTTTCCACATCTCTGTCTCTGACAATGTCAAGTCTGATCATTTTTGAAGTCTGTTCTACAACCATAGTCTTTTTTGCTTTGTTTATTGATTTGTTCTAAAAGTTGAAAATAAACAGCATGAATATTGTCATGACTGTTAAGTGTTCACTACAGGTCAGAGTAGCTTACTGTGATGATAGTTTTTTTTTTAATAGCATTTTGTTTTTATCGAAGGTTCTAGTTGCCTTTCTTTTCTCCTTGTTGCTTCTAGCTCATCCTGAGTTATTTTCAAATTCTCCATCCAATTACTGTGTTGGGTCCCCTTTTTTCCTCTGCATTTCCTTTCCTGAGACCTCCAGCCTCCTGTCCTTGGTGGTCTTTCTGCCTACTGTTCTGTGTCACACTCGGCTCTGTTGTGCCCTGAATTCCATACTTGCTTCTTTCTTCATTTACTCCCTCATTTACTACAGCACATCTTCAAGTCACTTGCCAAAAAGTATGTAGAAGGCAAAATTGTTGAATGTTTATATATCAACCCTTTCTCTGCCCTCACACTTGACTGGTAGTTTGACCAGCTCTGGAATTCTAGATTGAAAATTTCCCCAGAAGTTTGCGATGTCTGATTCTAACCTGATTCTTACTTCTTCTACAGGCATTATATAGTATTTACGTTACTGTGGTCTGTTCCCCACTCCTATGCCTGGAAGCTTTTAAAATCTCCTCTGTATTCCCCATGTACTCAGTTCCCTAACGTGCTTAGTGGAATTTCTCAATTTAGTGACTCAGGTACTTCTATTCTTGGAAATTTTCTTGTGTTCTTTATGTGGCAGTTTCCCCTTTCCATATTTTTCCCCGTTTTTCTTTCTGGAATTCCTTTCACTCAAATGTTGGACCTTCTGGAGTGATCCTCAGCTACCTTCTGGAGTGATCCTCAGCTACTTTCATTTCCTTGTGCCATTTTCGGGGAGATTACCTTGATTATTTTTCAGTTTTCTTAATGAATTCTTTAATTTTATTTTGGCGGTAGTTTAATTTCTAAGAGCCTTTTTCTGGGTTTGGTTTGTTTTTTTGTTTTTTTGTTTTTTGGAACATACTATTCTTATATTGGAGATACCTCTCAAATCTAAGTTTCCTAATTAGAAGTATTTTCTTAAAAGTTTCTTCTGTCACCTAAATTATGCCTCTGCCTGAGTCTTTTTTTCTCTTTGTTTACTCTCAGTGGAGACTCTCCTCAGATATGTCCTGATTCTTACTGATATACACATCCCTAGATCTGTGTCTCTGTATGGAAAGCCCAGTTGAGACCTCTGTGGGAGCGGGATTTGCTCAGTAAAAGGCTTCCCTCTAAAATGATTGTAGGGAGCAGGCTGTTTCCCTGGAAACCTCTAAGTGCCCAAATGCAAAGATCTTTTGTCTGGCACTTACATGTCTTTAGCAGAGAATCTGCTGATGTTTTTGTCTGGGAATTGGATGCTTTAAGTGCTTCTCCAGGAGTGGGAGAGAAGGGGGTCAAGGGTGAGTATAAACTTGGTTATTGCCTTTAGTTTTAGCCCCACTTTTCGCTCCCACCCGCCGTTGTACCCAAGTCCTAAGTCGCTCTGGGGGTTGACAGGGTGGTGCAGCCACCTCCTCCTGTCGTGTCGCCCTCAGCAGGTGTTCCAGGCTGTTACTCCCTCCACCCAGTTTCTCAGTTATCACCTCACTTTCTTCTAGGAATTTGTCCCCCTATCCCATCATTATTTATACGTTTTAAACCATTTTAACCCATCGTTTTAGGGGAAGCTCAACTATCATAAAAGGAATGTTGATAGGCTTTGATACAGTAGTACCACTCTTAGAAAGCTATCCTAAAGATGAATATTTTGACAATATGTACTTGCCAATGTTTTACATTGGAAACAACCCAAGTGACAAACAATAGGAGAATGATTACAATATGATAGAATATTATGTGACCACTAAAACATAATTTAAAGAATATCTAGTGACCTGATAAATTTTCACAATATTACATGAAAAGTACAGAAATACAAAATTAAAGGGTTTGCACAAAGAGCCCGGTTTTCTTAAATATACATGCATAGAAAAGACTGGACGGAAGTAAGTACATCAAATGTTAACAGTGGTTAAATTTTCCCACATTGTCTACATTTTCTACAGCAAGCCTGAGTTTTTCATCATCAGGAAGGGAAAAGTTAATAAAAAAGAAAGATCACGGCGTGTGCAGAGTGGTGAGACATTTTTGTGGAGTGCGGAGTGGGTGTGGGAGCAGAGAAAAAGCCCTAACACCGGGCGAAGGAACCCAGCCGCGAAATGTATGTAACCCCGGTGTCTGTTGACAGCTGTGGCTGGAGTGTGGAGGCGAGGCTGGTGAGTGAGGGGAGAAAGGAATCCTGGAGACCTCATAGACAGCTTTTGTCAGAGTCCAAGAGAGAGCATGGGCTTCTGACCTAGTCAGTGGCACGGGATTAGAGAAGGAACGAATGGAATGAGCAGGCCTTTGGGGCAAGCACCAAATTCCCAAGCCGGAAGTCCTAACCTCCACACCCTGGTGAGACATGACCTATGATAAATGGGTCCCGAGAAGCCCTGGTTTCCTTGGGCCTCTCTAGGGGCACCCTGCGTTCACAGTGGCCAGCACCTCTACAGCGTTGGAGGACAGAGATTGTAGAGGCAATGTAGTCCCTCGCAAGCCAACAGGAAGGTTGTAACCACCCGGTCAGCGGCTTCCGTGTGCTAGGCACCGGGCTAAATGCTAAATGTTCTTTATCTCATTTAACCCTCACTTCAGGAAGGAAGTTCTCTCACCCCAACTTTAAAGCCAGCAATAAGTCAGGATTAGAATAACTCAGGCCAGAGCCTGTGCCCCTTTCTCCCAGGCTGCTTTCTTAGTGTGTCTCCATCTAAAAGATGTGGTACAAAAGCAAACAGTGAAGACCGAGCCTCCCTCCCAGCCCAGAGTACTCAAGGTAGGAGTACCCCCAGAGAGAACCGTGGTAAAACAAATGCTTGACCTTCCAGAGATAGTCCACACAGTCTGCGTATCCCCCATGCACACAGCTTAGGATACACTCTACACCTAGCTTTTTCACCTGTGTCTTGGAGCTGGTTCTGTAATAGCCTGTAAGTTCTACCTCATCTTGTCTTCACTGCTGTGCGATCTTCCGTTGTGTGGGTGGACCGTGACTCATGGAGCTAGTGCCCTGTGGTAGACATGTGGGTTTTTTCCTCTTGCTACTGCAAACAATGCCATGTTGAGTATCCCAGCGCACTGTCCTTGGTATGTGTGCAACTTTGCAGGATAAATTGATAAAGGGTAAGTGCATTTGATATTTTGATAGAAATTGCATTTGTGGTTGCTATATATATATGAAAATGCCCGTTTCCCTGGACCTTCTATAAAAGTTTTGTTTTCAGATCTGAAATGAAAAATGCTCTCATGTTTTGCGTTCTAATATGAGTGAAACTGGCTGTCATGTCTTGTGTTTAAAAGCCATGTGTTTTGTTTTTTTTTCTGTGAACTGCTTGTTCATGTTCTTTAGCAGTTTTTCTGTTGGGTTGTTGAGCATTTTAAGAATTGATTTGTACAAACCATAGTAAAGAAATTACTCTTATCTGCCATATGTGTTGTAAATATTTCCCCCAGTTTTCAGTTAGCCTTTTAACTTTCGCCGTTCAGATATTTACAATTTAATGTCAAATCAAAGACTTCTCTAAAAGACGAAACATGCTGCCACGATTTTGTCTAGTACTGCGAGGTCGTTTGAAATTCATTTTGAATTAAGGACCCAGTCGGGTCTTGGCCCCGCCTCCCGCCCCCTTTCTCCGGGGTCCTGCGGGAGGAACTAAGCGGGAGGACCACCAAGATGAAGACACCTCCCAGCTTCCTAGAGCTGCCGAGTGAGAGCTCGCTGCCGGCTTCCTCACCCCGGCAGGCTCACTGAGCCACGCACCGGCGCCGAGGTTGCTGACGCTGCCTCGTGTTGGGTGAGCCGCGGGGCTGGGTTGGTGGGGGCCGCTGGCCGAGGACGGGGGAAGAGACCGAGTGGGTAGGGCGCGCTGGGGACGGACGAGATGAGGGCTGAAGTGTGGGGCGGCGAATAGGGAAGACGATGCCACGAGTCCGGCGCTGGGAGAGGACATGTTGGGAGGGAAAGCGGAGAGGCTGCAGCCTGAGGTCAGCGAGGGGGAGGGGACTGAGGGGCGTGTTGGAGATGAGGCCAGGGCTGGCAAGGGAAGAATCTGAATTGGGGAGTGGGAAGAGAGGGGACATGGAGGAAGGGGTGGCGAGCAGGGAAAGGGATCAGACGGGGTGTGTTTGGAGGGGAGGGGGTTGAAAAGGAGGGGCTCAGACCTGGGCAAGGGCAGCTTCCAAGATCCTAGGACCCTGAGACTCCAGCCCTGCCCAGCTGACTTCTCTGGCCTTGGCTGAGCGGGGCACAAACCAGGTCTTGTTGCAGGACCAGATTCTTCTCAGACCTCACTGTGGGGGAAAGGGCATTCTAGGCTGGCCCTGCCCTTAAGCCAACAACCCGGGACAGATGCCTAACCTCTGCACATCAGTCCTGCCTCCACCCCGGATGTCGGGCTGGGATGAAATGAGGGAATGGCTGTAACCATTAAAAGGGTGCCTGGTTGCACCGGCCTGCGTATTCCTCCTGGAGGACAGGGTAGGCATGGATAAAAGAAAACGAAGCCTTACGTGATTGGGAAAACAGTTTTACTTTTATGGTTGATCTTGGGCTCACTT
>NW_006437746.1:3310543-3321456 GCF_000325575.1 Pteropus alecto
CATTCCTTTTTGTCTCCTGGTGGTGGTGGGCCCTGAACTGGGCAGAGACTGGAGCCAGCAGAGGCCTCGGCTGCTGAGGGGACAGAGAACAGGTCAGAGAGGGGAAGTATGAAGTCATAACTCAGGGCCCAAAAGGTAGAATCTCTTTAGAGTCCAAGGAGCCACTGTGCTGAAGAAGGAGCCAGATGCGACCCCCTGAGGCCAGAAGTAGCTGCGAGGGGATGTCTCAGGAAGGAAGTCTCAGGTCTGGACCTGAGGCAGGAGTGGGATGATCCCTGGTGCCAGACAGCTGTGGGGGCCAGAGCGGCTCCCAGAAGCTGAGGTGGGCTGGAGCACCTTTCCTTCCACCCTGCTGGGTACCACTGGGTCTTTGGAACAGCGGGCGCCCACTGTCGTGTGTTCAGGCTGGCCCTGCCTCCTTCAGGAGCTGATGACCCGCCTCGGATGGGCTAGGTCTCTGGTGAACAGTGTTTAATGTCCCTTTAGGTAACACTCCGTGAGTCCAAAGAAGCCACCATCAGGAACACGTCAGGGTTTCCTCTCTGCCATCAGTTGGGGTCAAGTGAGAATGAGATGCACACAAATGCGGACAATCCCTGTGAGCCTGGAGGAGGAGCAGCACCTGGCCTTGGCTCTGGCCTCGGGAACACCAACAGCAGGGCTGAGGGTGGGCATTTCCCGTTGGAGCATGGTGGGTTACAGCTGAAGGTGAGAGCTGGGAAGGCGGGCTGGCCCCCAGAGAGTGGTCGAAGCACCAGGGGTTGCAGGGGCGGGGTGGGACTCGCTCTCTGGTCCCCTCATAAGCCATTCTTTGTTCCCTTACAGGGCCTAGACCCTTAGATATGTGAGCCCAGATGCACTGGCCTCATTTCTTTCTTACTAACTCCATGCGGCTAGCTGGTACCAAGTACCAAGCAGCCATGAGGGGCCTTTTAGGACCTGCCGTGTCATCTCACTAGGAAAGGCACAAAACTCCAAGTCTGTTTCTTCACCTGTCAAGCGAAGTGGGATTTTCTTCCCTGCCAGCTTCACAGGGTGGTGTGGGTCAAAAGAGGCTGGGACAGGACAGGTTTGTAAACTGTTCTGTCCTCCTATGGTATTACTGTGACCATCAGTCAGCCCGGGGTCCTTGTCCAGGAGCAGGTATGCTCCTTGGGAGGGCGCTCCCATGAGTGGATGGGGCCAGCATCCCCTCCTGGAGATGACGCTTCAGTATACGTCTTTTTTGCCTTCTGGTCCCAGACCTTCCGATAAAGTTTGCCTTGTACTTATCGTGGGCTGTCCCCACTGCCCACCAGCCAAGGGAAGGGGAGAAGGGAGAGCCAGCGCTTTGACCCTTTTTCGCTTACCCTCCCCGTCCCAAGGCCAACTGGACTTCTCTCCAACATTTCTTTTGAGGTCTCCAACCCAGCCTGGCAACAACAGCGTGAGATCTGGGATGAGAAAGGCACCCTGAGAGCAGGGCCAGGACCTCCTCTGACTTCAGCCTTCCGAGTCCACCTGCTGCCTGGGACCCATCTGGTTCCTGTCCTGAGGGCCACTGCGGGGGAAATGCTGCTGGGGCTGAAGCGAGGGGCCTCAGTCAGGCTAAGTAAGGCTGCTTTTCACTGGCCTTCGCCTCCACCCGCTGACTCGGGGGTGACACTCTGATACTCTCAGCAGAGTGGGCCTCTTGGGACCCAGGATTCAGGGCCTGGCCTTTCCCCCAAGGCTGCCAGACAGGGTCCATGCGTCTCAGGAAAAGGCTGTTTACCTCCCAGTCAGTTAGCAAATATCTTGAGAATCACACCAACCTGCCAAGCTGTCAGTAGAGGAAGGCGCCAGAGAGAATGTGGCCCATGTCTCTTGAGCAGACCTAGCTCCAGATGCCAGTACAGGCCGGAGGCCACAAGAGTTCTGTTTACCAGATGCTCCCAGCCCATCATGGCTCCACAGTTTCACATTGATGAGATAGGTTGCTTTCTTGGGCCACAAACCCAGATTCCTTCTAATAATCCCAATAAACAACCCACTCTAACAAATTCTCACCCCTTGATTAGCTACAGCTGTCTGGCAGACATGTCCTCAGAGTGACTCACTCCAAGGCTGGTCAGTCAGTGTCTTTGTAAGCGTTTTGCCAGCTGTGCATCAGCACTGAGTGTTGGGAGTAGGCCTGAGGGAGGCAGGGAGGCAGGACAGACGCACGCTTTACCTCCCGGTGGGTCTGAGGGCAGGGACTGTGCCAGCCCAGCACTGTGCCCTCACAGACATTTGCAGAAGTGCACCAGGTTAAGAAGACTACAGGCATAACAGGATTCAGCTGTCGCCCTGCAGAAACAGCCTAGTCGGGAACATAAGGTGGACACGAGGGGAAGAGAAACCTAATTCACCAGAAAATCTGAGGTCACTGCCAAAGAAGTGGGGCTGGATGGAGGAGGGGGCAGGGCGCGGGGGTGGACAGAGGCCCCCTGAGGGAGGTGCAGCCTGAGCTAAGCCCAGATGATCGGTGGGTGGATCCTGGACATGAGGAAGATGAGGAAAAAAGACAGAGGCAGGAAACCTCTCAGGAAGCTTGAGTGATGAGAAAGCTCAGGGAAGCCGAGAAGGCAGCTGTGGAACGGGAGGTCAGGCCAGACAGGCTAGGGCCGCAGAGGCAGACCCTGGCCCTCTCTGCCCCTGAGACTCCTCTGCTCTTTGCGAATGTGCTCAGACAACGCCCTTTCCCAGTGTTGGGCCCGAGTCTTCCCCTTCCTGACTCTCCCATTCCCAAGGAGGGCAGCCCAGACTGCTGTCCCAGAGAGCGGCTTTAGCGTTTTCCCACTGCCCTGCGGCTCTGGGCCTTGGAGCACGGTCCTCTTCTGCTCTGTCTCCCGTAGCTCTGGGCTGAAAGGGCCTGGATATGTCTCTCTCCTCCACTTTGGAGGGTCAGCTGCTCTGCTCTCTCTTCCTGCCTAGCTAAGCCTGCGGGCTGTGAGGCTGGGGATCCATACCTCTCTGCCTTGCCCACTGCCAAACCCTGCGCAGCGCCTTGCTCACACCTGGCCGCCCCACACCTGTCCCTCCACATGGCTCCCTCATGCCCCCTTCCCCTCTTTGATCTCCTGGATCCCTGAGTCCAGGAGTTCTTGCCTGCCTCTCTCTAGCTAGCAAGAGGGACTTGGTCTGGCTCCTTTGACTCCCGGGACCCCACTGTCTACATCCGGGCCCTTCTCCAACCACCTCGCTTACTTTGGCCAGTTCGCAAGACACCCCGTGCCTCCCTTCCCACCTTGGCAGTTTGTCACGTCTGCATTGCCATCCATGGGCAGATGTCTGGTGACAGTGCCGTCCCTGACGCTCCCCAGAATGCACGCTTTCCTTCACTGCCCTTTTCTCTTCCTTCCTCTGTCCGTACCCTGAAACCATCGTGGAGTAAATTTTGATGTAAGTCCTCTGCTCTCGCATCCTGGTGTGTCAGGAAGCTCACTGCTACCATTTGGGACCCCTCTCTGGCCCCACCCTCACTCTTGACCTAGGATAAAAAGGGACTAGATTTGATTGGTGACTCTGTAAAAGTACTGGCTCTGTGAAAGCCAGTCCTTCCTCTTCTCCCGTGGGCCTGGCCTCTCCACAGAGACCACGTGCGTTCTGGTCCTCTTCGCTGCAGGTTTAAAAGAGCAAACACTGCCACCCAGTGCTGAGTCCCTGGGCGCCGAATGCTGTCTGATCCTGAGATTCGGTGTTAGTGACCCCACTTACCTGCAGCTCGGAGCCACATTTGCCGATGTCACTTTTTCAGTAATAAGGATGAAATATATTTGTCTCCCCATATCTTATTTCTCAGTTGAGTAGAGAATTATACTAATAGCTAATATTTACCTAGCTAAACTTGTTACGTACATTATTTCTTACAACGTCATTGCAATATAGGTATTAGCATTAACTTATTCTACAGATGGGAAAATTGAGATAGAGAGGTCAAGTGACTGCTGATGGCAGAGGTGGGTTTTGGCCATACTCTTGGCCCTGGTGCCATATTGCATCTTTAAAGAGGGATGTTATTTAGTGGGTTTCCTCAAATCCCAATATAGTCTCATGTTTCCCATCTAGAATATAACGTCGACTCTTTATTTTTGTTACGTATTATTTGTTTTTGTGTTCTATGTCTTGTTCAGATATTGAAACCAAAGTTGAAAAGGAGGATTTGATTCTGGAGGAAACAAATCTGAGAGGAGAATTCTCTGGAAGACTCCAGGGTGAGATTCTAGAGGGCCGTGCCTTTGGGGAAGCCAGAGGCGGGGAGAGCAGGAGAGAGGAGCACTCCGAACAGCCTGCAGACAGGCAAGTGAAGAGCGAGAAGCCCAGCCCCAGCCCCAGCCCCAGCCCCGGCCCCAGCCCCGGCCCCGGCCCAAGCCCAGCAAAAGAAAAACACCTCCCAGGGGAGAGAGGCCAGGACCGCGTGGGACTCCAGGGAGGCACGTGCCACGGCACCAGCCCGGCGGCCCCCAGCAGGAACCTCTACATGTGTACTGAGTGTGGCAAGGCCTTCGGCCAGAGCTCCACCCTCATCGTGCACCAGAGAATCCACACCGGGGAGAAGCCGTACCGGTGCGGCGAGTGTGGGAAGGCCTTCACGCGCAGCTCCCACCTGATCCGGCACCAGCGCGTGCACACGGGGGAGAAGCCCTACGTCTGCAGCACGTGCGGCAAGGCCTTCGGCCAGAGCTCAAGCCTCGGAGTGCACCGGGGCGTGCACACGGGCGAGAAGCCGTACGTGTGCCCCGAGTGCGGCAAGGCCTTCAGCCGAAGCTCCCGCCTCCTGGTGCACCGGCGGAGCCACACGGGCGAGAGGCCCTACGAGTGCCTCGAGTGCGGCAAGGCCTTCACCTGCAGCTCCTACCTCCTGGTGCACCAGCGCACCCACACCGGCGAGAAGCCCTATCGCTGCGCCCAGTGCGGGAAGGCCTTTGGCCAGAGCTCCCACCTCGTCTTTCACCAGACCACTCACGCCCAGAAGAGACACCAGCCGAGCTCCCTGGCCAGGGCCCAGTGTTGATGGGCTCCCAGTTTCATATGGATCCAGCTAAGAGAAAACCCAGCCCTGGTCAACCTGATCTAGTATAAAATAGCTAAAAGGAGGGAGACTCCATCTTGTCTAATACCGAAGTTTCATTTTTCATTTTCTACTGGTCTGACCCGTTCTCTCCCCACCGACATTCCAGTTAAGGTTTAAGTCTGTGCCCATGGCCTCTGAGGAAGAAACCAGTAACATCTTAAGTCTGCAAAAGACAAAGGCTAATGGGTTTGTTTGCGTAAGCCTTTGTTTTGCAGGACCTCGAAGGGGACTGCTGCCCATGAGAAGAACATCTCGTAACCACCTTGAAACTGATGGCTACATGGCAGACACCGCAGAACCAGGGGTCACATCCTCAGTCCTGAACCCCTTCTCACTTTCTGATGATCTCTATAATCCTGTCACAAAAGGCCTTCAGAGAGCATGGTTTTTTCCCTCCATGCTCCCTTGTGCAGTGTTTCTGTAATAAACTCTATCTGCTCAAAATTTATTCTGAGTCCAGTGTTCATTTCTGTGACATTTAGACTCAACTTGGTTTTTCGAGGTCAGTAACAAACCTTGCTCTGCGCCAGGTGCTGCCAAACAAGCCTAAAGCAGGTTCCTGTGAGGGCCTCCAGTGTCTTCAGTGACGAGATACACTCATAAACCCAGAAGTGACTGAAGGACCCTAGAAGGCAAGTGACATGTTGACGTGTGTGCAGGAAAAGCAAAATGCTTGTGGAGGGGACACTGATGGGGCCTCGTGGGCTGGCTCTGGGAGAACGAGTTAGCACTGATGGATGGGGAAGAGCCCAGGGACCAGAATCAGCCAAGGCCCCAGAATGAGCCTAAGTGGACCCCAGTGAAGGTGGATCTGCAGGTCACTGGGAGTGGCTGGCCTGGGATGCATGTGGGGAGGTGGAAAGACAGGTCAAAATCCCTGCTGTGTGGGTGCTGCCAACCAAGGCCATAGTCTTACCCACAGGACTCGGCTTCCTGTGCCAGTGTGCCCCTGGCCAAGCCCCTGAGCACTCGGCAACATTTTCCACAGCTGTGCGATGCCGGAGTTGGATGTGAGGGGCTCTGAGCTATCTTCTCACTCTGACACCTGTTTTCGGGAGCTGCAAAGCCTTGGTAAGAAAGGGGACTGACAGAAGGGAGAGGGAAGTGAGGGGAAGAGGAAGCCGGTGGTGACTCACGGTGGCCAGGTAAGAGAGGAAAAGGAGACAAAGCCTGTGTGGGAGGCAACAAGAGAAATCCAGCTAGTTTGTCTCAGACTTGGGCACCTGTGTATCCCTTTAGTCAGTTTCTGTTCATTCAGCAGACAATTTATTGCCTTTTGTGTGACAGGCACCATGCTGAGGGTGCTAAGGCATTCACAGTGAGACCTGGTCCTGGCCCTTAGAAACGGTCCAGCAGGGGAAGCAAGACCAACACAAGGCAGGACATTCTGGTGGCAGGAAAGCCCAAGATAATGGTGGGAAGTTCAGAGGACAGAGTGAAGAAACTGGCACTTGAGTCGAACCTTAAAGGGTACAGAGGATTTCAAAACCTGATGGGAGACAGCTGTGCCTAGAAGGATGCCTCTGGAAAACCAGGCGAGTGTGGGCACACACTGTGTGCTCTGGGCTTCGGATGCTCAGAAGGGCTCGGTCCACGTGGGCTGGAGTGTCCAGGAGTCCAAAACCGTTTCAGCACTGGCTCCTTCTGTAGTGCGAAAGCTTTATGAATAAATGAAATGTTTGCGCTTCCACGGTCACTAAGCAGTGTTTAGCTTGAAACATTGACTTGGCCTGATCTGGTAAATAAAACACAGTCCAGTGTTCTGATGCCCTGGCTGCCAGTGATACCAGCCCTAGCAAGAAGCTGAGAGGTCAATGAAGGGGTGATTACAGAGGTCTGGCAGGAGAGAGTGGGGCACCAGATATCAGCAACAGCTGGTGTCAATGCCACCCCTACCTTGAAGGGACAAGGAGAGAATGTGTGGCTAGAGCTGAGGCAAAGGGTCTCCCATAGGAGCTCTGGTTACAAGAGATGGCCACAGCCAAGCCATGGTGTCCGAGCAAGGAGCGAGCAGACACAAGTACCCTATCTCTTGCTCATCCCTCCCTCTCCTCTACCTCTCTCTGATCTGGTGCCTCCCATTGCTCTCATGGACTCCACCCAATTCCCCATCCGAGATTGTAAGGTGACATCTCCCAGGGCCCCTTGAGGGGCTCCATGAAAAATAACTGCCAGCATTTCATATGGTTAAAATCCCCAACCACCTGCCCCTTCCCAAAATGTCCCCTCTCCCTCTGGGTTAATGTCAGTGATGCTCAAAGCACTTGGGATAAGATCTCTTGAATCACCCTTTCTCATTTTCCTGCACACCCAACTAGTCGTCAACATCCTGGATGGACAGACACACAGGTCACCTCTAGCAGTTTTCTTCCATGCCTCCTTCTGTCCCCTTCCTTCCCATGGCTGCCTCCACTGTCCAGGTCTGCAGCCCCAAACTATCACGCCGGCCTCACCGCTTCGCATTGCTCACCTACCTGTGGTGCACATTCTTCACGGTAGGGCAGGAGTTGGGGAGGAACCATTAAGAGCAGAGGACACACCAACAGCTGGAACTAATACAAGGCGTGGTTAACGAAAGCCACACCCTCTCTAAGCCACGCCCCCAACCTACAGCCCCGTGGTAATGCACGTCGCTAAGAGGCGGGGCACCGAGTCAGGCCGTGTAAACGTGTCCTTCCTTGGCTTCTCTGAACTGGTTGGAACATCTCAATGGGTTCCCTCATTAATAATGGCTTGAACACGATCTTTAAAACGTATCTGTTCATTTTATATTTGCATAAGAGTCATGGTTTTACCTTTTTGGGGGAGAAATTTATCTTTTAACAAACCTCTCCTAAGTTCCTTTGCAGACTGTTAAAAGCCTCATCTGAACAAGCGAAGCTCGTCGGTAGGAGGCTGCCGTAGCTACTGGTCTTGCTTGCCCAGTGCGCTCTCCCATTCCCCTTCCACTAGCAGACTGCACGCCGCTCACGAACGCAGTATATGCTTCTGCTCTGGCCGGTTTCAAGGCCACATTGTCTTGGCAACTGTACTTAAATCAAGGTTATCTGGCATGTCACATAAACAAGGCCCATCGGAATTCTTTTCCAGCACAGCAATCCTTTCCCGGGTCTCTGTCCAAGGCAGCTGGCAGTTTTACACAGATGCCAAGTCTTATTCCCAGCAGAGTCAAGGAGTTGCACAGCCTGTTTTGTACGCTTGCTCTGCAAACACATGAGATTAGCAGTTGCTCTCCTGAACGCCTGCTTTGGAGTGCTCACCCTACACCTCCACTTTGTAATTAGGGAAAGTACCCCGGTTCTTGCCCAAAGGAGTAATGAGAAAGTACTTTGCAGGAAAGAAAGATTTGCTTATACTCTGGATCGTCCTTGAAATTCCAACTGCTTCTGATACACCGCACAGCTTGTGCTAATAGTCAAGGTCGTAACTACAACTCATCCCAGGTTTTCCCTGTTCCCAGAATCAAGCTGGTGACTGACCCCAACACCCCTGTCTTGCCTACTAGTGACTGAAAGGGAACCTATATCTCATGCTGGAACTGACCTGGTAGTAGGTGGCCGAAGATGTTTTGAGAGTCGACCTTACAGTTTTGTAAAATCTCTAAAACTGACCCACCAGGGATGCGGACTGTGCCGATCTGTGCCTAACAGAGGACCAGATCCCGAGTTATCTGGAGGGCTGATGCTCAGCTCCTGGTCATGGGCAACAATCAGCATTACTATACATACTTGCGTGTGCTGAATTCCTCCTGTCATGTTTTTCTTTTAGTCTGAAGGTAATACATCTATCTCTTCTTGAATACGTGGCAGATGGTTGAGATTATTACTTTAAAAATTTTATATACACATGTATAACTATATTTTTCTTTTTAAGAAAAGGCCGGCCTATACAGTGTAGAGGGGAGGGAACAGGCTCTAAGACCAGGACTTCAGCCCTTAGCAGCCTAGTGAGTGTAGGTGAGAGAAGGCTGATGCTTTTCAAGACGCCACTCTCAGCATCTTTACTATTCAAGGGTCTGGGGCTTCTGAGAGGCTCAAACTGCTTACTCTGATGGACAGGATTTTATAGTTCATCCTGTTAACTTCAGTCCACAGTTCTGTCTGTGAATATCTGTTTGATTCATGATCCTATGTATCCTCTCTGCTTGGGTTATTTCCAAAGACAGCGATAATTTGAAAGGGGATACGACATTCTAAATGTCAGGGTGAGCCTTCTAAGCTCCCCAAATCCTAGCACACTACGAGTCTACATTTTGACAACTTGACAACTGCAAAATTGTCAGGTTAAGAATTTCTTGATACCCCAAATTTCCAAATGATTAAAATTTAATCAGTGTTGTAGAAATGGAGAGTTCCTGAGTTTCTGGTCAAAATGGAAGAGGACCTTGCATCTATCTCTTGAATTTACAATCTGATTGGAGACAGAAGTCAAGAGAACAAAGCCAGGTATGAGCAGAAGTGACTGTTTGGATCCGGATTTTCAGCGGTGCAGAGGTCATCGACTCTCACCCGCTACCTAGTATTTACAAGATGCCGGCCTGGGTGGAAACAAGCACGTGAACCTGAGGGATAAACTCTGCCCCATTAACACTGGGTACTAACCCAAGGAGCTGGGTGAGGTTCCTTCCCGGCAATGAGCTTCCTGGTGGACAGTAAGACGGAAGCCCTGTCCAAAGGATTCTCCACGCTCATTGCACTGATAGGGTTTCTCCCCAGTGTGGATTCTCTGATGCACAATAACATATGGGCTACAACTGAAGGCTCTGCCACACTCATTACACACAAACTGCTTCTCCCCTGTGTGGATCCTCCGATGGACAGTGAGGCCTGAACTCTGACCGAAGTCTTTCCCACACTCGCCACATTCAAGAGCTCTCTCCCCCGTGTGGACGCTCTGAGCTGAGCCTGGCGGAAGCTCTTCCCACATGCCTGGCATCCACAGGGTTTCTCACCGCTGGGGACTCTCTGATGTCATATGAGGTATGACCTCTGACTGAAGACTTTCCCACATTCATTACTCAGAAAAGTTTTCTCCCCAGCGTGCAGTCTCTGGTGCACAATGAGGTTTACACTCTGACCAAAGGCTTTTTGCCACACTCCTGACAGATAAAGGGTTTCCTTCCTACGTACTGTTTTCCACCCCCGCTTTCCTCTTCAAGGGCACTTTTGTCTCTGAGGGTGACACACCCAGACACTCTCTCTTCCTCTCTGCTTTGGGTCCTGCCTGGCTGCCCTTCCCTCCTCGGGCTTCTCAGAACTTGGCTGCCAGTGGGGCGACACACCGAAGCCTTTCGTAAGCTGCGACTTGTGCTCTGACTTCTGAAACTGGCTCCTTGTTCTTTTCCCTATGGATTCTCCGATGTGAAATACTCTCTGAGGCTAGATCAAAGCAGTTTTCAAACTCTTTACCTTTCTGGCTTTTTCTCGTCTGGGGAGGGTTCTGCATCCTTGGTTTCTGCTGGCTTTAAGTTTCTGGTCCTTGACCTCAACATCTCCCTGTCAGGAAGGACTCTGCTGATGAATTCTCAGAGTGTCATCCCAGTTTCCGTATCCTGCCTCCCTGGGGACCACCATTCGGAAGTTCTCTGGAGGTGATTCTGTGTAGCTCTGTTTCTTCTGATATTTCCTCCTTTGGAACCAACTCCTCAATCTCAGATTTGACCATAATCTAACAAAAGATACGGAAAAGAGAAAAATGTCATCTGTTTCCTATGGCAGAGACAAAACATTTTCAAGTGACGACATCAACAGATATTGTAGACATTCACGTGTCTACAGAATATCTACACTCCCAATGTGGTATCTGGGAGGGAGAGGAGGGGGTGGGGAGGAGGCAGCGG
>NW_006437746.1:3321472-3321706 GCF_000325575.1 Pteropus alecto
ATTCACGCAGAAGCCAACAAAGAGGCTCTGCTCGGTTAGAAGACCTCCGATTTCAGGCAGGAAACAGGCCGAACTCCGGGGCTGTGCGCACCTCTCCTTGTCCACATTTGTTTTCCAGCCAAGCTGGAGCAGAGCTGGGCACCTTTTGGGAGCGCTGCTGGTTCTGAAACAGCCCACTGGAGCGCAGGAGGCGGTCCAGGTCTACAGGGAATTCAAGAGATAGAGACCTGGGGG
>NW_006437746.1:3321722-3355686 GCF_000325575.1 Pteropus alecto
ACGATGAGCTTGGAGAGGGAGGCGGGGCCTGCAGGTGACAGCAATGGAACAGAGGTCATATCCTTTTCTGGTCTGTCCCCCTTGTCCTCTTCCCATTGCTTCTCTTGTACATTCTTCCCCGCCCCTCACATCTCTTCCCTTTTCCCTTCTGCTTCCCTCCCCTTTTCATCGCCCCCTTTTTCCTTCCTCAATTCTTGTTCTTTCCATTCCTACTCTACTCTCTAGTTGCACCTTAAATCTCTCTCAGTCCTGCTTTGGAAGAAACTCTCATAACCTCTCATTGCCCTCCTCACTGGGGCCAGCCCCACACTTGCTGAAGAGGCCCCTCTCACCTACACAGCTATCTGTTCAGGCTTGGGGAGCCTCAGAATTTAGGGAGATTCCCAAATGAAGGGTCTACTCCTGAGCACGAGGATAGTATATAAACTATTATATTCCCCCAAAACTGCTTTGCTGACTCCTCTGTCCTTGAATGACGATGTCCCTAGGACTCTATCTTACCTCGTTTTTTCCTCTAGCTCTTGCTAAGTCAGAGGTTCGATTCAATACGTTAGGGGTCAGGCAGGGAATGCAAAGCATGAAAACCAGCAGGACTACATAAAACAGCAGGGAGAACTGAGGGATGAGATGAACCGGAGTGTGCATGCCCATCTAAGTAGCCTTCCGGTCTTTCAAGAAACACCACCAATCTAGATTTTTTCAAGAAACACCACTAGCATCTAATGGTGAAAAGTTGGCAACTAATTCGATAGTTTTACAAAAACATATAGGACAAAAAGCACATCAGTGAGTCTGATCCGGCCCATGAGCCTCTAGTTTGTGATCTCTGCCCTAAGCTCTGTCATTCACCCTCATGGTCACAGCCATCACCTGTCAGTTATGGCTTAGTTATGACTTCCAAATCTGATCAACTTTCTCCCTAGCCCCAGAGACATCTAGCCAATGCCTTCTGGAAAGTGCTCCCAGCGAGCATGTTCAAAGCTGAGCTGGTCAGCCTTCTAAAAAATCCCGCCGTCTCTCTTCTGTTCTCATCTAAGCTAACAATCCTCTCTCTCATCCTGTCTCGAATTAGAAACCAGAGAGGTTCCTTATCTATTCTCTCTCCCATACCCCTCAATGGCAATTCCTCTGTACAGCACAGCGGTTAAAAGAAAGGACACTTAGCGTAGCCGGAAAGGAACCACACAGCCGCGGTGGCCATCCCGGCTCTGCCACTTAGTAGCTGTTAGGCCTGCGGCAGATGAACCTCTCTGAACTTTAATTCTTCGTATGGTTATTGTAAGGATTAAATAAAACAAGCATTCAGAACAGTGCCTGGCACACACTAAGCAGTACGCAGGCATTTGCGATTGTTTTGCCTCTTGAATCCCCCTTAAATCTTTCTATCTGACCACGACCCTGGCTGAGCCTCTCACACTCTCTCAAACTCATGCGACAGTCCCCTGACTGCCACCTCCACTACATCACCTTCCTCCCGCCCCACCTCCAATGACAGACCCTCCAAGAAGCTTACAAAACACTTTCCTCCTCAACTCAACTGCACAGAAGCCCCTGCGCTGCGACGCGTTCGAAGTGCGGCCAGAGGACTTCTAGGCCCGGGGGGCGACCGCTCTAGGAATCTCGGAGGTCTTCTGATCTCCACGCCTCCCAGCGTGGGTCACCTTCCATCTGAATGGAAACATCAGACCGGTCCATGCCAATTAAAAATCTGCAATGTAGTCAATTATATCTCGCTAAGGCTGGAAAAAATTAGCAGTGTGTCTGAGGGTGGGAGAACAATCTGCCATCTATAGGGAGGAGACAGAGAGCAAATGAAAAAAAAGGTCTTATTGACTGACATGTCTCACCCTACCTTTTACATCGTCAAAACACCGCTTTATAGCTTCCTTTTGGGGGATGTGCTCATAGCTGCCTTCCAACACGGTAGAAGATTTAGGTTGCCTCCCATGACAATGCCCTTCAGCCCATTGCAAGGGAGTAGATAGGACTGTGAAGCTACCACGGGGTTTTTCCCTTGTCAAATAAAAGACAAATCTAGGGTTAGTTCAGGAAACATTTTATTTAAAAGGACAATTGCAACTAGAGGAAGTGCACTATTGCAATAAGAAGATGGGCATTATTTCAACAGAGAGAATGTTTAGACCATAAGATCTGCAAACATCTCAAAGATCAAGCAGAAAATTTTCTTTTATAGGTAAGAATAAACAAGACTGGAAAGAACCAGTATGAGGGAGCGCATGAGAGCAGGTGTCATAACAGGACAGGTAATCAGGAAATGCCTTTCCTTCAGGCCTGCCAATTCTCAGGAGGGTCCGTTATAATAAGGAGGCGTTGTCTCACATTGCATTGCTGGCTCAGGCTGAGGATAGGTCAGAATTTAGGGGTTTGGGGCATAGAAGCTTCACTAAAGTTTAGTCAAGTCAAGTTAGAAAGTATTTTGTCCAGGTTTGTCAGTGGATACAAAAGTTCAGCTAATTAAAGTCAGCTAATGTCTGGCCTTGTCATTGGTAAACACACAAGGGCACCTGTGAGTCTTATCTAAGTCATATGGGGAAGGGTGGCTCTCTGCAGTAAGTCATTTCCTGGAAAACTACAGAGTGAAAGTGGGGGTGGGGGCAGAGGTTCTTAATTGTCACCTTTTTCCAGGAGCATAGGCTCAAGCAAAGTTTAACACTATCAGACACTTGAACAAAATCAGGTTATGTATTCTGTGTTTGAGAGACTGAATATACGATTGCCAGACCATAAAAATAGTTCATAAAAATAGAACTCTGACCTACAATCTGCAGTAAGCAGTCCAGAAAATCAATACATTATCTATAGTAACTAGCGCAGGAAGCCAGCCTACTATCTACAAGTCAGACTTGTAGGATGTCTGACCACTATCTCTAGCAAACAATCCAGGAAGCCAAACAATAACCATGTAACAATCAACCCCAAATGGCCCAAATTTGGTTAACAGCTTACAGCTTTCTTAGTATTTGTCCCTGCTTCCAACTTAGGACCAACCAGAGAAAGCCAAATATGCGCCCCCTGACCAATCACATAGGATGTCCCATCTCTAGTTAGCCCACCTATGGTTTCCACATGCTCACAGATTTCAATCAGGGTATTCTAGAAACCTGCCCTTTTTCCCCACTATAAAGCTTTCTCACTTTCCTATCTGCCTTTGAGTCTCTGCCAAATGCAAGCAACAGTGGCGGACTTCCCTGCTATAGCAAACTCTAAATAATAACTTTCGTCTATTTTCATTTGGTTAGTCTTCATTTATTTCACACGTGATATTTAAAGGAGAAATATTATATCAAAAAGGAAACATACCCAAACCTGGCTTTAGTATTTGTCACAACTCTTAGTGCAGATACATTTTAAAACTATGTTCTGTGATAGATTCAAGGAAGTACTTAGGTAGTTGGAAGATGTGTGAGTTATCTTCATTTAAATTATGAAGTGATTACTCATGAATAGAGTACAGCCTGTTCTTGGTTAATGTAGCTCAAATACCCAAGATTTGTCAGAGAGTCTCTTGCCTAGGCCAGGGCATCTTCTCTAACTACTTGACATAAGTAAATAGTCCCCTTGGTTGGTGTATCTGCAGAGCGGGAATCAATCCATCAGTTTTCATAGCTGGAAGACCCCTGTCATGGAGACCAAGGACCTCAGCACCCTCATCATGGAGACCATGCACTTCAC
The DNA here is from genome assembly GCF_000325575.1 of Pteropus alecto. NCBI lineage: Eukaryota > Metazoa > Chordata > Mammalia > Chiroptera > Pteropodidae > Pteropus > Pteropus alecto. The sequence goes on from NW_006437746.1 coordinate 3,325,416, forward strand.
CCCACCTGCATTTCCAGGCTCACCGGCATTTGCTTTCTCATGGATCAATTTGAGATTAAGTTAGGCTAATAAGAAATAACGGTGGCATAAAAAGGTAGAATTTTATGTATCTCATTCTGAAATTTTCTAAGGTATGATAGCAATATAAGAGATATTGCTGGTTGAGGTCAGTATGTGGGAGACGAGATTGGGAATTTGTCTATTATTCTAACTAAATAATGGCTCATTCAAGGCGCTTAGTCGGGGACTTTTAGCAGATGGAATATTCTAGTCCCTTGCTGAGATGGTCCATTGACTCTCACCCAGCACCCTTTCCAACTCTAACGCCCCCATCTACAGTTTTCCTGAGAGATGAGGTAGGCGCTGTTTCAGACCAAAGCAGTATTTCCTAGGACATCACGAACACGGCAGGGTTTTGCAAGGAAACGAGGCCCAAATCCCAGTATTGAAGGGTCCCACCGAGATGCTCTCCCGCTTCCTAGAGAAGCAGCCGGGGGGAAGGCGCGAAAGGACGGACGCGGGGCCGCTCGTGACGCACTACCGGCCGCGCCACTGCTCTTCCGGCCGCGGCGGGGATCCCTGCGTCCGGGGATTCCGGACGCGTCTGCGGCGGTAGTGACCGCCCTGAGGGGAGTCTCCGGACCTCACGGTGAGCGGGCGGGGTGCCAGGGAGGAGAACAGAGCGGCTCCGCCGGCAGCAATTGGGGGGCGGCCGGCCGGAGTCTGGTGTAGGAAGCCTGTTCCCCACTCGTACTCTTCGGGGATGCTGCCCGCGCTTGCGGTGGGAACTCTCGGCGGCCTCAGCGCTGCGTTCGCCCGAGCTCAGTACCCGGCCCGGCCTAGAGCAGACGGCTGAGAAAATGGCAGAGTGAATGAACGAACGAATGATGATTGTGTGATGGATAAATGGTGAAGAGCTAGGACCCGTGTTCGGAAACGGAATCCCGGGGCTTAGAGTTCTCGGTCTTGATGCCAGTTACTTCCTCCCCGAGTCGGTCCTGCAGCTCCGAAACTTATATAGGGACCGTCGTAATAGAAGACGGCAAATAGTACTAAGCGCACTAGGTGGGGACTCTCGAGATTTGGGTTGTAATTCCCGGGGATACAGAAGCTGTTTGATTTCTAAAGTTGGACTGTTTAGTAATCCTTGCCTTCTTGTGTAAGGCTCAGTTGACAGCATGTAGTGTGATAGCACGTGTGCAAACGTCAGTGTTTTCCATCAAAATTCTGCTACCCGTTACTTGCCAGTATTACACAGAATCCAGGGGCGGGGTTACAGAATGAGTGACGTTGAAGCCTACCAAATGAGAAGATGCTTTCAGTCTAGGGCTGGAAGAGAAGATATATGTGAGCAGGTTTTTACGACTACACTACATTTGTTTTGCACTTAACATGTACCAGGCACTGTTTGAGGCAGCTGTGCTAACTTATTTAAGCATCACAACAACTATTTGTAGTTTTTAACGAGGAAATGGAGATACGGAGAAACTACATAATTTGTCCAAGGACATATTGCTAGTAAGTGACCTAAGACTGTAGAAGAGGTAGAGCCAGCGTGCAGCTGCAGCCTGAGTGTGTTACTTTTGGCCAATTGACAAGTCCAAAAAAGTGTCCATTTAAATGTGGTCTTATTGAAAGAATTGTGGTTTCAGATTCTTGAAAAACACCACCTGGCTTGCCCACAATCCTTCAGCTAATTTTCGAGGGGTTAAGGAGGTAGCAGTGGGGAACAAACTTAAAGGGTATGTGGAGGAAGCCAGCTCCTTATTACTTTTAACGGGATGAAGCTATTGAAAGCTTGTTTCCTTTTACCCTTCACCAGAATACTCATCTCACCCCAAATCTGGATTCAGACAGAACCTTTTCGCATCTTAAAATCACTAAAAATGAGATTATTCTACACAAGGCACTTGTGAAAACATCTGTACATTTTTTTTTTTTCTGGAGAATTTACAGACCAGGGAGTAAGCAAACTCGCCCATGTTTTTGTACCACCTGTTTTTGTAAAGTTTTATTGAAACAGCTAAGCTCATTTGTTTACATATTGTCTAGTTCTGTTTTCAGACTATAAAGGCAAAGTTGAATAGTGACAGAGAGACAATAATAGCCCGTTTAGCCCATGAAGCCTAAAATACTTACCTTATAGTCCTTTACAGAAAAAGTTTGCGGTTTGACTTGAACTTCTGACTGCTCAGATGATCCATCCACAGTTGGAGGCGAGTGTTGGTCACAAAGATGCCCTTTCTTCTCCATAGGTTTTAGTTTAACCTATTTAGTACCTACTTTGTGGCAGATCTTCATAAATGCTTCATATGAATTAACTCATTTAATCAAGGATTTACAGAATGTTAGAGCTGGAAGGACTCATGGATACTATCTAATTTGTCACCTTTTTAAATTAAGTAGCCTGTCGTGCAGGCCCAGTTATATAGGCTATGACAGAGCAGTTTCTTGACTCCCAGTCCAATTCACTTTAATCTTATGAATGGGAGGCCAATACCATATCCTTTGGATCTGGCCTTTGTTTTGATTTGTTTTTTGGGTATTAAAACCCATGAGCGAGAATTGTCATTTTTAAAATAACTATTTTTCTGACTACAAAAGTAACGCATGTTTATTATAGGGAAAATAAAATAAATACAAGAATATAAAGGACAAAGCAACCTGTTAAATGTCCTAGGGACCACTGTGTTAACATTTTGGTTTTCCTCTGTTGTGTGTGTATTGTAAATATCTGTATTGTTTCTGTTTGTTGTATGCTTACTTAGTGCTGATATATGTGTGCATATTTTTGTTTTAGTGTTTTGTATCCTCTTTTAACAAACTATTTCATCATGAATATTCTTTAAAAACATGATTTTTAATAGTTTCAAAATCTCATACTGATATGCTATCCATGTTTATTTCTGGTTTTATTTTTAAAATTATAATAATGTGATCTTTGTACATAAATCTCTGTCCTCATCTCTGTTTATATTTTTTCACTTTTCTCTCATTCAGAAGTGTTTTTTTGTGTGTGTGCAGGAAAATTTTTAAGCATTACAAAAATATAGGCCTTAAAACAAACGTTTACCATAAGCTTATTCAAGGTGATCATGGTGAAGAATTTGATATTGTTAGAGATTTAAGTTAGTTTTTTTTTAAAGGAAAATATAGATAATAGAGGAAATTTGGAACTAGAAGGAACAATCAGTTTTTACCATATAGTGATTGATGATTGATTAATTCTCCTTGATCTTATTTATATGCATATTTGACATACATATATGTTATGTTATACTTGAAATTTTAATATCCTGCATTTTTTCCCATTTACATATAACATAAGTATTTTTCCAAATGGCCACATATTTTTATTTTTAATTTTAATCTTAATGTCTATATAATTTCCACCAAGTGGAAGTACCATAATTTGCTAAGCCTCACTAGAAAATTGTGTTTTCCAACAACTATGCTGGGGATTTTTTTTTTTATTTTTATTTTTATTCATTTATTTTTTTTTTACAAGTAACAAAAGGATTCCGTTTTCTCTCTGGGAAGTTACTTCTCTATGAGAAAGTTCTAATAGTAGAATTACTGGGTCAAAGTATGTAGGCGTTTTTATGACATATACTGATGACTCTGAGGGTCTTCTAAGATACAGTGTTATATATACATAATGAGTATTGTCTGAGTTCCTATACCCACAAAATGGTAATCACTGTGTCCCAACTGCATCCGATCCTACAACTTAAGATGTCAAATGACCTCTAGAAAGATGATACCAGTTTACATGCTCCCCTGTGATGTGTGAGAAACTCCTTTTTCCTGTTCCTTTGCTGGTCTTGAGTTTTAGCATTAAAAAACAAACAAACAAACCCTCAAACTTGATATAAAAATCGATTCTTCATTCTTTGCATTTCTCTGATTACCACTGAAATGGAACTTTGTTTTGATATGCTTATTGGCCTTTTGTAATATTGGTCTATTTGTTGTACCTAAACATTTTTCTCTCAATTCATCTTTTCCTTTCTTGTTAATAAGAAGTCTTTTATCTGTTAGGTATATCTATTCCTTGATATATAAATTAAAATAATTTTTTCTAGATTGTTGGATATAGAGACTATTGCTTTTCTGTGACCAGATTTATCTAGTTTTGTCTTTGTGGTTTTTTCTTTTTCACATAATGTTTAGAAAAGGCTATTCTAACCTTGAAATTAATTATTTATTAATATTTTATTTTGCAGTTTTATTTTTTATATTTAATTATTTAATCAGTTTAGCTTTATTTGGGTATATGGTGTGAGGTACGAATCTCACTAGGTTTTTTTTCAGGTAGGTAAGCAACAGTCCCAACATAATTTATCAATAATCAATTTTTTGCTGATTTTATCATACATTAAATTATTTATTTCTCTTCAGGGATTAGGACTAACTAAAATCAAAAGCCAAAGTTAAACTTCCTCTCAAGTGTGTAAAATTACTGTTGAGGTTTTCTTAGCCACACTCCTTTGATGATTTTATCTGTTATTCCCAGAATTTCATTTACTCCCTTTATGACAAATACTCTAAATACAAGTTTTCAGCACATATCTCTCTCCTCTGTTCCAAATATGTATGCCTACTTTCTGTTTGGATACTTCTAAACTAAAGATATCTTCTTCCTCCCCAAACCAGTGTTCCACTCTCACTAAAGAGTATTGTCATCACTCATGCCAAAACCCAGCAAATTATCTTTGACTTCTCCCTCTCCCCGCCCCGTCCCCTGCCCCAGTATTCATTCAGTCCTGTGGATTTTGTCTCTTAGGTAGTCCAGTCCCTTATTGGACTGCTGAAATAACTTCCCAAGGGGTCTTTCAGCCTTCACCTTGCCTCTCCACCCCTTGAATATTTCTTTTCTCTGTTGCTATGGACAGAGAATGTGTTTTTTTAAAACAGCAGATCTAATAATGTCACATCTTTTTTCAAACTTTTCAAATCCCTTTAATGGCTTTCTGCTCACTTTAGGGTAAATGCCTTAAAATGGTTTGCAGGATTGTATTTGATCTGCACTTTGCTTGCCTCAGGCTTCATGTCTTGTTTCTAGTGCTTAATACTTTGACTTACTCGATTTCTTTCATTCTCCTAAGGTATTGAGCTTGATTCCTTTTGTATATTCTGTTTTCATCTCTGTGGTATATTCTTTTCCCTCTCCACTTGTCTGTTCCTATTTATTTATTCTTCAGGGAGGCTTTCTTTCCCAGACTAGACTATGTACCATATGCTCTGTATTCCATAGCACCTCATATTCCCACTTAGATAATCCCTATATTTGTAACTACTGGTTTATGTCTTTGTCCGGCTGTGATGTAAGCTCTGGGCAGGGGGCATGTTTGACTTGTTCTCTACCATCCAGCTGATCATTCCCAATCCCCTCTCAGCTTCATGAGTCTCTGTAGGATTGTGTGCTGGGTTCCCTTTATGTCCCTACTGTGGAAGAGGAACTGGAAATCCCAGATAGGATTCTCTTAAACTTTTAAAACTCACCACAGAGGCACAGGCCTTTATGAGAAGCCCACAAGACCGGGCTTCTTATGCACTTGAGCAGACACAGCCTGCTGAAGCTCTTTTGTGCCTTCTGAGCTCTCAATTATGGTAAAACTGTCTCTCTTTCTCCCTTTTTCCTTGAGATAATGCTGCCAATTTTACTTCTCATGCCAAGATTATATGGAGAGACATTTTGGATAAACAGTTGTGCTTTTGACATTGCAGACACGGGAAACTGTGCTATTTTTGGAGCTCTTTTATAAGTCAAAAGTTAGTTGACAAAGTGTTTTATTTAATCTTCAGGCTACACTCTTATATTGAACTGTGCCTAAAGAAAACTGTTTGATAAGACATTTAGAAGAAAGGACAATCCGTGTATCTAGGTTGTATCAAATAGAGCTCTCTAACTACTATCCAGTTCCAGGCATACAGTAGAAGTGGGTGGATCAGATTTAATGTGTTAGCCTTGCTATGAGGCCATTTTCCCATGCAGCTTTTTCTTTTATTGACTTTTCACATAGATTATAGTATAATGGACAGAGTGGTTCAATTAACATGAATATTCCTATCCACTTCATAGTTATCTTTATCATTATAAGTAACATTATTGATTATTGATCAAGCATTTGAATGTTTGTTAGTCTGTCTGGCTGTTACTTCTTGGGCTGTTGACACATGGAGTTTGTGAACCTAGAAGGCTGAAAGCCAACTCTGATTCTTACTGATGAAGTCACATTGCTGTCCTGATGAATTTTGTGTGAGTTATTAGATAGTATCCCTAGGTGACAGCTCTTTCTCAATTTTCTGTTACTGAGACAGTGATATCTCCTCCTCCACCCTTTTTTTCCCTGTGAGTAGGTCTTCCAGTTTTCCACCCTTGAAGTGTTTTACATTTAAAGCAAGGAGAAGATTTTTGGATGTCGAGTATGCAAGGAGCTGAAGAGAGAGAGATTGGACGAGAGATTTGTCCAGGTGAGTGATTAAGGGCAACCAGTGGGAGAAACAGCAGGGCTTTGGAAATTTTACAAAAAGAACTGAATGAAGCTCAGGAGATAAAATGACCCTCTTTTAGGGAGACTGAGGGTGGATGTGGGTGAGCATCTCTTGGGCCAGCTTTTCCTCGGTACTCTTTTTCTCTCTCATTTCCTACATTTGCCCTTTTACATTCTCCCACTGTTCCCCATTCCTTAAATATAAACCGTCCATGTTTCCTGTCTTGCCCTAATCATTAGCCTGTTGTTGTTTGTTGTTTTCCCCTCATCTCCGTTGTCTCTGGTGCTTTCACTGCCTGGGTGTCTGTAGCTGCCATTTTTATGGGGTTCCTCGTTAATGGTGATCACCTTATCCTGACGCAAATCTGTTCTACCGTTTGCAACTTTGAATTACTTGTCCCACTTTTATTGGGACAAGTAGTATATCCTTATTAAGACCTATAAAAGTTAGGTCCCAGAACTTCAGGGGCCTCCATTTCTGCCGTGCACAAGAGATATTCATTCTGATGGTTTCTTACAGGTTGGGTGAACAAGCCTCTTCCAGAGCAGGATGTCTCTGAAATGGATTCACCAGGGATAGTAGAAAAGAGACTCCAAGAGGATGAATCCCAGGATTCTACATTCGAAGAAAAATATGCATGTGAGAGCATGAAGGAGAACTCTCCCAGAGAAGTTCCTGGGCCATGCTTTTTCCAGGATGGAGGTTTTGGGGGAATAACTTTCATCCACAAGGAAGCACCTCCTGAAATGATTAGCCAAGAATATAATTTTGAGAAAAGGTTGCTTTTGACCTCAAGCCTTGTTACACATCTCAGGGTTTCTACAGAAGAGAGCCTACACCAGTGGGAGACAGGTGGCATACACACCAATGAGATTTCAGACCAAAGTAAATGCCCGACCCTCTCTACACGGAAAAAGTCTTGGAAATGTAATGAATGTGGAAAATCTTTTACGGCGAGCTCATCCCTTACCCAACATCAGAGAACTCATACTGGAGAGAGACCATATGCATGTGAAGAATGTGGGAAAGCCTTTAGTCGTAGCTCATTCCTTGCTCAGCATCAGAGAATTCACACTGGAGTGAAACCATACAGATGTGAGCACTGTGGGAAAACATTTCGATGTCGATCCTTTCTTACTCAGCATCAGAGGATCCACACTGGAGAGAAACCTTATAAATGCCAGGAATGTGGGAATTCCTTCCGTAATCATTCACATCTCAGCGAACATCAGAGAATTCACACTGGAGAGAAACCTTATAAATGTAATAGGTGTGGGAAGGCATTCAATCAGAACACACACCTCATTCATCACCAGAGAATTCACACTGGTGAAAAACCTTATTTATGCAATGAATGTGGCTCTTCTTTTCGCAAACACTCAAATCTTATACAACATCAGAGAATTCACTCGGGGGAGAAACCTCATAAATGTGATGAATGTGGGAAAACTTTCCAAACAAAGGCAAATCTCTCCCAGCATCAGAGAATTCATACTGGAGAGAAACCCTATAAATGTAAGGAATGTGGCAAAGCCTTTTGTCAGAGTCCATCCCTTATTAAACACCTGCGAATTCATACTGGAGAGAAACCTTATAAATGTAAGGAATGTGGCAAAGCTTTTACTCAGAGTACCCCACTCACTAAACATCAGAGAATTCATACAGGGGAGAGACCTTACAAATGCACTGAGTGTGGCAAAGCCTTCATTCAGAGCATTTGCCTTATTCGGCATCAGAGAAGTCACACTGGAGAAAAACCTTATAAATGCAATGAATGTGGGAAGGGCTTCAATCAGAATACCTGCCTCACTCAACATATGAGAATTCATACTGGAGAGAAGCCCTATAAATGTAAAGTATGTGGGAAAGCCTTTGCTCATAGCTCGTCTCTTACTGAACATCATAGAACTCACACTGGTGAGAAGCTTTATAAATGTAGCGAGTGTGAGAAAACCTTCCGCAAATACGCACACCTTAGTGAACATTACAGGATTCACACTGGTGAGAAGCCTTACGAATGCATCGAATGTGGAAAATTCTTCAGACATAGTTCAGTCCTTTTTAGACATCAGAAACTTCACAGTGGTGAATGAACCTGACATTAGGTTTTGACAGTTTCTAGAAACAGTGGCTAGTAATCTGGCTGCGGAGAGAGGGGCAAGTGGAGATCCTGGAGCGAAGGGTGAAGGAGCCTTGGCTAACTGCACTCAAAAGTGTGTTTTCAGAAATGTAGGTGGGGACTTGGAAAATGCAGAGCCTACAGGTGAGCACCTGGGAGTACAGGGTAGAAAGAAGGTTCCTGCTTTTCAGTAAATACTGCTGCTTGTCACTCGTCTCCTCGTGTGACTCTCATACCTTGAGGTGCCATTTGTTAAGTTAGCACTTGTGATCCCTTAGTACACCCCTGCTCCACCTTCCAAACTTGTCGTATGTTCACTGACCAGCAGGCCGAGGCGCTTTTCCAAACACTGTCACTGTGGAGGCGGCAGCAGTCCTGAGGTAGAGCTGAGTAGCCTCCAGATGTCTCAGGTAGGTCTACCCATGCTCCTGTGGGGGAGGCTGCTCATCCTGTGGAAGTGGTCCCATGAAGGGGAGACAAGTAAAAGACAACCCATGTTCATTCAACAGATGAAATAAGTGGCAAGAACTGGGCTGATCACTATAGGTCTGTTGGTTAAAAAAAAAAAAAGGCTCTATCGGTGAGAGAGATCTTCCCTGATCCTTTCCAGCTGGAGGGCAACTGGGGGCTAGTAAGGAAATAGGTTGAGAGAGACTTCTTTTGATGCCGGTTTGTGGGAAGGAAGTTAGATTTGCTCAGAGGGCCATGGAGAAGAAGGCCCGGCCTTTGTCCCAGAGGAATACTGGTTTACCTAGGAGGGAAATGGCCTGTGCTAGACTGCTGGTGATGACTATGACCATAGATTCGTTAGATTTCAGATGTTTCTGTTTTTATCAGACCCATCTTATTCCTGGATACTTAACCTTTGCTGCAGGTTTGGAGTATCTGGGGAAACACTCCTCATGGGATGGATTTGGAAAGAGCTCTAGAGAGGATTTTCTCTTTCAGATCTCTGAAAATCAAGATGTCACGGGTTGCCACTGACTTTGATAGTGTTTTAGTCTTTTGAGAGAAAGGGCATGTGTTTTCCTCTATATCCTCACTCCCTTTTATGTTCAAACTGCTTCCCAGAGATTCAGCTCCGGAAGGTTAAGTGAGGACAGTCTGAATGGTATTTGAAATCATTTCTATGTTCTGAAGCTTATGCAGTTTTTTAAAATATGATTATTAAAAACAAAGGCAAGATGATTTTGGAATGGTTGATTACTGGAATTCAGCATTGATTTTTTTCCAGAGCAACTGTCTTGTAACCATTGCTTTGAGCCCTTAATTACCATTAAAAGGAATGTGGCAGAAATGTCACATATACTTTTCCCTCTCCAGCTGTGAGGATTATCTTCTCAAAACCTGGCACAGGGCAATTTATATTTGAGTAAATTAGTATACCTTATTGGCAAAAATAACAACGAAAAGTTACTATGTTTATAAAAAATATATATAGTATACTGAAAGCAAATGTCAATGTATTTATACTTTCCAAATGAAAAATAACAATAGAACTTATTGCTAGCACATAGTAAATGTTCAATAAATATTTGTCAGATTAATATTTTCTAATCTTTGCCCACCAGAAACTTTAGCAACTTCCTGATATGTAGGTATTTAACGTAATGTTTATACACTGCTGTCTCTGGAGTCTTGAGTGGAGATGAGGAAGGATAAGGAGAGTTTTCTTGAGGAAAAAATGGTAAAACCTTAATTGTGAAAAATGTCGAAGTTCTTGTTAGAAATATTTTCTAAAATGGGCACAACTCTTGTGTTTTACTCAAGCTAATATAGTGGTACCATTTTCATAGAGTGGTACCATTTTCACTTCCTGGGGAAACAGGAAGGAAGGGTACTCATCACTGCCCTCATCCCATATTCACACTTGCAAATGTTTGTTCCTAATTCGCTCTCAGCTGTTGGCCCACTAAGTGCACAGTCACTCCAGCTTGGCCTCAAACTTAAGAATTGTCCTCTTTCTCAATCTTCCCTCTTCTTGAGTCTTCATATCCAATCAACCACTGTGTCCTGTTGATGTTATTTCCTAAATCTTCACTGCTGTTGCTTTAGTCCAGCTCCCCAATTTATTTCCGAGGGATTTTTTTTTTTTATTTTAACCACTCTTCAAGTTTTTTGCCCTACTAGGCCACCTTTTACATTTCTTCTGGATGGTCTTTGCAAGACAACAGTGGCAGCACTATTCTCTCTCAGGATAAAGCTCTAGCCCCCTAAAGAGGCATGGGAGGTCTCTTCTGGCCTGTGCTTATATTGCCATTCTCAGCGGTCATTCCCTGCCTTGCACATTCTGTTCCATAGTGCAAATTCCTGGGGTTCTACGTCACCCCTGAACTCTACTTTGCCACCTTTGCACGTACTATCCCTATTACCTAAATTCTCTTCCTTCTGCTTGCCTGGAAAGCTCCATTTGTCACTTATAAATGTGTTCAGGCAACATTGCCTTAAAGCTGTCTTTGACCTCACCTATTTTTAATTATTTCTGTATTTTGTATCTTCATCTTATTTTCATGTTAAATACATTGTGATGACTTGTTTACAAATCTTTCTGTTCGAACTGAACTGTCAGCTCCATCAGGGCAGAGGCCATGTGATATTTATTCATCTTTGTATCTACAGTCTAGCACTTAGAAGTTGCTCAATAAATATTTGTTGAGCTCAACTAAAATATTGAGTCAGAATTTCTCCATGCCAACATGTGACTTAGGTCCACAGTTAACCAGCAGAAAAGAGGTATGGTGAGCACACGAGTATGCCCATGAAGTGTTTTAAGGAGCAAGAATTCAGAACCTTTTCTCAAGATATGGAGTGTGTGGTTGTATTAAACAGAAGATCCCCTAGGAAATGTTTTGTAGCAAAAAATTTATTTTGTTGTAAATTAGGCACGTAAATGTCCCATCATAGTTTTACAAAGTGCTTTCAGATATGTTGGTGTCAGGGCCAACAGGAAGAGGGAAATGCATGCAGCTATAGAAGCATAGCTACGTCAACTGGAATCTTTATGAAAATAAGCAGTAGCTGAACAATGATGCAGGCCCTGTAAGATAGCAGTTGAGCTTAGGATTCCCAACTTGGAAGTACTTACTGAGCTCATGGCTTTCCTTGGGCTCTGGAATAAAATTGAACTAGAATGTGTTGCTTATTCACAGTGCCGAAACTTCATTACTGACTTCTGAAAAACATAAGGGCTGAAGTCTCATTAGATCCTCAAAACAAAAGGGAAAACAGGTGGTTGGTCTTGCCAGGGTCACACAGCTAGTAACTGTTAAGTGAAACTGAAACTCGTGTTCTCACTTTCCCTTCAGATTTTTCTTTATTGGTCGTACCTCTGCTACATGATGTTACTGTTATAAGACACAAACATATTGACTGCTTAAAGTTCTAACGTTGTCTTACTCTTGAGGATGGGAGGAGCTCACCTTAGATCAAGAAGTTTCTTGGCCCTCAGAGTCAGACCTTCCTACATGTAAGTGAATGTGAGAAATAAGTTGATTTTGCATCTTTCTTCCTAGCAGAAATCTAGCCTTTATCCTACGTGGTTTCAGTTTCACTCTCCTTCAGCTACTGGTCACAGCAGGGCTAAGGTCATTACAGTTTTGGGGAATGATTTTGGTTTCCACCCCTCCGGTCCATTTTCCACTTTTCAGTGAAAGCAGCTCAGCCTAAATTGCTTTAAGCCCGATTCCTGTTACTAGTATCCTGTCTTGCCTTGGGTACCATCCTCCACGGTTAGTTTCTACACAGCTTAGCCTGCCGATGCAGACATTCTTTGAAGCCTAACGGGGAAAATATGATTAGGTCTAGGCTGTCTGGCCTGCGCGATGTTAGGGCTGGGGTGGGAACTTGCTGATTCCACAGAAGTGCTGAGAATGTGACACTGGTAACGCTAGCGCAGCGTTGTTCCCTAGCATGTCAGCTGACATTTCTACATCTTTTGGCTGAAGATGGTTAGTGATGATTTCAGTCTGCGGCATCTGCACACCTGATTTGAGTTTCTCAATTAGGGACTCCATTTTGAGAAAACAGCCCATCTGAACATTTGAGCAAGTGGTCTTTTGCATCTCATCCACTTATTCAGGTGTTTACTGTGTCTGCTGCTGCCCACTAGGAGTGTGGTACTAAGCACGCAGCCGTTTTCCTGGGCCTGCAGATTGACAAGAACGCTTGGAAGTGGCTCAGGTGTCTGCTGCCCATGCCTTTATCCCTGGAACACACCTGACGGGGGAGCCCTTGTGTGCAGATACTTCCTGAATGAGGCAAAATCTGAAGTTTTGTAGATGGGGGGACAGGGGCACTATGGAGGGCTGGAAAGGTCAGGAAGCCAATGCAGAATGGGGACTGGCTGGAGCTGGGGTTTGAGAATACAACAGGATGAACATTTGCTCACATGAATTAAGCTCATTTATTCCTCGGAACAACCCCATGACATTTAGTACCGTTACGATCTGTTTTGTAAGTGAGGAAACACGCACAGAGAGGTAAAGTAACCTGCCCAAGTTCACACACTGAGAATCTGGGACATAAGCCCAAAGCAGAGCTCTTGTTCTTTTGGCCAATTGTTGAACAAAGATGCCAGAGCAATAAGGTGTTTGGGATTCCTGAGAAAAAGCCCATTTTCTGACTGGTGAGAATGTGAGTAAGGAAGATTGAAGCCAGTTTTGTGAAAGCCTTGAGAAGACCTCCAAAGGACAATGGAAAAGGATTTAGGAAGATAAATGTGTTGTACGATGAATTAACCCGTAATAAGAGCTCTTGTGGTCGACCCCCACTCACGTCCTTTCAGCCTCCTTATTCGGAAAGAGGCCGTGGCGACGGGTTTGCGCACAGCTCCTGCAGCCCGGCTCCGGGGCACCGACCCTCGGCCCTCTGAGGCCGGGCGCAACCACCGAGGTGAAGCCTCTCTCTCCCGCCGTCCTAGAGAGGAGATGGCAATGGTTCCCCACAGCGGCGCGGCCTGGTGACATCACGCCAGCCGGGAGCGTCCGGGGCATGCTGGGGCGGCTGGGACGGCCCAGTGTCGCGAGGGGCGTGTGGGCGGCGCCCCGGGGATCCCTTGCTGAGCAGTGTCAACTACCTGGCTGCGGCGGCTCCTCCCCAGCACCTCCCTTGGTCCCGGGGCGGCCAGACCACAGCGTCCTTTTTTCCCAGGCGAACTGTGGCTTTTAGAGAGGAGGCCCAGGGGCTGGAGCCCCCCGCCCTGGAGAGGGACGGGAGAAGGCTGGTTGAGAATCCCGTTCTGGAAGTAAGGAGACCTGGTTTCCATGTATATGCGTTTGAGCGAGCAAACGAACTTCTGAGTACTACAGTTTCCCAGAATCGAATACTACTTGCTTTGTCACTTCACAAAGTTGTGCAGGTTGAATGTGTGTCCCGTATGTGAGCTACCGCCTACCTTTCATTAAATTTTTATTCTTTAATAGCAACAGAGTAGGTACTGTGTGAAGACTTAGACTCAATAATTGTTTAACAGCAGGTACTATTTATTGAACGCTTACCAGCTGGCAAACTTGCACATACGTCCCATAGATTAACTCATTTATGCATCTCACAGCTCTTTGAAGTAGTCAGCATCATCTCCATTTGACCTTTGAAAAAACTGGAGCACAGAACGGTTAAGTAACTTACCCAAGATCACTTAGCTAATAAAGGGTGGAACAGGGATTCAACCCTAGAGAGTGCTAGCCCCAGCCCATGCTATGCTTGTCTTCACGGTTAGCGAAGGCAGACAATGTACAGAGAATTAAAACGCAGGGTGGAAAGTGCAACAGTAGAAACGTGTGAAATTCTTTCAGAATGTCGAGGAGGAAGTGCCTCGGAAACATTAAGAAGAATTTTCCACAAGGAAGAGGTGTGGTGGTTCACATTTGACATGAATATTAAAATCTGACTAGAAGTTTGAAAAGTCTTTGTTCAATGTCAAATAAGATCCTGGTGGTTTGGGCTGCATTAGACTGGAAACCAGGTCTCTGCCTTTTAATAGCATTCATTCCTTTCTATTCAGAGTGGTTCTTAAAACCTTCCTCTTAGGAGGGGCCCTTCTTCCAACAGACTCCCCTTTGTCTTTTTGGAGATTCTGCTTCACACAGAGGCAGTCTTATTTTCCTGAAATCCCTCCACCTCTGATTGTGGAAAATAACTGCTGGGAAGGATCCCTGCTGTTGACTCAGCTTATTCTCAAGAGGTGATCTCACTGCTTGACTCGTAGTAGCTGTTCAGTTAGTACTTTTCAAATAAAATGATGAAAAGCCAGTGTCAAAGACCGACCGAAGGGCTTGATTTAAGGTTTTTGCTCTTTTCCCATTCTTTAGAATCAAAGTGTCACAGAATGTTGCGACTAAAGGAAACTTGAGATATCTAGCTTTTCAATTTCATTTCACAGATAAGAAAAAAATCACAGTTGAAATTGAGTGACTTGCTTCAGGTCATTGAACAAGTCAGTGGCAGAGCAGAGACTAGAATCACGACCTCTTGACTCAATCCAGGGCTTGTCTCACTGCCCTCTACTGTCACCCCACCGTCTTTGACTTCTAAGTCAGCAGCTTCTGCATTAGATATGGAGGAAGGGTGTGCTTTGGGCTCTGACCTTAGCTCTTTTTTACCCCAGGACGCTTAGTCTTTAGGAGCACTTGCCCTCTTTCTTTGTGCATTGTCACATCTCTCTGAAGTCTACCCACACTGACCTTTTGTCCTTCGTAATAGTCTTCCAGGAGAACAATGGTATTCTTTCATTCAGACTTGAAATAGTCATTTGGTTAGGGATGGGATAGTCCTATGTTCCCCTGAATCCAGAGTATGGAGGAAGTAGGCTGATGATTTATGGGTGTTCTTTCTCCTTTGTGCCTTAGATTCCTGCCCTTCCTCAAGAGGAGAGTTCCTGGGAAATGATTGTTACTTGTGTTCCTAACAGTTTGTCACTAGGTAAGTAAAATCTAAGTAGAGAGCTCAGGATGGGTTGTTATGGGGGTGCTCATTCAGCGGTGGTGGCAGACATGTAGTAGGACCCACCAGTGACACTGTACCTAGACCCTTCAGACTGAAAACACAGAACCACCCAGAAATGGCACCAACCTTTCAGATCAGAATGAGAGTGGCCTGTTTTGGAAGAAGGCTATGGAGTAATTGGTTACGGTACAGATCAGTTAGTAGGGCTCTGGTTTTCAAACCTAGAGATTTCCCAGTTGTACCTAGGGGGAGAGCTATAGATGCTGAATGTTTTGGAGAGAAACAGAGGTCTAAAGAGACATTTATCAAGGTGAGTGAATAAGGAAGAATTGGTAAAATGAACCCAGTAAGTTATAGCCTGGATTACTTTTGAATTCTTGAGAGAGAAACTTCCAATTATCACTAGTCTGCCAAGATATTGCTTATAGGCAACCTAAGGAAATATAATTTCTTTTCACCTATTTTTTTAGTGTAAAGACTATAGGTGGGTAGTAATTTTCCCCAATGCTTAATTTACCCAAGATTAGTATACTTTATCTCTGTCACATTCTCCTACTGTTTATCACTGTTTGATCTTAAATTAGCTGGATTATTAGTAATTGAGTGTTTCAGGATCAGTCACTAGAGGGAATTTTATAGACTTCACAAGACATGTCACTACTGAATCTCTTTCTCCCTGTCACCTATTCTAATCTTTTCCCCGTGTCATTGTTATCTCCTTTCTCTATTATTGAGAAGACGATAAAAATGAAGCCTCCACATTGAGGTCCACAGTTCTGCACAGAGGACATTTTTCTTTGTGAATATTTTTTCAGGCGAGAAGCCCAGCCCTGATGGCACAGTGTTAAATGTCTTGAGGAAGATACGGTGAGTCAGAGAGCCTGGGATCAGGTGTTCACATTTGGAGAAATCGAAGATGCATGCTGAGCAAGAAACGGGAAATCCTGCAGGAATGACTATGAGGACAACATGTTCACACATGTAAACTTTCTCAAGAGAACTGTTACTCTAACAATAATCACCTTTGAGAAAGTACTATGTAAATATGAATTTGAGCGAAATTTCCTCTAAACCTGAACCTATTGGACGAACAGCCCTTCACTGTGTTACAAGCAGCATGTGTTCCAGCTGGGTTTCACTGCAAATGAAACATCAGAGATTAACATGCAGAAGAAACCTTCGAAGTGTGGTGAATCTTCACCGTGTTACAAGCAGCATGTGTTCCAGCTGCAAATGAAACATCAGAGACTTAACATGCAGAAGAAACCTTCGAAGTGTGGTGAATGTGGAAAATTCTTTACTCAGAGATCATCTCTCACTCGGCATCATTTGGCAAGAAGCCCTACGTGTGTAGTGAGTGTGGAACTTGTTTCCATAAAGTCAAATCTTACCCAACGTCTGAAGATTCATACAGGAGAGAAACCTTATAAATGTAATGAATGCGAGAAAGCCTTTCAAGCAAGAACGATCCCTGTCCAGCATCTGAGGATTCATACCGGAGAGAAACCCTATAAACACACAGGATGTGGCAAAGTCTTTTGTCAGAGCCCCTCCCTTATTAAACACCTGTGGATTCATACCGGAGAGAAACTTTATAAATGCACTGAATGTGGCAAAGCCTTCAGCAAGAGCATCTGCCTTACTCATCAGAGAAGTCATTCTGAGAATAAACCTTATAAGTGTAATGAATGCGGGAAAGCCTTTAATCAGAGTGCATGCCTCATGCAGCATCAGAGAATTCATTCAGGAGAGAAGCCCTATGTATGTAACAAATGTGGTAAAGCCTTCACTCAGAACTTGTCCCTTGTTGAACATGAGAGAACTCACACTGGAGAGAAACTTTATAAGTATAGTGAATGTGAAAAAACTTTCCGCAAGCAAGCACAACTTAGTGAACGTTATGGGATTCATACTGGAGAAACGCCTTATGTATGCGTTGAATGTGGGAAATCCTTCAGGCACAGTTCTGCGCTTGTCTGACATCGGAAGCTTCATGCTGGACAATAAAATTTGGGATATAACCAGTGTGGAAAGACTTGTACGAAAATGTCATTTGTTTCTCAGTTCTTAGGAGTTTGAGACTCAGTCTTCATTTGGGATGAATGTTTTATATGTTGAACAAGTGGCAGTGTGTTTTGAAAGAAAACCGACTTGGTACTGGGTAGCCTTGACTTTGATGTCTTCTCTGATACGTAATGGGTGTGTGAGCCTGTTTCCCCCTCTCTCCTCCCCCAAGGAATAGCGAGGCTACTTGTTAGGGTTGTCTTGAGAATAAAATGAGCTGTATATAATAAATAACTGCCATTAATTAGTTTTCAGTTATAGAAGTTCTAGAAGTTTATTAATGTGGCTATTGAAAACAAAGTTCAGCATGGTTTTTTTTTTTTTTTTTTTGGTTCTCATAATTATTTTTTTCTTATGGATATTCTTGACATTACTGTGCCACTGCCATCTTCTAAGATTTTTGGCCTCTTCAGTAGTGGACACAGGTTGCCCTTGGAACTTATCCTTGAAAAGCAAGGCCCTAGAAAGATCTTGGCCTTTGGAAGTGTTGGAAGTGATGTGCCCTTCTCCTTGTGTCATATCAGGTCATGATGTCAGTATGACTTATTACTAGTAATGTTACCTTTGATCATTATAAGCTGGCATCTGTCCGGTTTCTCTACTGTAAAGTTATTAATTTTCCTTTTCTAATTACGAAGTATCTAGTGGAGAGATACTTTGAGACTGTGTAAATATTCTTTTTCCAGTATTATTGGCCACTAATTTTCAAATCTTTTGAGGAATCTCTCCAACACCACTTGTGTATGTTTTTACTATGGCTGCTGTAACAAATTATCACAAGCTTGGTGGCTTAGAGGAACAGAAATGTATTCTCTGATTTCTAGAAACCCGGCCACGTCATTTCCATCTCTGCCTGTCTTCACTTTGCCTTGTCTGTCTAACCTCCCTATGCCTCTCTCTCTGATAAGGAAATTAATGATGGCTTTTAGATAATCCAGGATTATCTATTTGAGAGCCTTAATCACATGTGCAAAATCTTCACCATGGAAGGTTACATTCACAGGTACCAGGGAGTAGGACCTACCTGTCTGGAGGCTGCCATCCGGTCCATTGCAACTTATTACTGTGGAATTTGCCAGATGATTTTTCTATTTCCATCATTACTCCTTCTCCCTTATTTAACAGTTAATTTATAGCCTAAGAAAAGTTTAATAAGAATTTTATTCTATGGATTGCAATCTACTACTATCATGATTTATTTTCTTGTTCAAATTGTTCCGGATTTGGCCATTGGTTATTAGAATGTTTATTGTAAGGAAGACCTATCCCTTCTCTGTTTATATCCTTTTGATATGTCCTCATTCTTTCAGCACTTTCTTTCTTTTCGGCACCAGATGGTCCAGGCTCTTTTTAGTACTCCTGCTTCTGCCCCAGCAGCACATCATTGGCCTGTCTAGCCCTGCTCCTATGATCCATTCCTGAGAACAAATGGGGGCAGTTCACGAGGGAAGAGGACTAGCCTCTTCGCTGGCCCCAAACTCACTTTTCTCAGCAGAACAGATCCTGCATTAACAGGGCCTACTGTTCTTAGTTTAGAGAAGGTGAAACTTTTCTTAAGGCTGCTCATCATCTCTCACATGCTAACATACCTTGGTCTTTCATCACAAGATGTGCTTCCTGGCTGACAATGTACACTTATGTTGTTAAAAATATCACCTATGGTAAAGACTTCATCAATATGAATAAATTTAAATATTTAAGACCTTTATATAGTCTTTCAAATTATTTAAATTTTTCATTTTATCCCATTTATTGTAATAATGTAATAGGCTTTAGCAATATTTCTTAAATTTGACCATCAAAACTATATGGCAGGCTTGTTAGAATTCTGGGCCCTATCCCGTGTAGGCAAGCCCTGAGAAAGAATTTGCATTTTTAAGTTCCCAGGGGTGCAGATGCCACTAGTTCAGGATCCACACTTTGACAAGCACTGGTCTGTTAAAAAAAATACATGAAACACTCTCCTTCATTCTAACTATATTTATAATGCTCTTAATATGCTACTGTTCTGGGTATGGAGGATATAGTGATAAATAAAGACAAAGTCCTTGCCCTCAAGACTCCCACCTCTAGATACTAAGACATATTAAAATTTACAGCAATTAAAAGTGTGATATTGGTACAAGGATAGATAAAGCAGTGATAAAGATTTAAAAGTACCTGGCTTGTATAATGAGTAAGTGTCCATTAAAGACAGTACTGCAGAATGGTTTCAGGACTAGTTTGTGGAATCTAGAGAGTCTATTTCAGGGCTCCCTAACCCCCACACACAAATCACTTTTGAGTATTCTTTAAGACACTAGGTCTTAAAATGGGGGAAAGATAGATGTGGTTGCTCTGAAATGGATGTGGCTGAGGATGGGATTTTGACAAGTCCCCAGTCTTGGTTGACTTGCAGTAATGAAACCTGTTAGGCTATTAAGCAGGGTCTTGGAGTTAATCTAGAAAGGCTCTAACTTTACCGTTCTATCCCTTCTCTACCCCAAAACTTAGAGAATCTCTCTCTCATTTCAATGGTCTTTCAAGTAAGTGAGACACAGATGTAGTTCTAGGACAATTAATTATTCAGGAAAAAAAGTATACCAAAATAAAAATGAACCAAAATAAAGTTTAACATGTAAAAAAATAAAGAATGAGAATATAGGTGATTCTTTATCTGATACAGGTTGGGAAACGAAAAACAACAAAAAACTGACATTACAGATTACCATTTAGTAAGAAAAATATGACTATACTAATAGAAAATGAACAAAAAGTTAATTTAAAAAAATACAAAATGGTCTGTTAACCTATGAAAAACAGTTCAGCCTTCCTGGTAAATCAAAGAAATACCAATTAAATTTATTAAAGTTTTAATACTATGCAATATACATATGACATAATTGTACACTTTGAACCTAAATCATCTTATTAAATAACCAATGTCACTCCAATGAATTTAACAAAAGAAAATTTTTTCAATATATTGAATTGACAAAAATGAAATGGCTGGTGCCAGCCCATGGCTGCTACACGGTTATGGATGAAGTACAGTGAGCTCTTGTAGATGGTAAATTAATAAAATGGTAAAAACCTCTCTAGAAAGCAATTTAAGCATCAAAAGCTTTAACAATATTTAAATACTTTTGTTTCACAATAGATGTAAATCAGGCCATTATGCTGTAGACCTTAAACTTATACAGTGATGTTTATTATTTCTCAATGAAACTGGAAAAAATATTTCTAAGGATTGAAGAAAAACAGGACTTCAATACTTTGACCCAGTAATTCTGCTTCCATTCTTCCATCCTAGAATCATCAGAAATACACTTGGAGGTTTCTGTACAAGCACGTTTGACCACGGTCTTACTTAGGCTGCACATAACAGAAACCTGACAGAGACTTAGATAAGAACCCCATGAGTTTGGCAGTCCAAGGCTGGTGCAGTAGCTCCTCCAGGCATGCCATTAGGATCCAACCTCCTTGAGTCTTTCCACTGGAGCCCGAGCATGTGGCTGCCTTCCTTATGTCCAAAAATGAGCCTGGTACTCCTAGGTTTCATGTCTCTGCTCCGGATAGGATAAAGGGAGAAAGACAAAGGTTCATATTGCCAAATCTGTCCTTTTGCATCAAAAAACCCAGTAGCTTTATTAAGCAGACTTTCACTTGTACTCACTCTTTTTAGTGGTATCAACTACAATCACCAGGTTATACGTTAGATCCTAACTTGTATCAGACCCTTACTTGTAGATGACCCACTTGTATCTCGTAACTTGCCAGAGCTGTCACATGACTACCCTTAGCAGGGGCAGGGGAAGTGTACTTTAAAAAAATGTAATTTACATACATACACGCCCCACACGGGAAATAACATGTTAATAGTCTACAGAGTCAGCATTTCAAGTCAAAGGTGTATTGATGGGTGGACATGTTTTTCTCTTACTAAATTTTTTCTGTATTTTCTAAATTTTCTATAATGAACTTGTATTATCTTTATAATATGAAAAAATATTATTTTCAAAAATACCCCATATACTCTTAAAGACTATACTTATTCATTTTCATCTTCACTGTCGAAAGAAAGGAGGCTGCTGTTTTTGATTTGCTTTTGTGAGTTCTTTTTAACCGAGTCCTGCTCATCTGCCTCATCTTCCTTTGTCTTCTTCTTTTTTGAGCTGGCTGTTAAACCTGAATATTTTTCATCGGAGGAACGCTTGACTGGTTTTCGATACATGATTCTCCCATCAGCTGAAGCTGGTTCTTCATCTGCAGCAAAAACAAAGGTAAACAACTTCCTTCTCTCCTCATTACTTTGCCTTGAAGAATCAGAAGGCAAGGAAATCTCACGCTGTATTTAAGGATGGTCTCGAGTCAGCTCAGTCTGGTCTGCTCCATCCACTGCCTCTAGCAGCATGCAGCCAGACATGCAGTCCCTTATAAAAACTCACTCCCTGAAGTGTTCCAGTCCTCCAGGAATTACAATCAGGCTATAATTTTAACTATTTTGAAAAGTGATTGGAACTCCAGCGTTTTCCAATGTAATAAATATTTAGGAATAATGAAAAATACACTATATAGCACACCACACTTCAGGAAATCATTAAATAGATCTCTGATTAGTCTGTAAACCTAACCACTTATTATTTTAAAAACAAGATGTTTTTACTTAAATTTGCACTTAATCCTCTTAACAACCCCATGAGGAGACATAATTATTGTCTCCATTTTACTGATGATGTAACTGAGGCTGAGAGGTGAAATAACTTGTTCCAGGTCACACATCTGGTAAGTGTTAAAGCCAAAGTTTGAACCCAGGACTGTGTCCTTCGAACTTACCATACTATTATATAAAATAACTTCATACTCCGGGCTCCTTAAACTGTTAGAAAAGCCAGAACACTCTGATGTACCTGCTTTGGCGGCCTTTATTTCTGCTTTAATTTTCATGGCTTCTTCAGCTGACAGGTCTCCCTTTTTTAAAACCACCACTTGGGGCTGTTCGTCTTCTTTGTCACTGTGATCACCATCTTCATCTGGGAGCTGGGGCTGGATTCTCTAGGGGAAAACACAAACACAATATGTAAGCTGCTGACCTTGAACCAAATACGACCACTGTCTGTGAGAAACTGTGATTACTAAACTGAGAAGGGAACTCTACTGACTATATGTGTTTGGCAATGAATTTTCAAGTAACTCTTAAAAGCCTAACCTGTCAGGTAGGGGAGAGGTCTAGCTGCCAGTGAGCCGGGGGTGCTGTCCAACGAGATGAGTTTCCACCTCAGGAGGACCCCAGCTTGCAGTTCCCAGTGTCAGGGGCCCTCTGCTTCACGTATTGCTGGCATTCCCAGCCTGCTCTTCATCAAGCCTTTGTACTTCCACTCAGGGCAGCCTGCTCTTCATCAAGCCTTTGTACTTCCACCTCTCCCAAAGGGTGGCAAAAAATAAGCAACCACCACCAAGCACAGAGAGCAGCAAGTAAGAAGGTACTCTTTCTCCCACCTCTGCATCTCTCCTCCCTTCCGACGGGTATGTTATCAGCTGTTTTCTACGTGTATAAAAATATGGAGTTATCTAAATCATTTTGTATACAAACAGGATACAGTACATAATACTATGTGATGTGCTCTTTTCTTTTTAAATTATGAAACTCCCCAAACATAAAAAAGTGTAGAGAATAACAGAAACCATGCACTCACTCACTATACACATGGTAAAGTTTGGCCAGTTGATTTCGATTTTTAAAAAATGTCAGACACCATAAAAGCCCTAACTTTTTACTCAAAAAAAAAAAAAAAAAAAAATCTTTGTACAATATCTTGAGATACATACAGAATTACCTATTTTTAAAAACAACTGCCTAGCATTATGTATGTGGTCATCTCACGGTTTATTTGACCAGTACCTCGTAAATAAAAATTTTGCTTGTTTCTAGTTTATTTCTACTATGATAAAAAATTTGCACGTTTTTGTTCACATTTGCAAACTTCTATGTAAGATAAATTCCTGGAGGTGAAACTGCTGGGTTGAAAGGCATGTGTACCCATCACACAGTAGTTAAACAGCTTGTTAGCCACCTCTCACAGAGCCTTGTCTCTCAAGCAGGATGACAAAGCCCTGAAGGATCTGTCCTTGCCCTATGACCTCCAGCACACTCCACCACGCTCATGGCCTCTGGACTCCAGCCAGGTTTGAGTCTGCATATCCATGAACATATTATATTAGCTCCTTTGCCCTCCCTCTCTCTTAAAGTTCCCAGTGCCTAGGAAGCCCCACTGACTCTGGCCATCGCTGACTCAAACTACCTCCCAGACTTGGATCCTTTCGAAGTGCTCTCCTGATCTCACCTCCTTTCTCTGGGAACAGCTCTCATAGGTAGCATGTACCACACTGTTACCAATGTTTTTCTGTCTCTATTAGGTGAGCGCCTGTGAGAGAGGTACCATGTGTTTCATGTCCGTATGTAAGGCAGAGAGCTTGGCAAACAGCAGGGACAAGAAATATTTGTTGATCTACTCATGAATGACCAAATAGAATGAAAAATGATGAACTACCTGGAGCCCTGCCAAGGGCTCGTCCACTTTGTCTGCATCCCATGTCTGCTCATCACTTGACAAGTGTATTCTCTTTAAGGATATCCATGTTAGTTTGCTAGTCATTAATTTTGCCTATTTTTCTCTAAAATTTCCAATAAATGACCATAAATAAGTAGGTAATTAATAAGTACACTTAGCCAAGAAAATGAGAAAGTGAAATGAAATCATTCCTGGTGTTCACTAGATCGAGAATCATTAATTCTGACTTTTTGTTTATACAACTGGCTGGAAAAACAAGAGACCAGTCTAAAGAACAGTGGCGGCAACTAGTGAAGACTGTTCATAGCCTCTCCTGAATTTACTCTTGACAAGGTGAATAGGATGATTTAGCTCAATTACATAATGAGTTCCCATGAAACTTTTCTTTTTAACAGATCACTAGAATGATTGTATTGCCAAACTCATTAAGAATGAAGCTGTTTTCACAAACAAGGACATGGGGCATTTCTCTACAGAAAAGTCTCTCGACTAAATAAGCAATCCCAAATCACTGATACTAATTGGAAAGACTCTCCCTCAGAGTTCTCCTAAGTTAGCATTCCAAGCTGTACCCTTCAAAGTTTTGACTATGAACACAGATCATCGCCAGGACCTCAAGCAAACTATAAAATCAGGTCTCATAATTTCTTTACAGCTGAATCCACGTCCCTTTTCTCAGACCTCATCCTCTTTGTCATCATCACCGTTTTTGGTCCTGGGGATCCTTGATATGTTATCTCTAACCAAAAACAGCTCCTTGTTGCCTACTGAATAGTTCATAAGGCCTCACCTCTATCCGCCCCACAATCACTTCTACATACAGTCCAGAACTCACCATGTCTACATTTTTCCCAATGTTGTTGCTTCCATCCCTATCTGCTGACCTACCTATGTATCAAGATTCCATCAGAATATCCCCTTCTCCATGAAGCCTTGCCTGATGACAAGCATAGTAAACTAACCAATGTAACTTGTCACTCACTATTTGGTGCCAGGCACTGTCCTAGGTGCTGAGAAGAAAGATAAGGATTAAGATACTTAGAGTTCGATTTGGTGGTGGAGATACACAGGAGGTTAAGTAATTGCAATGCGAAATGATGCGTATTACATCATTTTGGATATACGGACAAAATGAAGGACAGAGGAGGAGTAACTGGGGGGGGGCTTTGAGAAGTTTCATAGAGATCATGTCCTCTGAAGGCAGAGATGAGGCAGGCAGGAAGGTGTTAAAGAATATGGCATTTGGGGAGCCGTCTTTTTGTCCTTTCAAAGCCTGGCACAGTGCCTGGGTTTGGCCCATACTCACTGGATTGAGTAATTTCACATAAATCAGTCTTGTTTCCTCTATCAAGCTCTAAGTGACTTGAGGGGTGGGTCTTAGTGCAAATGCTGGATACAAAGTGCTACATAAATTCTTTATTTCGCCACACATGCCCTAAGCACAACAGTCTCTATTAGGGAGGCTGGTTTGGATGTGAACCAGTTAGGGTTGAAGCCTGGGAGGGCTGAAAAGTTGACTCCCACCGATCCCATCCCACCGATCCCATTCAAATGTGGCTCTTCCCTGAAGCTCCTCTTCTGCTACTCAGATCCAGGACATCTGCTTACTTTTTTTTTAACTACAAAGCATAGGAATAAATCCAGGGCTTCCTCCAAAGATGTTTCAGACTCGAGGCCTAGGATATCGGGCCATTGATCGAGTAGCCTCAGTTTCTTTATCTGGAAAACGGGACGACGCTACCACCCACCCTGCTAACTATAGGTTTTGGAATAAGCGAGTGAGAAAGAAGAGACAGAAAAGTGGTCTTTGTTAACCATCTACCAACGAGGAGGCGCTTTACCTGCGTCAAGTCATTTTCAAGAACAAGGCAGCACTCTGAAACGACAGAGCTTCCTGGGTGCAAGAGGCTGTTGTTGTTTGAAGAGCCTGGGGTCCGAGGCCCACCGGATTGGGGACCCGGCGCAGGGGAAAGGAGTGACCTGTCAGTACCTGGCCTCCAAGTCTAAGCAGAAGACGGAAGTGCGGGGCGGGCAGCGTTTCCCCGCCGCGACTGGCCCGGGCTCACCTTGGTTTCTACGGTGGGCCCTTCCCTGTAGCCGACCCGTTCTTTGAAGCGGGCCAGGAACGCCGGCTCGGCTGGCCGCACGTACGACACCTGGTTCCGCTTGCTCATGGTTACTCTGGGGAAAAGCTGGCTCCCGCGTCCACATCGAGACTCCAGAAGCAACGGCGCCTGCTCCTGACGTCATGTCGGCCCCGCCCCCTGGAGTGAGGCCGGGCAACATGGCGGCCTCCGTGCTGGCGTCAACGTCTTACTCGGGCGCCAAATTCAAATTCACGGCCATTTTGAGCGGGCGGGATCCCGGCGCGCAGCGCGGCTGGAGGTGAAGGCATCTGCTGCTTTGGTCTCCGGATTCAGGCGTGACGGCGCCATGGCGCCCGGCTCCAAAAGTAAGTATGGAGTCCGGGCTTCGCGACCTCGTCCCCGCCCCCAAACGCACCTGTGGAAGGTTGGTCGCCCCCGGCCGCCCGCAGGGTTCCCGGGTGGGCGTGAATGGTGGAGGCGGACTGAGAGCGGCGGGGGGCGTCTGGACTCTCTCTGACTCTCAAAGACACTGATGGACTTTTCCTTTCCTTCTGTGTATTGGGCGCACGCTACGAGCTCCGCACAGTTTTAGTCGCTTGGGCTGAGCAGTGACATGGAAAAGAGAACCCTCACCCAGGAGTTTGGCTCTGTCTTCCCTCGCGTTCTCGGTCCTGCGGTACCGTAGCTGGCCTCTTTCCTCTCTCCGAACCTTTGTCCGAGAGTTGGCCCTGGCTCTCACCACCTTCTGCGTATTTCCACATTACTGACCTTCCTGAAGGGGAGAACTTATCCATGTGCCAAGCACGTCTTTCTCTTTGGAGGGCCCGATACAGACTCTTAGACAAGGGACTTTTAAAGCGCAGTTTTACAGCGATTTTTTATTCTCACAACCCCTATTTTCTCAAGGAGACCCCTCCAGTTTCTTCCTTTTTCCGTGGAGAGGAGCACTGTCATTTTTGCTTTTGATAAACCCTTTAATTTTCACTAATTTCGTGGTCCTTTGTTGTTCTACGTACCCCACGTCTTACATTGCATAACACATTAAGAAGTCTTGTTTTTTAAAGTTGATTTTGAGCTGATCTGATGGATCTCAGTGAATGTTATGAGTTGTAATGAGGAGAGGCTTATGTTAAAACATGGAGGAAATTGTGAACTTTGGGTGTTTGAGCCTTCCAGCAACATCAATGCTTCTAGCTGTCAATACTAATTCACTTCTGATGTTTGTTTCATTGACCTTTTCCATCCATCATAACCTTACCTGAACACCTTCTTATGCTCTTTTCCACCTAAAATATTCCTTTTCTTCCACCATTTCCAGCATTCAGAATATTAATTAGCACACAAATTGGTACATAATTGGACCAAAATGTTCATCGTGCTTTCTGCACAATCACAGTATTTGTTCAGCAAAGCCGGCCTCAAGCAAGAGAATCGATGCCAGTGAAATGATTGGAGCAAAGTGGTGTAGTTTGTGCCTGTCTGTTAAAGAACTCTGCTCTGTCCATATCCATCATTCTGGAAGTGAGGGAAGCAAGGATATTATTCACAGCTCCCCTTTGTGATGGCCGTGATTTCCATGGGGAACTCTCCCACTCTTTTAAGTTTCTTAGCGAAGTTCAGGTTGATGACATCCCAGGTAAGTGCCCTTGCATTCTCAGCAGTCCATAGACCAGGAGCATGAAGTGGGCACACGGGAGGAGAGAGCCCATGCAGTGCTCTCTGCAGCTTTTACTTTTGTGCCCATGAAGGTTCTTTCTTGGGATACCATGGACACCACAGGTTGCCGACTGAAATTAGAGAAATGAGAATGTGAAATTGAAATTAATGAATTTGAGTTTAAGATTTCCTTTCTGAACTTAATCATATTTGGTCACATGCTCCATAGGTATTTATCTGGACTGTAGAATAAAACAGCTTATGGTCTTTTTTAAAGCAGAAAGATTCTTTTAAAAATTTATTGTTTTGTTGAGGTATAACTTACATACGGTAACATACACAAATCTTAAGACGGCTGCTCAGTGAATTTTTACATGTAAACAGACTCTCGTACCACCACCCAGATGAAGAAATAGAACCGTTCCTGGTCCCCAGGAAGTTCCTTGGCACCCTTCCTGGTTAATAACAACCCCGCCCCCAGCCATTGCTCTGATTTCTATCACCGTCGGTTAGTTTTACCTATTCTTGAACCTCGTGTAAGTCATACAGTATTTATTTTTATTCTGGTTTCTTTTACTGAATATTATGTCTGAGAGCATTGTTTATCTGTTGTACGTAGCAGCAGTCGATTCTTTTTAGTTGTTCAGTGTTCCATTCTGTCAGTATACCACGATTTGTTCTATCGATGGACTTTTGGGTTTCTAGAGGAGCTATTGTCAATAAAGCTGCTGTGACTGTTCAACATATTTTAAGGCGGACACATTGAGGACCTCAAAGTTGAAAGAATTTTACAGTGAATGCCTACAAAGGACTCCCCGTAATGTCAACTTACTATGGCGGCCACACGGGAAATTTTCATACTCCCTTTATCTAACCTTTGATTAAGCCGCAGCATAAGGAGGTGGTTAAGAGGAGGAGCCCCAGAATATCTGCGTTCAAGTCCTAGCACTTCTCACTGACAACATGTCCTCAGGCCTCGGTTATGAATAATGCCAGAACTATTTACCTCCCTGTAGTTTTTATTTCCTTTTATCTCACTGTTGGCGTATGACCTCTGCTGCCGCTGCTGCTATTGCTGCTGCTGCTTTTGGTAAACATTTCATTTTGGAATAATTTTAGATTTACAGAAAAGTTGTACACCTGTAGAGATCAGTATTCATCCTATCACTAGCTCTCTGTGAACCTCACTTCTTTGATTTTTTTCCCTACCAATTCTAACTGCTTTGGCTTCTCCAGACTCTCAGCTACTGCTCAACTCAGTGAGACCACCAGGTTTGCATCCGGACTCCCCTCCCTGCAGAGAAGACTTGGGAGGCCAGGCAGTCAGGCCGGGGCAGTCGAAGGGCTCACTCGTTGTTTTCCTTCTGTCAGATTCACTTGATTGTTCTGTTTGTTGTCCAGTGTCTGAAAACTTTTATTGCATATATTTTGCCCAGTTTTGCAGTTACTTAAAATAGGAGAGTTAATTCAGTCTCCGTTACTCCATTATGGCCAGAAGTAGAATTCTGGGTCTATTTTTGGTCATATTTACACCTAGGTTGTGGCCTTTCAGTCTCTGTTTTGACAGCGTGGGACGTTTATCAGGGCTCTGAACTCTGATTTTGTTCCTCTAATCTGTGAGTCTGTTAAAAACTGCTTAAAATTTTAGCCTGTTGGCTGCAGCTTTCAGAACCTGCAATCTCTTCTAGGGAAAAAACCACCTCCAGTGCTGTGTTCACACCTCTGGGCTTTGGGCTTCTGTCCTCTCTTGGATTTTGGCTCCGTAAGACCTTCTTTGGCAGGTCCCCAGTGCCTTCAGGTAGATGTTCACTATAGTTTTTTTCTGCTTTTCTTGTTGCTTTCTGGCAAGAGGGTTGGTTTGAAATAAACTAGTCCTTTAGTTCCAGAGTAATGGTAAGAAAAGCCTTACTCTCATCAATTCAGTTTTATTTCAGGATTTAAAAAGTCTGTATCTGAGGAAGCATAAAAAGTAGAAGGAAGATTAAAACCGGTCCCGTTAGCATAAAGAAAGGCTGTAACTGCAACCCACGGTAGCGTCATCTTTCTCGGCCACTGTCCTGCCTCGCAACTCAAATCCTGGCTCTGTTATTACCGTTATTACAGGACATGCTTCTTTGAATGCCTTGTAAGTTTTTTGTTGGCAACTTGACATCTTAGATAATAAGTATGTTAAGCAACTCTGGGGACTGGTCTTCCTACCCTCTGGGGTTTGTTATTTGCTTGTTTATTTGTTTAGCCACTGGCTGGATTGTTTTAGTGAAGTCTTTTCCCTTCCCACAATGAGAGGCCTCTGATGCTGCTCCTCAGAGCAGCACAGCTTTAGGTATGCCCACAGTCACCCTGGATGACAGCGG
>NW_006437746.1:3355698-3360183 GCF_000325575.1 Pteropus alecto
TTCCCTGACCACTCACTTGTTTAACTCCAGGAATACCAGCTGATTGCCATATGGTAGGACAGTGCCTTACAAACTAATCCAATTTAATTCTGGCTCCTTTGAAGGAATAGTGTTTGAGATCTGTGTTTGATGTTTGTTCTGACCTCAGTAAATCTGCTCCCCCCTTCCCCAGACAGGCCTACATTTTAGCTTGTATCTTGAAACTCTTAATTGCCATTCACCACAAGCTTCACTGTCCTTCAGACTGCAATTAGGCTTGCTCTGTTCTCCATGCTCTATTGTAAATGGAGTTAGCTCCTTTGGAGGAACTATCAGTTTTATAGTGTCTCTTCCCACTTAGGCAAAATGTCTGAGCCCAGACTCTGGAGCTGGGAACAATGACAGTCTTCTCTCAGACACCTCTGCTCTGTTTGCTAAGTGTTTGTTGGAGCAGCATGTGTGTAGCAGCCTAGAATCCTCTTGACTTGCCTCTCCTAGTGGGGAACCACTGCTTCTCGAGCCAGGACAAGGTGGTTAGGGCCTTAGTGTCCTCAGCACCTGTGTCCAAGGTAGAGCCTCGTTCCCTGAATGGGGCCTGAGTGGAAGAAGGGAGCCCCCACCTCTCAGCAGCACGAGAACCTGATGGAGTTGTCATTACTTGCATTGGAGAAGCATGCGAGGGTGGTGATCAGGAGCTCAGTTAGACAGGTTAAATTTGAGCCGTTGCCTATTGGACAGCCAACAGGAGACGTCAAGTAGGTAATTAGATGTAAGAGTCTGGGCTGAGGTTTAAATTTGGGAATCGTCAGCATGTATGTAACATTTAAAACCATGAGATTTAACATCATCGCCAGTGGACTGGATATGGGTAGGACAGAGAGGAAGATCAGGGCCCGGGCCCTGGAGCACCTGCTGTCAAGAGCTCAGGGAGCTGAGGAGAGTGAGGAGTGGCAGCAACTGAAAAGGGGGTAAAATAAGAAGAGGAGTTTTATGCTGCACTTGCAAACACCTCTAATGGCTTCTTATCTTTTTTCTAGCTGAGTTACGCAGTGTGACAAATTGTCAGTCTAACCAACCAAGGTAAGGAAAAAACCTCGTTAGGGATGTAGTTTTCCTAAAATAACATTTAGCATTGTAAGGAATACTTGGAACAAGGGGAACTTATTTCAGCATTAAGCTTGGTCCTTTGCTACCTGGAAATCTGGAAAAATCACATCTCCCCACTCCCTGCCCCATCACCTTCCAGCCTAAAAGTTGGAATCAATAGCATAATTCTCCCTTGGGATGGCCCATTTTGTTTTTGCTGTGAAGAGGGAAATCAGAGACAAGCAGTGCTTAGAGCTGCTTGGAACCAACTCCCTTTGAGTTGATTTCCAGTAAAGGCTTGTGTAGGTGACTGTCCTGAAGCACATCAGTGGAGGCTGAGGGCCACCAGGCCTCTTAGAAGCGGTAGATGGAAGAGGGTAGATTTTGGGCTTTGCTGAGGAAACTCTCAGTACAGAAACATTAGAGGCAGTATGAGAGTCATCCTTTTTTAGTTTTCTTTTCTCCAGTAAACTTAGCTGCTACATTTTTTTGTCTTTAGTAATGAAGGTGATGCCATCAAAGTTTTTGTGCGGATTCGTCCCCTTACAGAGGGTTCTGGATCAGTTGATGGAGAGCAAAACTTATGCTTATCTGTGCTCTCATCCACGACTCTCCGGTTGCACTCCAGCCCTGAGCCCAAGACCTTCACGTTTGACCATGTTGCAGGCATGGACACCACGCAGGTAATGGTAATTTTGAGAACTTAACTTTACATTTGTAGCATGTGAGATTCTGTTATTTGTAAGGATTTCATTTCTGGTCTCTGATTTCAGATAAGAAAGCTCAAACATTCCACACATATGTTAAATTTAATTTTATTAAATAATATTTCTTCCTTCATTAAACTTTGTACCAGAATGACAAGCCTGCTTTACTGGCCCTCTCCATCCAGTGTTGGAAGTTAGTGAAGGTGTACGTGTCAGAGCCACTTAGACGATCGATAAGTACAATTGAACTGGCTAGTTTAAGGAGACTGTCTTAATTAGTTCTGGCAGCTATAACAAAAATATCAGAGATTGGGTGGCTAAAATAAAAAATATTGATTTTTCGCAGTTCTTGGAGGTTGGGAGGTCTAAGATAACGAGGCCAGGAGAGCCAGTGTCTGGTGAGAACTCGCTTCCTGCCTTGTAGACATGTGCCTTCTCACTGTGTCCTCACTGGTGGAGAGATGAAGGGACGGAGAGGGTGGGGAATGGGAGAATAAGGCAGAAACAGAGACCTAATAACCTCCTAAAGGCCCCATCTCCAAATAGCATCACAAATGAATTTGGGGCTGGGGTGGGGGACACAAATATTCAGTCTATAAGGGATAATAGATTTAAGATTACTATGATGTCAATAACTGTTTTTCAAATTAAGGACAATTTAGTTAAGGTCTAGTCAGCACTATCCAGTAGAACTTTGCAGCGATGGAAGTGTTCTATATTTGTGCTGTCCATTACAGTAGCCTCTGGCCACATGTGGCTATTTAAGTTTGATTAATTAAGAATAAATAAAATTTAGAATTCAGTTTCTCAGATGCACTAGCCACATGTGGCTATTGAGCACTTGAAATGTGGCTAGTGTACCTAAAGACCTGACTTTTAAGTTTTAGTTATTTTTAATTAATTTAAATTTAAATAGCCACATAATGGCTACTATATTGGACGTCACAGATCTTGATTACCTTATACACATGAATGTGTTTGGTGAGACATTTAGATCTTTAGATATTTTCTCTTTTCATCTAGGGCATGGAAATATAAAGTGAGCCACATATATAATTTAAAATTTTCTAGTAGCAGGTATAATTTTCTAGAAACATATAATTAATTTTAATTTTGTATCTTATTTAATTCATTATATCCTTTCAACATGTAATCAACATAATGAGTCTACGGCCATGCCACCCTGAACAAGCCCAATCTTGTCAGATTTTGGAAGCTAAGCAGAGTCGGGCCTGGTTAGTTCTTGGATGGGAGACCACCTAGGAAGAACAGGTGTTGTAGATGTTTAAAAAAAAA
Source organism: Pteropus alecto (assembly GCF_000325575.1). NCBI lineage: Eukaryota > Metazoa > Chordata > Mammalia > Chiroptera > Pteropodidae > Pteropus > Pteropus alecto. Next base: position 3,358,767 of record NW_006437746.1, read on the forward strand.
CATAATGAGATTTTTTTTTTCATGCTCAGTCTTCCAAATTTGGTGTGTATTTTACAACACATCTCAAGTTGGAGTAGCCACATTTCAGGTGCCAAATTGTTACATGAGGCTCGTGGCCACTGTATTAGACAGTGTAGGTCTAGGAATTCTTGCATTGTTGATAAATTGCATCTACTCATGTGTAAAAATGAAAATAGAAACCAGATATTGGTTATTTAGTACATGCTTGTGAGAAAAGCACTGAAGAACATGTAAGATTATATTTTTTATGCTAATACCAGTATAATATTTGCATGTAATATGCAAAACAAAATTCTATGTACTGTCTAGATCTGAGCCTTAAACCTATAATTGTATAGGAAATTAATTGACATAAATATGTTTAAAGTTTTGTCATCTTAGATGTTTTAGCCTTTTTAAAATAAAATAATTTCCACGTTATCACAGTGTTAAAAAAAATTAAGCACACAATTTTTATTTTTATTTTAGAATGTAGTTTAAGAAAAATGTTTTCATTTTCATGAAGTGCTAACGTATTTGGCGCTTCCGTTTGTAGGAGTCTGTGTTCTCCACTGTGGCCAGAGGCATCGTGGAATCCTGCATGAGTGGTTACAATGGCACCATCTTTGCGTAGTAAGTTGTTGACTGTGTCCCTACGTCAGGGTACGACGTTAAGTGCTTCTATTCATTTCCTATGGCTGATGTAACAGGTTACCACAAACTGGTGACAACATGAATTTATTGTTTTACATCCTTCTGTCAGACAGACGTCTGACACGGTCTCACTGAGCTGAAATCAAGGTGTGCGCAGGGCTGCGTTCCTTCCTGGAAGCTCTAGTGGGGAATCTGTTTCCTTGCCTTTTTCAGCTTCGCATTACAGGCCACCAAATTACCTGGCCGTCAGCCCCCTTTCTCTGCCTTCTAAGCAAACAACGTGCAACTCTGTCCCCTTCCTTAGTCACATGCCCTCTGCCTAGAGCTGGGACAGCTTTTCTAATTTTCAGGACTCATGTAATTGTATTGGTCCCACCTGGATAATCAAGGTGGCAGGGATTTAAGTTCACCTCCTGGAGAAGAATTATCTGCTTATATTGCAGCAGGTTCTCAAACATAACTCTTGTTCATATCGATTACCCTGTGGCAAAATCGGTTTTGTTATCCTTAGTTTTGTTTGAAGTCGAAGAACCCGTTGACAACATTAAGCGAGGATTACTGTACTTGGAATCTGTAAGGAGGATCTGTCTTTTCTCCCACATTTATTTATATATATGGCATGGACTTGTGTATTTATACCTTGGGTTATAATCTAATACTACCTTATATTTATCTTGTTGCTCATATTGTTCTGTCTTGGCCATTGGGATCTATCTGAGGTTGGTTTCTGTGTCCCATTGATATGTCGCATCCTTTTTTTTTT
>NW_006437746.1:3360219-3360861 GCF_000325575.1 Pteropus alecto
CAGATTCTTCTGGCTCATTTTGCATTTTACTGTCCTAGGCCTAAAATCAGCCATTTTGCCAAAGAGCCCTGTTTACTTTTATTGGAGAATAGTATTTAGGATCCAATATCTGAGCACTAGGTGTGTTTGTTGCTACTGGAGTATCATTGTTTTTAGGCTGCCTCAGACAGCTGAGTAATATGTGTATATATACTAAGTCATGTATACAGACGGATCTATAATCGTTTCTGTATCTATCCATTTGTATATATATTAAGTTAAACAAGAGTTCATACTGATGTCTCTGAACTCTAATCCAGGGTTTATAATTCACATGGGTTCATTCTAGCCTTTCTGTCTTGTTTATCTGCAACTTCCCTTGCTGACAAACCTGGCTCCCACCTTCTGTCATCCATTTATTTATTTGTTTAACCCCAGTACACATGTAAAGCAGCTTCAGAATGGTTAGCCTATATCCCTTTGATATACAAATTGATGAAGTAGTGTTTATGTACAGATCCTTTTATTTTTTTTAAGCCTTAACACTTTCCAGTCAAAACCTCATTTTCTAAAGTCATTTAGGTTAGCTCCTTTTCTACCTGCCCTCTTCAGTTTTTTTGTGTCCTGTAGTTGTAATCAGCAGGCAGACTTCTTTCCTGGGGC
>NW_006437746.1:3360913-3374014 GCF_000325575.1 Pteropus alecto
CTTTAGAGTGCGCCTTTTAAAATGTACAGGTGTGTAGTGTTTTGACAAATGCAGAGAGCCAGGTATTTACCACCCCAGTACTGAAGAGAACGATGCCCACTGTTTGTCCTTTTTGTAGTCAGCCACGCCCCTCCCCTCAGCCCGATCGTCAGGGTGTGCTAATACAGTTTCCATTCCTGTAGCTTTGCCTTTCCAGAGTGTCATGTGGATGGAATCAAACAATATGTAGCCTTTCGGATCTTGCTTTTTTTCTCTTAGTAAAATACATTTAGGATTCACCTGTGTTGCATGCATCATTAGCATATTCTTTTTTTTTTTTTTTCTTTTCTGAACAGTATTTTATTGTATAGACATACCACAATTTGTTTATCCGTTTCTCTGCGAAAGGATATCTTGGTTGCTTCCAGTTTTTAGTGATTATAAATAAACTTGCTTCAAACGTTCGAATATTATTTTTTTATGTGAGCATAAGTTTTCAAATCATTTGAGTAAATACTGGGAATGTAATTGCTGGGCTGTATGATTAACTTTACAAGAAACTGCTAAACTGTCTTCCAAATGTATATTTAAAGTGAGTGATGATCCCAAGTGTCTAAATGTTGGCAGCCTTAATATTGCTAGGAATTTAATACTGGGATATAAGATGGAGATCCAGAAAGCATTGAGACAACTTTGGCAGTACTACAAGGTGAATTTTAGTATCATTTCAGAGTTGTCTCATGAATAGGAATATAATTTGTAGTGTAATTATTTTTTTCTTTCTAACAATAGACTTTTTGAAAATTAAAATTTCTTTTTAAAATTTATTAGTTATAGTTGGCATACAATATATTAGTTTCAGGTTTACAACAGTGATTCGACATTTATATATCTTATGAATTGGTCACAATAAGTCTAGTAACAGTAACAGATGGTTACTAGACTTATTGTGACCAATGTTATTGACTGTATTCTATATGCTGTACATTGCATCTTCTTGACTTATTTTATAACTGGAAGTTTGTACTTCTTAATCCCCTTATCCTTTTCTGCCTATTCCTAGCAATAGACTTTTAAATTTTATTTCTAACTAGAGATTTTTAATAGGATGTAGTGAATTATGTCATTCATTTTGAGCAGCTGATGGTTTTTTTGTGTGTGTCCTTGGTTCAGCCATAAGTGGCTCAAAACACAAGAAAATAAAGAATACATTAAGAAGTTTAAATATTGTAAATACATTTTTCCATGAAAATTTACCTTCGCCTTTTATGGTAATTTTTATTCAGTTTCGTACAGCAGAACTAAATGTTCTCTGTGATGAGGCAGATAACTGTTTTCTCAAGAGAAAAAAAGATTTTTGTTTTCACAGAATATTTTGAATGGTAAAGTTCAAAAATGAATTTGAAATAAGAGACACAATTGCCAGAGATTATAAATCTCCAGAACAGTTTTCTTTGAGGACCCTGTAGGTACACCAATTATAATGTTTAATTTGTGGCATATTTGTTAATAACTAATGAAAATTGCTTTTGGTAGTTGAGGATAGAAATGAGAAACATTTGGAGAGAAATGAGTGTTTGACTTCTTAGTTGGGTGAGCATGCTTTCTGGTTTACCTGAGACCCTCCCAATTCTAGAGTAATTGTTAATAGTGTTCCCTTTATTCTCAAGTATGGGACTTAATACTATCCATTTCTCATTCCGAGTTACCAAAGAACTTTTTTCCTCTGCCTGTACAAGAAAGGTAAACAACTAGACCACACTGTTTTCTTGCTTTGGGAGTACTTAACCAAAAAGTAAATTCAAATTTTATATTTGTGTTATGAAAGCAAGCTAAAGACATTTGACACCCTAACTGACATCTATTTTAACATAAACTTTTTTTATTTTTAGTTTTTTGTTACTCTTGTTTCTCAGGATAACTGAGCAGATAGGACATTACACACAAAAATTAAGCCTAGAGTGTAAGGGTTTTTTAAGTTGCTTTATTTTTAAAGGAAGACATTTTAGTATCTTTTAAAGGGAGAATTTAGGAAAGGAATTGCTGCGATATTTAGAATAGCAAAAATTGGAAGAAAAAGTCCAGTTCGTTCTGGTTAAATTATGATACATTGAAGAGTAACAGTGCAGCAAACAAAATAAAGAAGTAGATCTCTTCTGACTTAGGAAAATATCTGAAGCAAAACATGAAAAACAGGTTACAGAGCAGTATTAAGAGCATCATTTCCATGTTGTAAATAAAAATTAAATGAAAACTCTGATGCTTGTGTTCTTATAATCCGGAAGCATTTATCAGGCAATTAACAGTAGTTAGCTAATTAGTAGTAGAATAGGAGAGAAAGAAAATGGATCATTCACTTTTTACCTAATGTAATTCAAAAAAAGAAAGACAATAAACTCTTTGTGGGGAAAATTTATACACTAATAGACCATATTAGAGTAGAAGGGTAGTCTTCTAAATTTTATGTGTACAAATAATATATAAAACATTTCTTTTACAGTGGGCAGACTGGCTCAGGAAAAACATTTACTATGATGGGTAAGTAAATTAAAGATTAACATTTGCTGGCTTAATCTCTGTTGATGACAACACCTAGGACATTTTGGGGGAAGGTATAATTTCTATTCATATATGATGTTGACCTCATAAAATTAGGAATATTTCCTAGGCTTCTGTCAGATTGTGAGTTCCAAGGTAGCAAACCCCATGTTTGCAGCTGTGTTCCCAGCTCAATGCATAGCATGAATAGGTGCTGAATGAACAGTCTTTGAATTGGATGTAGTAATTTTTATATAGTTACATACTTGTATAACCACTACCCAGATCCAGTTCTTAGTCAGCAACCATTCCCGCTCTCATTTCCTGAAGTATGTATTACTCTGACTTTATCATCATTAGTTTTACTTATTTTTGAACTTTTACAAATGAAATTTTACTGTATATGCTCCTTTAGGTCTGACTTTTTTCTCTTGGCATTAAATTCCTAAGATTCCCTATGTTGTTGCATGTAGTAGTAGTTTATTTCCATCGCTGTATAAAATTTTATTGTATGAATACGCCATAATTTTCCATCCTACTGTCAATAGACATTTGCATTATTTCCATTTTGGGCCATATGAATAATGCTGTTGTGAACAATTTTTCTCGTATGTATTTTTTAAAGTCGTTTCTGTTTTTCTGTTGGATATAAACCTAGGAGTGGAATTGCTGGATCATAGTCTATGTATATTCAGCTTTAGTAAATACTGCCAAACAGTTTTCCAGAGTGAGATATGGAAGTTTCAGTTGCTCCACCATCCTTGGCCACTTTCGATACTGTTAGTTTTTGAAATTTTAGCCATTCTGGAGGGTGTATAGTATTATCTCATTGTGTGTTTGTTTCCACTTCCCTGATGTCTATTGACAACTGAGCAGCTTTTGTATGCTTTTTGGACATTTGAAGAGCTTCTCTGGAAAATGCCCATTCAAGCTTTTTTCCCACTTAAAAAGCTAGCTTGTCTTGTTTTTTTACTCTTTTGTGGGAATTCGTTATAAAGTAGAGAGATATTAGCACTTTGTCTATGATATAGATTACAGATTTTTCTCTGGGTTTTTAATTTGTCTTTTGACTTATATGGTTTTTAACTATGCTAAAGTTTTTTTCTTTTATGTGGTTACATTTCAGGGTTTTTAAAAATAGTTTCTGAATTGTAAGTTGTAGTAAGAAAGGTCTTCCCCTTGCTGAGGTTATAACATTATAACAGTTGAGACTTACGCCAGGCTTTCTTTAAGGCTCTAGTGCGCTACTTGAATACAGGGTAGTGTCTGGGCTCTTGTAGAGCTTATATTCTCAGGAGGGATGTACCATTACAGGTAAATAAATGTCTAGTAATTAGGCCAGAGGTAATAAGTGCTATGAAGGAAAAAAAAAAAAAAAGGATGGAAAAGAGCAAGGGAGGCAGGTGGTCAGGAAAGGCTTCTCAGGAGGTGATATTTGAATAGAATTATTAAGTAGAATGAGACTGAACCATGAACTAACCAGGAAAAGACTCTTCCAGGCAGAGGGACTCAATGCATGGGCTTTGAGGTGGGAGCATGCGCAGGAGTGTATGAGGAACAGCAAGAACACTCACAGGGCTCGAGTGGAGTTTTCCAAAATAAGAGGCCAATAGGAAGGGGAGTTGGAGCTGTCGCCTGAGGCCAACTCATGTAGGACCTAGTAAGGATTTTGAATTTTGTTATGAGTGTGATGTACAGTCATTGGAAGGAAGGCTTTGGTTTTTGGTTTGATAAAGAATTATGTGATGTAAAGTATAATTTAAAGGATTACTTCAAGCAGCTGAATGAGATAAAGACTGTAGGAGGAACTAAAGGATTAGGAAGGATCAGGGGGACGCAGGGTTAGCAGTTAAGGCAGTGGAGTAGGCAAGGGATGGTGAAGGGAGCTAAAGAATGTGCTGACCATCTTTGTGTATTATTTCACAGGAAAATGTTATAAAATTATCTGCATACTCTAATATTATTTGTCCTCTTTGTTCATTTACTTACATTTTCTTTCTCTATTATATATGTATATATTTAAGGTATAATTTGCAAAGACTATTTAAATATTCATGTGTAGTGCATCGAGACAATGATAATATTAAAAAAATTTTTTCTGTACATTTATTGCATACACCAGCCTTTCGTTAGTTCCTTTGGTTGCTAAGGCATATTAAAATGATATTTATAGTAACTTCTAGATACTTTCTAGCTATATTTTTTTCTGGCTTATCTATATATCTATCTATATCTATATCTATATCTATATCTATATCTATATCTATATCTATATCTATATCTATATCTATATCTATATCTATATCTATATCTATATCTATATCTATATCTATATCTATATCTATATCTATATCTATATCTAAGGACAACTCCATTTTTCTATCTCTGTAGAAATCTTTTGAAATATTCCTACAGTATATTTCTTACCTACTCGGCTTTTATTGCCCAATTTAAATAATACTAGCTAATGCTAATCTTTAATAGTAATCTGTGAGGTAGTTATTACCATGTTATCCCCATTTTACAGTTAGGAACTCAGAATAAGTAATTAGCCTATGGCCACATGGCCATTGTGTACAGGTCCATAAGACCAAATATTATAAACAAGTAAAGTACAATTGTTTGATATTTCTGCTAGTTTTGGTACATGGCAGGAAGAAAATTTTCAAGCTTGGTACCTAGATGGATTTTTTAATTATTAAACAGCAACTACTTTTTAAAGTTGGTTAGTGGCTATTGTAGGTCTTCAGTCCTGTTGATAGGCAGGTTCTATTATATGATCTCTCACAGACCAAAACTTAACTTGTCTGGGGGCACACATAGGAAACTGATTATATAATGTGTCAACTTATTTCTGTATAAATTGCCTTTCAGTGTTGCCATTTTGAAAGACTCCAGTATTAAGAACAAAAATGAACAGCTATATATTTTACATTTTTTAGGACCATCTGAATCTGATAATTTTTCTCATAACCTGAGAGGAGTAATCCCACGAAGTTTTGAATATTTGTTTTCCTTAATTGATCGTGAAAAAGATAAGGTAAAACTTACTTTCAAAATAAAGCAATTCTGTTAAATATCCAGTTTTGAGTAGTTAGCTACTAATTAGGTCATGGTACATGGAGGCTTGTACTTTACAATGTGGATAGGCTAGTGTGGCATAAAAAAACCTCAGTTCTTAAAATTAAAGATTCTGAGTTTTTGTTTTCTAAAAGTTTTTAGTTTGTAAAAGATGCATCATCTGTGAACTCAGATTGCTGGTTTAAAAGAAAGAATATAGTGCTTCTTAGGCTTTCAGATTTTGCAAGAGAGAAAGTGTAAACAAAATCTTAACTGAGGAACACAGATTCTCTGAGCTCCATCAGCAACCTGGACCTCGGCTCACAGTTGACTGCGAGTTGATTAGACCCTCATGACGTCCAATAGTGATAGGCCCATCGTTATCTCCTTAGCAGCACCTGCTGCCACCTGGCTGTGATCTTGCTCCACAGGTGGTGTGGCTCCGTCATCCCTGGGATGTGGGCTTCCCTCTTCCATCGGCTCCCAGATTGGGCTATTCTCAAGATTATGCTTCTGTAGCTTGGGAAATTCCAGGCTTAAGAGCCATTTGTGTTCTGTGTTCTAGTACATGCATACCTTGGACACCGATACATAACATTGGTTTACCATTTACTCCTTTGCGGAAACTACCCCTAACCACTGCAGTTAGACACGCATGTTGCATGCCAGGGACATGTTTACTGCCTTGGATTTCTGTGGTTAAAAATTCTATAGAGAGGCTTTTAAAGTAAATTTTCAGTCTTTTAAAGAATATTAACACTTGCTTCAAATAAAACTTTATGAGGAAGTTCAATGTATAAGACAGATAAAAATGGAATTGTCCATCCAGACTACCTAGTTCCCATCTTCCTGGCCTAGTTCTCAGCACCTCTGGAAACTTTAGGGCTCCTGGGACCACAGTGATGCGGCTTTAGAATATAATGATGTGTTGAAATTAGTTATCTAGATTTTTTAACTGACTTTACGTATCTCGCATGGTGTAAAGGATAATATTGTAGGAAATTTACACTTGTGAAGCAAGTGAAAGATTAATGCTCATAAAGATAAGAATGAATGTATGAAAATAATATATCTAAACGAGGCTTCTCTTTTGCAGGCCGGAGCTGGAAAGAGCTTCCTTTGTAAGTGTTCATTTATTGAGATCTACAATGAGCAGATCTATGATCTACTGGACTCTGCATCGGCTGGACTGTACCTAAGGGAGCACATCAAGAAGGGCGTCTTTGTTGTTGGTGCGGCGGAGCAAGTGGTGACCTCAGCTGCTGAGGCCTATCAGGTGTCCTACCTTGAGTATTTTGATCCTCAGACACCATGACATGCTGTGAAAAGCACCTCGATCTCAACCAAAGCAAGAATTGAGCTGCTAAAAATATTTTGTAAAGGCATAACCCAGAATGTTTATGGGAAGGAAAGAATAAAGAATATGACAGTGTTTTATAGCTCTCCCTTTAGTTAAGATAGAACTGAGCCTCTGGGTTTTGCACTATCTTGGTGCTGCTCATTCTAATCAGGCATTCCTAAAAACCACTCTGGAGGTCCCGGGGGACAGTTGATAGTGCTCATATTTCTTTAGTGGTTCCTCCTGGGAGCTGCCCCTTTGAGGAGCTCCTGGGATCTCTGCCGTTTAAACCAACTGTACATATTATGACCTTGCTACTCAGAAATATAGTTCTCAGACTGTATCACTTGGGAGCCTGTTCCAAACGTGAATCTCAGGCCCTACCTAACACCTCCTGAGTCAGAATCCGAATTTTAATAAGATCCCTAGGTGATTAGTAGCATACTACAGTTTGAGATGTTCTGCCCTGTGGGCTAGGTACCTGTATCCCTATTTTACAACTATGGCACTGAGCTTTGAAAAGCTTCAACTGATTCCAGAGCCTGCAGTCTGAACCTTCACCTACCCTGCTTGCCATCGGGAATAGGGACGGAGAACAAATACTTTATAGACCGAAAGCGCTAATAAAACTTAGAGCTTGAAGGTTATTTGAGATTTATCTTGTTTAGCTTTCTTATTGAAGAAAGGGTTTGGAGAGATTTTGTGATTTGTACTAAGTTAACACAAACAGAAGATGGCAAAACCAGTTCTAGATCCTATGTCTTCTGATTTCCTGTTTGTTCTCTTTTCATAATGTGGAGAGGGGACAAAAAGGAAAGAAAAAGGAAAATACTTGGAGTTTATTCCTCGATGGACCAGTATTTTTTCTCGCTACTGTTTACACATTTCCAACTGATGTTAGTGGCTGTCGTGGCCACTTAGAAGTTGTGATGATACATTTTCCTTTTGCCAGGTGTTGTCTGGAGGATGGAGAAACAGGCGTGTGGCATCGACATCAATGAATAGAGAGTCCTCTAGGTCTCACGCAGTCTTTACAATTACAATAGAGTCGATGGAGAAAAGCAACGAGACTGTGAACATACGGACCTCTCTGCTCAATTTGGTGGACTTAGCAGGATCAGAACGGCAAAAAGACACCCATGCAGAAGGGATGAGGTTGAAGGTAAGGATGGACTTGTGACCTTCACTTGAACTTGTGTGTGAATTCTTAGTAGAAGTCAATACCAAGCTAAGTGTTGTGAGCGTTACAAAGGAATAAGAAATGTCTTCCATCCAAAAGGTGTAGAAATTTTTGTTGTTGAGTAGAGATAGTAAACATACATGGGATAGGACAAGTCTGTTCTCAAATAGCAAGAGTCTTTGAATTCATTCCAGACAGTACAGGTGGCAGCAGGGGACAGAGGAGAGGGTGTGACATGGACTGCTCAGGGGAAGCATGGGGAACCAGGATTTGGGTAGGGAGAGAGGAACAGGGAATACGTGCCTGGCAGGGAGGCCTCTTAAGAGTTATTGTGGTTGCAAAGTGAGTATGGCATTTGGCATAAGTAGGCCTAGATCGGTGAGGACCAGGAGTGCCAGGCCAAGTTTACTCTCAACTCTCCAAACACTGGGAAACAAAAGTTTTGTTTTTCTGTGCAGAAAGCCTGTTTTATAAGGCTTAGCCATCTGGCCCACCACTGGCCATCTGGCCCACCACTGCCAGATTCATGAGGGGAGAGCCGAAAGAGAAAGGAGACCGGTTGTGCTGTTTAGTATTTCAGGGCTGAGGGTTAAGGACCTAGCCTTAGGCTAAGGTATTGACAGTGGGGCCAGAGGTTCTCTATAATATGTACTGCCAGTATGCATGTATGTATGTATGTATGTATGTATTATAATGTGAATTGTCAATAAAATATGCGGGTTCTGTAGGATAAATGAGGGCTGGGGGCAAACAGTTGAAAATGGTGGAGATGAGTCTACTTTTGGCATTAAAAATATGGATTTGAGCCTGAGGCAATCTCAGGCTCGTGTTTCTATTAAGACATGTAGCAAAGAAAAATAGCATATGTGTATAATAAGACATACGCTGGGCCTATTCTAAAAGCTTTATATATATTTACTCATTTAGCCTTTCCAACAACTCTGGGAAGTAGGTACTATTATCCTTTCTATTTTAAAGAAACTGAATTTTAAATTTTAAATTTTAAATTTTCCTGGGGCACACAGCTAAGAGTAGAGCTGAGATTCGAACAGAAGTTTGTTGTTCAGCTCCACAGACAGTGCTCTCAGCCTTTCTGGTTTACTGGATGGTAAAACAGGTGGTGGCCGCTCTGAACTCAGTGCATCTTGCTTTATAATTTCGACCCTTTCTCTTTTTTTTCTATGCTCCCACCACTGCAAACTTAGTTACCGACATATGCTACCTACAGTAAAACTCCAGTCTAACATATTTAACCTAAACATTTTTTTCTCCCAAACCACTTTTTAAAAGGGGTTTTATTATCCTATACAGAATTAGACTGAATAGTCTTTTGTAGTAAATCCATCAGTGGCTTTATGGGACATGGAGTGAGTTATGAGTTAGCACGCCCTTATCATGTAGCAAACATTTTAACATAAAAGCATTGAAAAATATGCCTATTAATGCATTACAACTTTTTTCCTGTTTTTTTTTCTAGTTTTTATCTTTATAGGTCAGTTTAAAACTATTGCAATCATGAGGTGACATTGATATTTTTCCTTCAAGTCACTTTGTATTTGCCTTTGAATACTAAAACTGCAGTGTGTGTCAGATAGGAAAAGGTCAGGGGATAGTTGAGGGCATCTATCTGCTGAACAGGTAGTTATCCTTAACTAATACTGTCTCTGACTTGCCTTTCCATTCACTATTGTCACCTTGCTAGGTATATTTTAATACAAAATGCTAAACAGAAACTAGTGCACCTAAATTTTTGTTCTTTTCTCCTGATGCTGTAGGAAGCAGGTAACATCAACCGATCATTGAGCTGCCTGGGCCAAGTGATCACCGCACTCGTCGATGTGGGCAATGGAAAACAGAGACACGTTTGCTACCGGGACTCCAAGCTTACCTTCCTACTCCGGGTAAAGCAGATCCTTGGGTTCCTGGGCCTTTTGTTGGTTATGCTCATGATGGCTAATGGGTGGACAATTTCTCAGCTTTGGTGGTCAGAGTGTACATTTTCTTTGCTTGAAAAGATCTGTGGGTTCTTCTGTTCGTATCATTAAACAGGATTCCCTCGGTGGAAACGCCAAAACGGCCATAGTCGCCAATGTTCATCCTGGACCACGGTGCTTCGGGGAAACCCTGTCAACGCTGAATTTTGCTCAAAGAGCCAAGCTGATTAAAAATAAGGTAAAATACTGAGTACAACGATTAATTTCCTCTCTCTCGCAAAGGAGAAATTGGTCATCATTACTCCAGAGGTAGACCTCTTGATCATCTTACCATGGTCAGAGTGCAGGGTTCCACTTCGCCTCCTTTCCTGCGTAGGCCAGTGTGTAGGCTTAGTCATTCATTTATTTCATTGGATTATGACCCTCGGGTTGGGTATTTGTAATATGAGGAGGAAAAACCACTAGAGCTTCCTGACTATCTCTTGGAATTTATTAGGAGTTTTTGGAGAGTGGAGAACTGCAGGGGCAATTAGAATTATGATGTCACTGATGTGACTGTGATGTCAGAATATTGAGGAGTGCCTTGTAATGAGGCTGGCCATAAAAATCAGAAGCAACTAGAAATGGCTTTTTAACTCATGAAACAACAGAACGGGGAGCCTTATACTAGTCACTATCAATGGTAAGTCCCCTGCTGCAGTGCAAGTGGCTAGGGTACCCGGGACCTGTTTAAGGGTGATCTATTTCAGTCTTTCTCAATGGGCAGACCTGGCTTAAGAAAGGAACACGGGGACCTTGGGGCTGTCAGAGGGCTTGTTCCCTCACCGGAGCGTTGAGTGTTTCACAGCTGGGTCCCTTTGATCTGGTTTGTACTCTGCCATTCTCATTATCCCCTAGTTGGTCTGTGGGTCTTTCTGAGCCTCTTAGATGTCATCTCAAATAAGACATTTCTTTAAGAGAATTTTTTTTTTTTTTTAGGCAAGGCAACCCTTGGTTGACGTCACAGATTGCAAGGACCTTGTCAGCTTGCAATCTCTTATTTTTATTTTTTTATTTTTTACATCTATAGCACCTGGTCTTCTTGGTGGTCTCTCATCCAAGTACTAACCAGGCCTGACCCTGTTTCACTTCCAAGATCAGATGGGATCGGGCTTGTTCAGGGTAGTATGGCCATGGACAGACAATTTCTTAAAGAGACATTTCTTTAAAATACATTAAGTCTGGTAATAAAACAGACGGAGCTGTCACACCACCCCTTCCTTCCAGGATGGCTGTTAGGGAGTTCAGAGTTGAATTCCTTTGGGAGGGAGGTTTCTGCCGGTGACAGGGCTCAGGCCAGCCCTGCAGCTCGCCACCGTGTCATTGTGAGCCATGACAGAGGTCATTCTTACTGAGAGGTTGCTCTTCTCTGTGGGACGGTGCCGTGCGTTTTAGGAGGAAAGTGATGTCGGACCCCAGGGTATGTTCATGTCATTAGACAGAATTTCCTTGGCGGTAATGGACTCAGCCCAGCAGGGCCCAGGGCTGGTCAACAGAGCCAAGACTTAAGTGGGATGTCAGGGAGGAGGGGAAGGGTCTCTGGCTGTGGCTATGAATGCAGGGAAAGGAAGCTCCTTCTGCTCCGGCACACTGTGGTTCCGGTGGCCTTTTGACCGTTTGTGAGATGGAAGTGCGGTTTTGTTTGCTGTTCGTCACTCCAAATCATACAGACAAATATAAACACAAGACTATACAACTCAAAAAAACTGTCCTTTTAGGACACGTGAAACTTAACGGATTTCGGTAACCAGTGTCACCATAAAAAAAAAAAGTAATAAATTGTAAGAAAGTTCCAGATAAACTCTTAGAAATCCCTTAAAAAAGAGAATGTCCTTTTAATGCTTATTAAACAACTCTTGAACAGGCGGTGGTAAATGAAGACACCCAAGGAAATGTGAGCCAACTGCAAGCTGAAGTGAAGAGGCTCAAAGAACAGCTGGCCCAGCTAACCACAGGACATGGACTCCCAGAGAGCTTTCTCACCACAGGTAAGATGAGCACAGCGTTCTCTGTCCTGAGGGAGACCGCACGTGGACATGAGCATGAGAACCCTCTGATGACAGGCATGACAGCAAGGAACCCAAAGTTTTCCACAAGTATTTTTCTGTTTATTTCACCTACATAGGAACATGGTACTCTGTCTATTACCAGATACAGATTCCAGGTACTGAATTCTGTGAGAGATGTGGGAAGGGGGAGGAGAAATAATTTTGAATAATTCATTTCTAATAAGTGCTACAACGAAGTGCTAATAAACTTTATTTAGATCTACTTCTAAGATTCTGTTATATGTAATCTAGATATATTTACTAAATAGGATGAGGGAGACATTTTTCTTTAAAGAATAGCTAATATGTGGACTGGGTTAACCTATGATCTGGTGATAGTTTGATTCTTTTAGATTGAGAGCTGTCAGTTAAAGGCTGTTTTAGCTCTTGGCTTGGTCTTCAGATTTGAGAGATAAACATTTTTTCCCCTTTCCTTTTCTTATTGGATCAATTACAGACAAAGGCGAGACTAATTACATGAAGTATTTCCAAGAGGCAATGTTATTCTTTAAGAAATCTGAACAGGAAAAGAAGGTAGGAAACAATTAACATAAAGTGGATGTAAGATATTTTAGGCTTTACTGTGCGGTGCCTTTCTGAGTGGAATAAATGGCACCAGTAAATAAAACCTAAAGGAAGGCTGTGAAAAATCTAATTTCACCTTTGAGATTAAATGGAAAGTTAGCGTTTGTTGCTTAGTTTGTGAAAATTCTGGGAAGCTGCATTACTTTTCATGTTTAATCAAATTATGAATTTTTTAAGTCTCTGGTAGAAAAGGTTACCCAATTAGAAGACCTCACTCTCAAAAAAGAGAAGTTTATTCAGTCTAATAAAATGATCGTGAAATTCCGAGAGGATCAAATAATGCGCCTGGAGAAACTCCACAAGGAATCGCGGGGAAGTTTTCTGCCTGAGGAGCAGGACCGTTTGCTGTCAGAATTAAGAGACGAGATTCAAACTTTGCGAGAACAAGTGAGTACATGA
>NW_006437746.1:3374031-3407135 GCF_000325575.1 Pteropus alecto
TTCTACCAAGGCAGGTATAAATTTGTCATCAGATTTTTAGAATACAATGGAATACAATGGAAGGTGTATTAAATGAATTCAACTGACAGTACGATTGCATCATTTATTTCCTGCCATTTTCTAAAATAGTAGATAGAACCCTAAAGGAATAGGGAGGAAGTTGTGATGTTCCTATGGCAACACTCAGCCCTAGCAGGCCACGCCTACTTCATCCCAGTGGGCCTTGTGGTTAGCCGAGTCAGTCTTTTTACAGTTCAGCCCTTTAGAGTTTTGTTGTTTATCCTTTCCCCTGGGAAGGACAGAGAGTTAATACAGGCACATCATTAAAAAACAAAGATAATCGAAGATCAGTTTTGTATATTTTTCCAGAGGTTTCATGCATGTTCAAGCTAGTATGGATAGATATTTTTACACAAAAGGCGGCTTGCCGTCCTCCCTTATCTGCACTTTGCCCTTTGCATGAGGTGCATCTCGGAGGGCCTGCAGTCCTGATCAGCAGAGCTTCCTTACTTTTTCATCGTGTTGACTGACGTAAGCAGTCCCCTTTGCACGAAGGGTCTGCCACAGTGTATGCCCTTGTGCTTATCTCCTTAGGTGCCTGAGTCAGAGTTCCAAGGGCGCAGACCCAGTGGTAGGTAGATCGGGAGTCTTGGGGTAGGCACGTTCTCAGTCTCTGACCAGACGCCAAGCTGCTTTCTGCAGTGGCCACAGCAGGCTCTGCCGGCAGTGCACAGGGTGTTCACATTTTCTAACGGCTTTTCAGAAGGACTTGTTCATTAAGTCTGTAATTCTTCTGGCTCACAGATAGAGCACCACCCCAGAGTTGCAAAATATGCTATGGAAAATCATTCCCTCCGGGAGGAGAATAGAAGACTGAGGTTATTAGAGCCTGTGAAAAGAGCCCACGAAATGGACGCCCAGACCATTGCGATGCTAGAAAAGGCTTTCTTCGAAGTATCTGGCACAGAGAAAAATGACAAAAGTAAGAAGCGATTGTATTACATGCCTTCTGGGGCAGGGGGCCTGTTTTAAAGGCCATTTTATTGCCTTGCATTGGGAGGGGTCGTCATTTTAGCCTCTAGACCTGGTGCTAATTTCTTATATATGAACTTATTTTTTTATGTTATCAAAAGGCATTTTCTATACTTTTTTCTCAAAAATCACAGAGTCTTAAATTATGTAGGCTACCATATATCTCTGTTTTGAGGATAAAAGGTTGATTCAGATATTATTTTTAATTTTTATTAAATAGAATTTTTCCGTGTTAAGTATATGAAATGAAAAGTGTGACTAAGCACAACATGGATGAACGTGGAGGTGAGATGTTTGTCCACCTGATTAAGGTCTGTATGGTGAGAGATGTCGGTGTGATCGGACTCATGGTCCACCCAGCAGCGTTTTTCAGTCCTGGTGTTGTGGTCACTGGTCACATTTGCCAGCGTACGCTGTTAGTTATATACAGTATTTCCATAAGTTTACTTTTACTTTGTGAAACGTGGTTTAGTTAGTACTGAATCTAACCTACAGGCTTGGCAGCTATTGTTAAATGCTCTGGGGTTTGGTAGCAGTCTATATTTGCTCCATTTTTAGTGTGAATATTTTCATGGTCTTTTATCATATTCTATCTCAGCCTTTGTTTCTGTTTTGGTTGAAATTGAGCAAGTTCTAATCTTTTTATTCTGTGCTCAAAGAAGCCTGTTTGTCTCCTTGCTTTTTAAAATTTCCTTTTCAAAGCCTTCTTCCTTTCCATTATGACTTAATTAAAGAATAAAATTCTCTAAGTATTTGGGTTGTGGAGAGACTAAGATTTTAGATGTGAAGTTAAAAATCAGTTTTTCTGTTTTATTTCACTTACTTTCTCTGTAATGCTCTGTATTTCGTTGGCAATTTTGGCCTCAGTTGTACCTTTACTTACTGCCTATGAAAGTTAATAATGGTCATTTCTGGACCTCACCGTCTTCAAAACATACAGCATTCTTTTGACAACTGTGACGTGATCAAATTTTTCCTCACTGAAACTCAGTGGAACGCTCTTCAACATAGTCAGTTTTCTAAATAATCCTTGAAAACTAATCTTTTTTTACCTGGCAGATGATACCAAATCCTTTCACGTTGCTGCCTTTGCTATTTGTCTCCTTTCCTAAAATTCATTGACTCTTAACATTAGCCGAATTGGAGCACTAATTCCTGCCAGGTTCCCCTGGTGGCGTTTCCTCTCCAGCACTGTGTATGTTATACTTCAGCATTGTTGGCTCTTGCTCCTAATGGTGTTGCCTTAAATATGCCTCTCCATCCTGTGGCTTCTAGCTTCTCAAAAACAACTTCTTATATTCTTTACCACACTGTATCGTATCTTATGTCTCCTGCTGAGTTATAGGCTCTCGTATTTTAGGGTCCACCTTCCAACCATTTCTCATTTTTCCTCCTTGTGCTTCAAAGCAAATACCTGGCAGAGAACCTAGAAAATGTATTCTGTTATTTTTGTCTTTCAATGACCAAGGTGTTTCCTTATTATCAGGTCAGCAAGGATTCTCTCCTAAAGTTGCAAAAGAGCCAATTTCATTAGCAAACACGGAGAAGTTAAAAGCACAACTCCTGCAAATTCAGACAGAGCTGAATAATTCAAAGCAAGAGTATGAAGAATTCAAAGAACTAACTAGGTAAAGTATAAATACACATTCGTGCTTATCTATTTAATATCTTTTAGTGTTAATTTGTTTTAGAGTTTGACAGTGACAATTTCATTGAGCATTTTACTTTAAATATTAAATTCTCATATAGCAACTAACTTGTTTTGACATGAGGGAAAAGGGCTTGTTTCAAATTTTTTTTAACTTATTGTTTTTAAATTGAGGCATAATTGGCACAACCTTCTAGCTCTTTAGTAGTGCGTTTAATGACAATGTGAATGTTTTACAGGATATACCTGTTGAGCTGAATGTCTGTTGAACTTACATAGAAAATTCCTAATCTGGCCACCAAATTAAATCACTGTTGTTTTGAATTAAGTGTGGGTTTTTAGAAATTTCAGAATTGTTAATATTCTTACTTGATGCTCTTTATGTAATGAAAACAAAGATAAACCACATTCATATTATAGCTAAGATTAATCCTATTCTAAAATATAAAGAAGTGTTTGTTTTAAAAATAACATCACATGTGGAACCAGCATGGACTGTTTGGGCTTCTGAAATAGAGCTCTGCCATTTGCTAGTTGAACACCTTAAACAGTCATCAGTCTCTGAGCTGTATTTTACCCCGTTGGAAAATGAGGGTAATAATCTAAGACTACCTCTGATTTAAAGAGATAACTGTAAAGTTATGCATGAATATAAACTGTAAAGTACTCTACACATGTATGACATTACTTATTACCTAAAACGCTCAATTTAATATCTATTAGGAAAAGGCAGCTAGAATTAGAATCAGAGCTTCAGTCTTTGCAAAAAGCGAACCTTAATCTTGAAAACCTTTTGGAAGCAACAAAAGCATGCAAGCGACAAGAAGTCTCTCAGCTGAATAAAATTCATGCTGAAACACTAAAGGTAGGTAATCTGAAGCAATACTTCAGTCTTAAATCACTGCTGTCTCATTTTGTTAATAATGGAGTCTGCACAGGTTCTCTCCAGATACAGATAGATCCCCTTGTAGGCAGTTAACCTAGGGTGATGCCAGTTCTGGTGTTCCGATGTAGAACCCCTGACAGACAGGGCGGCATAGGACAAAATACACCGAGGCGTCAGACCTGGGTTCAAGTTCTGATCTGCTACTACCCTTCTTTGGCAGGGTTTCCTAACTTCTGAGCCTCATATTTGTTGTCTCTGAATTGGAGGTGAGGATAATTTAATGGTTTTTTAGGTTTTTTAGAGCATTAAATGAGATAGTAAAGTGCCCGGCCCCTGGTAGGTCTCTGTAAGTGGTATATGTTGCTATAAGGCATCGTGTGCTCAGTTTGCCCTGGAAGGATAGAAATCCTAAAGACAAAGACCATGAAAGGATCAAGGGTAACAGTGGGGTTAATAGGAGGGTTTCCCCCGCAAACAACCAGAGCCTTCATAAAGGAAAAAAGCTGGACACCTGAGATCGAGGAAAGAGAATACACAGAAAAGCAAAAGATTAAGAAGGTGCTGCTGCTCGCGATTTGAGCTTTTTGTACTAAATGCTCTGAATGCCAAAAAACGCTTTCCTTATACATCTGAAACTTTATAATAAATAATGTTTATCCCTAACGGCTACCTTTAACAGTGATGTTTTTTGTGTCACTTAATAAGAAACTGCTTTTAAAAGTAATTTTATTCATCCATGTGAATAGTTAATCACACGACTGGAATATTTAAAGGTACAGAGTATAGAGTGACAAGTCTCTTTCCGTCTGCTACCCTTCCAGCCAGCCAGAAACCTATTTGGAGGGATTCAGTGTCACCAAGTTTTTTGGGGTTTTGTTTTCTTTCTTTTTTTTTTTTTTACTTTACACAAATATTACCATATGATACATACACATCATTCTACACCTTGTTTTTTTTTGTTTTTTTTTTAACTTAACAGATATTTTAGATTTTATCCCATATCTCAAGGGAAAAAAGAACCTTCTCTCTGTTTGGTTTTTGTTTGTTTAAGCAGCTGCACAAGAATGTTGTATGCATATATCACTATTTGTTTAACCTGAGAATTGCTATTTTTTCTTATAAAGGTAGAATATTTTTCTTTGCTTTTTAAAAAAAAAGATAGTCTTCAAAATCTGTGTGGAATATTCCTTTTAAATACTTGTAGACTATTTCCAGGTGTTTTATAATTTGTGTCTGTAGTCTTTTAGCACGATGGAATTACAGATCTTGAAGCACTGTGACCCTCTAGTGCTACTTCGGTTTATAGCTGAGCAAACAGGACAAAGGATTAAAAGGTTTACCAAGAATAACACAGCACTTCAGATCTTTCGTTGTTCATTTTTAATTATGTGAGTGCTTTACGAATACATTTTCCTTGTTTCAAAAAATAGACCTCTGTATACAAGTTTGGGTTAAAGTTCCCACGGAGCAGCACTGCCAGTCTGGGTCTGATCTAGCCCTTCACCCCTCACCCCGGGCAATGTGTTCCCAGCTTGGGAATCCTTTGTCTTAACAGTTTTGTAGAGTAAATGTACATGGACTGAGAAAGATGTGTAGAATTCTTTAACAGACCTTTTTTTTGTTGTGCTTTGTTTTTAAAAATAAGTGGTATCGTCCTACATATGTTATTCCACAGTGGGCCTTTGTTAACTCAGGGATGGATGTGCCTTGGATCTTTCTGTGTTAACTAGTACGTAGAGCTCTACCTCATCTTAAACCTAGGCTTCCATGTTTTGGATGACCGTGGTTTATTTAGGTGGTTTCCAGTGCAAGCATTCTCTGGCTTCTCCTCCTATGAGAGAGAAGTGGTAGTGTTAGGACATCTCAGTTTGGAGTCAGTTCTGCTGACTGGCCCCTCCAGGTGGCCTCACCCTGTGCCTTCCCAGGAAGTCAGGGAGCACTCATTCCCTAGCACTGGCCCCTAGAACGGGCATTGTCAGGCTCTTTACTGTTTGACAGTCTGATGGGTGAAAAATGGCATCTTGTTAAGGTTTTGATTTTCATTTTCCTCATTTCTAGTGAGGTCAAATGTATTTTCCTATGTTTGTTGTCCATTTGCATTTCCTTTTTCTATGAATAAAGAGTCCATTTTCTTACTAGTTTACTTATTTTTTCTGATTTGTAGGAATTTTTATGTTAAACTTTTGTTATGCCCAGCGCCAATGTATTCTGCCATCATGTTGCTTGTTATCCTTGTATGTGACACTTTCGTTACACAGAAGTTTTAAAATTTTGATACAGCCAGATTTATTGATCGTTTATCTTTATGACTTCTTTTATTCATTTTTAAAGGCCCAGACAATGTCAAGGTCATCAGTATATTCCACTTTCTTTTATAACTGTTTTTCACTGAGATGTTTAATGCATCTGCTGTTTTACTTTTGAGTGGTATGAAATAAGGATTTAACTTAATAAGTCTCTGTTTTTCTCACTAATTTGAACTTTGCACATATAAATTGTCTATTTCTGGACTTTGTATTTTCTTCCAATGTTTATTTGACTATTCATATGCTAATCACTTTTAAAATGACCCTACCCTATAATGTATTTTTCTATTGTCCAGCGAAGTCTTCCCAATTTTAAAATGACCCTACCCTATGATGTAAATAAATTTGATGACAATTTATTTAGACACTTTTAAAATGACCCTACCCTATGATGTATTTTTCTATTGTCCAGCGAAGTCTTCCCAATTTGTTCCTTTTTTAGTTGTTTCTTCTTACACATTTATTCTTTGTATGAAGTTTGGAATCAGCCTATCAAGTTTCTTTTTTCTAAATCTTACTGGAATTTTTCTTGAGACTGCATTGAATTGATATTTGTTTCTACTTGTTTTCCATTTGTTTCTGTGCTGCCTCTATTTGATGAATAGAATTGCAATTTTATCCTCTGAGTTCACCGAATTACTAAATATGGTATTTTTTTTTTTATGTGTGCTAATGTCGTTTTCCATAACTTTTTGCTGCAGATTATAACTACACCAACCAAGGCTTATCAACTTTGGTCTCGGCCAGTATCAAAATTAAGCCCTGAGACGGGGAGCTTTGGTGCCATGCACACTCAGAATTCTAGCAAATTAGATAATGACATCTTAAATGAGCCAATTCCACCTGAGATGAATGAACAAGCTTTTGAGGCCATTTCTGAGGAGCTTAGATTGGTGCAGGTAATATTTAGTTTTAGAAAAAATTAATAATTAGACATTCATTTAAACTAATTTTCTTTATTATTTTAACTCTATAACTGGCGTATTCAGACTTGTTTAGTATCTTTTTAAATGTGGATGTGTAAAGGTCCCTGGCTTACAAATCAGCCTACTCTAGTTCTTTTAATTCACTTTGCGACATTTAGCAAGTCACTCTGTAATCTCCTGGGGCTTTGGGTCTCTCATATGTAAAAAGACCAGTTGCCACTAGCTGCAAGCTGCAGAACTGGTTTATATGGCACAATGCTGTATCTGCTAAAGAAAGTTAAAATAGTTGAAAGAATCTTATTACAGATGAAATTTTAGACAGCTTTTGATATATTTGAAATAATGTGAAATTTGTTTGTCTCAGAATTCTGGTGATTTGTTTAATTTTTAAAGGTTTTCCTACTGTCTAGTAAAACTTAGAGTGAGCCAGACCACCCCAAATTCCGAAGTTTTGTCCTTTTTAAAGCGTGGAGGCCTTCCTGGTGAAGTCACTCCATACAATCCTGAGAAAGCTCAGTGGTCTGTAGATTGTTCTATGGTTTGATTCATGACTTTAGTTTTAATCACTTCTTTCCTTTGTCTTTCAAATTACCCACTTTGATGGACCACAAATGTAATTCTGAAATATGAGAAGTCATAAGTATAGTCTTTTAAAGTTGTTTTCTGGCTCCAAACTGGCCTTTGATACCTTTGTCTTCATGAGGTTTTGAGTTCTGTTTTGTTTTGTTTTTTTTTTTTTAATGCAGAAGAAATGGTGGAATGCTTGAGATTTTCATTAAAAGAATTTTTGACAACTGAAGTTTTTGTGTTACAGGAACAAATGAGTGCCGTTCAAGTCAAGTTGGACGAGGAAGAGCATAAGAACCTAAAGCTTCAGCAGCACATTGACAAACTGGAACACCATTCCACACAAATGCAGGAGGTAAGACCCAGAGCATGGCCCCAGAAGTGTGGGAAACGCATCGTCAAAGGGAGAGTCTATAGGAAGAAAATGACTTCACAGAGCCTCAGTCGGGCCGATTTCAGTTGTGTTCTCTACTTTGTTACTCCGCATGCTACTCCGACAATGAGACACACATCGCTAGTCTGAGTTCTGGCCCTCGGCAGTGCCAGCGGGCCCGTGCTGTTTGTCTGGACAGTTCAGGGGCTCGCGGCGATCCTTCTTCCCTCACTGTAGTTGTGGCGACAGTTGACTTTCTTCTGGTCAGAGACCTTAGATCTAGATCTGAAAAGCGGAAACAAGGTAATGATTTGGAGCACGTCTCGGCAAGCCAGTATTCCTTTTCCAGCAAATTGTTCTCTTTCCCGCAGCTTTTCTCATCAGAGAGAACTGACTGGACCAAACAGCAGCAGGAGCATCTTTCGCAGTTGAACCTCCTTGAAAAGCAGCTTCGGGACACTCAAACGAAGAATGACTGTAAGTGTGAACAGCTGGGCGTTTCGTCATCTGAATACTGTAACTCGGTATCTTTTTACTTATATGGATAAATCTTGTCCCTATGTTTTTGGTTGGTGGTTTGTTTGTTTTAATTAGACAACCGACTTGAGTTCGCATGGCAGTGGTAAGTCATGGTAACATCATAAAGGCTAATTTGCTTCAAGACTTCTCACAAACGATACAACTGTTTGCTTATAGTTTTAATATTGCTTTGAAAGTGAAGTATCATGAATTCATAAGATGAGTCATATTTTAATAATGAGAAATAAACCGTAAGTTATGTTTTGGTGTATATGCGTAGATGTGGGTTTATCATTTGGTTCCCAGGGTTTTTTTCTAGTTTATTTTTCCTTTCATCAAAGTATTTGCAGTTGTTTATAATAAAGCTAAAACAAAAAAGACAGCTGTTCTATTTTCTTTGATCTAAGAAGTTACTTAATTTTTACTTCCAATTGGAAGTAAAGTTTTTAATTTACTTTGGAAAGTTCTGGCACATTTCCAAGGGATTTTTGATAAGTAAGATTAGGTCACTTAAAATGTTAAATCTCTTGATTTTTCCCCCCTTATATTGAATTTTGATGCACATTCTACACGAGAAATGTAGAAAATCAAATGACCTACAAGTCAGAGACAGGTAGATGTTAACTCTTCCTTTTCTGGTAGAAATGATAACAAAAACCATGAACAAGGGAGAGGAAGAAAATAGAAATCTCAGAGCTCCTAGTTCCCTCTGCTTCGTCATTCAACATCTTTACTGAATATGGTTTCTCCAACTTGTTTTGCTGATTGTGTGAAGATACCTATGGCATTTATTTGCCTACTTAGTAAAAAAATAAGTGTAGAGAAGCTTGTTGAGGATTTATTTTGTTTGCTTTTTTAGTTTTGAAAAGTGAGGTGCATGACCTGCGAGTAGTTCTTCATTCTGCAGACAAGGAGCTGTCTTCGGTGAAGCTGGAGTATAGTTCATTCAGAGAGAGTCAGGAGAAAGAACTGAACAGCCTTTCCGAAAGACACATGCATATTCAGCTTCAACTAGAGAATGTCAGGTAGAGTTGTTCTGTTATGGTTTCACGTTGCCTGATTGGCCTGTAACCCAGGACTACTTGACGTGCAAGTGCTGTAAGCCCAACTCAAACTAGTTAAACACATGAAAAGGTAATCTGTTGGTTCACGGCATTGGGAACCCCAGAGGTGATTTTAATTTCAGGAACAAACGGAATTGAGTCTCACACTGTCAGTGCGCATTCTCTCTCTGTCTCTCCCTGTCTCTCCCTGTCTCTCTCAGTCTCTCTCAGTCCCTGCTCTGCTTCTCTCTGCGTTTCCCTCATTCTGTCCTACTGTTGAGGGCCTTCCTCCACGTAACAGGGAACAGACCGCCTTACTGCTCCATATTCCGTCTCCTAGCATAACCACCCCTGCGAAGATATCCACTCTGCCAACAGCCATCTGTCAGTCCTAGGGAGAATTTGCATTGGCCTTGCATGGGTCATCTGCTTACCTTTGGACCAGTCATACCAAGAGTGTGAGGTGGTGTTAGCCCAACACAGGTGATGTGCCTGTTCCAGAGAGAAAGGTGTGCTCTTATTAGAAGAAGGGATAGTTAAGGTAGACCAAATCAGTGGTTGTCACCACTGCCCACAGTAACTCTCTCAAGGCTGGCTGGTTAGACAAGTAATCTAAGACGTAAATTGTTTGTTTTCACTGTTTTTTTCCCTTGCTAATTTCAGCCTTTTGTAAAACAACTTAAAACCATTTTGTGTTTTCAATAACTGTCTCCCGGATCTATGGCAATAATTAATAATGGACATTTTGTATGTGATGCCATGAGAGTGATATGATTGTGACTGCTCAATCTAGAAAAGCTGCAAATAGACAACCTTGAATTTAATTTTTATAGGAATTGCAGAAACTAAAATCTGTAACTCTGAGTGTTTTCAACAAGGAATTAAACAACAAGGAATTAAAACAGAGTAAGAAAACTCGAGATCTGCAGGCCAGATCTATTCCTAGACGTGTTTTTAGTGGGCTTGCACAGTGTGGTTTTTAAAAAAAATTTAGCATAGCATTTTTAAAAATGAGAGTTTTCTTATAAAAATTCATATTTCGGCTTCCTCTTAAAAATCAGTTTGGTGGCACAGGGCCCACATTCCTGCATGGCAACCGTCACGTGCTGTTTGAATCACCCTTTCCTTTTAGAGAGGGGCATGAGCCGGGTCAGTACAGCCTCCATCCATCACTCACCCCCGCGCTGTTTCCCCAGCACCAAGGCTGCCGGTCGGTTGTCATTTATCACAAGTGCACTGTTGGTTTTTCTTACACCTGCATTTGCTTTTAATATTGGAATCACTGAATCTAATCCTGGCTCTGTCATCAACTAATTCTGTGGGATTTTGTTTTGAAAGTCACTCCACTAATCTTATTGGGTCTTAATTTCCTCATGTTTACATGTAAGAGTTGAACTAGATCTAAAATGTTAATTCTCTGTATTTGGCTATGTACTTAAATTCTGTCTTAAAAATATTTAAAAATATTGAGCTTTCCTTGCTTTTTAAGTTGGACATAATTTAATTGTTCTCGGTACCTCAGGTTTAACATCACTTATTGGGCCGCTTATACTCCATTGTGGCTCTCCGTGCACAATACCCTGTGTTTCTTCAATTGTTTGGCCTGCTTTATATATACAGTCTGCGTCATGAATGCACATGTTCCCCCTCTCTCCCATCTGTTGTCTATACATCTATCTTTAGCAACTGTTTATAGCAATTTGCTGCTTCCGCTCTGCTTTCGGTCAGTAAAACAGACCCATGTCTAATAATCTGTATAGAAGCTGGGACATCTGTTTTGGATGGTCCACAGATCAGGTTCATTGTTTACTGCTTCTTGGCTGAGCTCTGGACGTTTGGGCATGTCACATAGCATGTTGGGGAGCAGAGTAAGAGGATGAAACCCTGAAAAGTAGTAACTAATAATTGAATGAAAAAGTCAGTTTATCCAGAGGGAGTTTACTCTGTTGCTCAGATCAAAGCCACATTTGGCATCTTAGAAAACCTTCCTAGAGTTGGGAGACTGTGATGAATGGATAGAATTGAACTATCAACAAAACTAAACTGATGGCTGGTCCCTAGGTTACGTGAGGGTTAGGTCGAGAACCCCCTAAATGAGTCTCATCGCTCTAAATCGCCAGTCAGTGAAGCATGTCTGGTTGAAACCATGGGAGAAAAAATGAGGATAGAAGATGGCTACAGGCTCACACCCTGTCTTTTCCGTCCCCATCACACTACGCCATGGTCCAGTCTGTCTCATAATTTTTTGCTTCACAGACATTTTACGTAAGTTCTCGAGGAGCTTTACATCAGTCAGGATCTCTGTAGGTTGGGAATGGTCTGTCGATGGGATAAACTGAACTGCAGATAATCTGACTAGCAGAACTACATTTAATGTTTATATTTACGATTGTAAAAATGTTTTCCTGATAAAGATTAGAAAATGAAAAGCTTCTTGAGAGCAAAGCCTGCCTACAGGATTCCTATGAAAACTTACAAGAAGTAATGAAGTTTGAAATTGACCAACTTTCAAAAAACCTCCAAAACTGCAAAAAAGAAAACGAAACTCTGAAATCTGATCTGAATGTAAGTTAAGAAGGGTATTGGTTATTCTTGAATTTGTCCTGGATGTGTGACTGTTTGGTGGCGTGCAGGGCAAGCACTGCTTTGACCTCCTCCTGACTTTTTATACTGGCCTGGCCCGTAGGTCAGCCACACAGAAGACACTCGGTGTGTTTGTTGACTACACATTGCTAGTAACAGTTACTTAAAATCTAATGTCACATTGTCTTTTAGAATTTGATGGAGCTTTTTGAGGCAGAAAAAGAACACAATAATAAATTATTATTACAATTTGAAGAAGATAAAGAAAACAGTTCTAAGTGAGTGCTATTTACCTTTTCCATTAGTTGACTAGAATATAATTTACTACCACATATTTTAGCTTGTTTTAATTGCTAAAACCCTGTAAAGTTATTTTTTTAAAGCATTCCAAAATATGAGTATCAGATTCCTTTATATAAATGGCTATGTCGAGGAACTTAATTTTTTAAAATATTCAATAACTAGCTATGGTACTTTTTAAATGAATGGTGGTGATCAGAACTCAGGACCTTCTATTAATAAATCACAGTATTTATTATCGGTAGATGGGGAATGATTTTTATTTCTGTCTCTACTATTCTTTTTCTAGCTGCTCTTTTTTTTCTCCTGTTTCTTAATATGAATGCCATTGTCTTTCTTCCCTGTCTTTCCAAGTTCTTTTTCTTGGTGATCTCTGTCAGTCTCTTAGCTTCAACCAACCCGGGTGATTATTACTCTAATGAGAATTTGTATTTGTTTATCAGCAGATACTTGTAGAGTTCATACTATGAGACAGATTTTCTTCTAGACCCTGATACACAGTGGTGGATACATACATCTAGTTAGGAAACACAGTTACCATTTAGTAATTCATTCAAACATTTAGTGATATCCAACTAGCCAGGCACTATTCTGCAAATGCCAGAACATTTAGAAATAAGACAGTGACCAAAATATCCCTGTCCGTCCTCATGAGTTTTACATTTCTAGCACAGAGAGCTAGGTAATAAATAAACACTATATGATATATGTTATGTTAGGGAGTCCTAAGTTTTCTGAAGAAAAATAAACCCGTGGCACAAAAATGAGTTCTCATTCAGTAGTTTCTGACTCGTACTGGACTACAGCGCCTAATGAAGCTTAGTCACGTTGCACTGAATCTCCTCTGCACAAACAGACTCAGCCCCTGTTTCCGCTGAGTGAGGTCATGAGTAAAAGATAATTCTTCTCTTCCAGAGAAATTTTAGATGTTCTCGAGGCTGTCCGTCAGGAGAAACAGAGAGAGATGGCCAAGTGTGAGCAGCAGGTAATTGTCCTATACTCCAAAATTTGAAGTTTGTAATTTTTTCTGATGTCTAAAATAGTTGAATATAACAAACCACTTCAGCTTTCAGATGTTGAAAATTGATAATAAAAAGATGGAATGTTTGGTCGGTTGTATTATTTTTTAGTTCTTATTTTTCTAAGTCCAAGATGGCTTTTATCATAAATTATTGGTGGTCTCCCCATGTAGACCACAAAATCATTGTCTTTTAACCCAACATCATTTTCAAATATTATTCCTAGTGTACACTGTACAATATGAAAGTCTGTTTCAACCGTTTTTTAAAGTGTATGTGATTTAATTCCTTTTTCTAAAAATATACATTTTTTTCCTATAGATGACAAAAGTACAGAAACTAGAAGAGAGTTTGTCTGCTACTGAAAAAGTTATCAGTTCTCTGGAGAGATCTAGAGATGCCGACAAGGTAGGTAGAGGTCGAAGCTTCATTATTCTATTTCTTTTATAAACACTGCTTTAACATTCCAGTCTCCTGCCCCCAGGGTGACCGATAACTAGCATTTCTGTGTGCACTTAGGCCTTGTTCATCTTCCAAGGTCGCTAGAGAATGAGTTCTTTCATTCAAGTTAATTTTCCATGTAACTTCAAGCGCAAACTGTTTGATCTCTCTTGATGGCAGTATTTCTAAAACACAACTTGCCCCTTTTAACTAGGACGCCGTTAGTGTGACCATTTCTTGTTGATTCTGAGTCCCATGTACAAATTCTCAAATCCTTGGTGTTGACTTTAACTAGAATAATGTAATATATATGTCCAAATATAAAATCAGGTATAAATTTCATTTATGTCTAGCTCTTATTCATTTGTAAAATCAAAGCAAGTGATTAAATAATGTAGTATAAAGCCACTAAAATGTAAATTAATAATATTGATGTAATGTGAGTTATTTTGCTAAGATAAAACTGACTTCTGTTATTAGGAAAGGTAAACAGTCTACCATTTAAAAATGACCTGACCACCTTGATGTCATTGAGTGTGAAGACATTGTTTGTGTTCTCTTCAGGAGGTTGTAGCTGACCTCATGGGCCAGATCCAGGAGCTGAGGACATCCACCTGTGAGAAGGCAGAAGCCATGGACGCCCTGAAGCAAGAACTGAAGGACATTAATGTAAGTTCTATCACCAGCAAGATACTAAATTTGTGTGTGAGACACACTTCATAGGCTCCTTGAGAGGCTGACAGATGCTTCACCAGAAGAAAGATTCTGTTGGCAAACAGATGTGGAAATATTGGTCACAGCTCGGCAGGGCCTGTGTTTGCAGACCCAGCAGAGCGTTTCCTGTGGCCACACGCGGCCGCGTCCCTGGAGGCTGTGCAGGCTGCACACCGCTCAGATTTCAGTGCGCGTAGAACAGTGTTCTCTGTGCACTGCTGGGAATCGCTGATCTGAACGAGCTCAGAAACAGGCCGGTTGTTGCCCGGATAGTGAAGGGTATAGTGTTCCTTAATTGTTTCAAGAAGAAAAGTGAAGATTTCTGTCCAGGTCCCTCGCTCTGCTCCAATGGGAGCTCGCTGTACTCCACCTTTATTTCTGAAGGCAGTCTGCTGATAAAGATGGCAAAAACAGATATTTTTTCACTGATACCCGTGGGACTTTTCCACTCCTTTTTGCCATTCATGCATTTATTCTTCTATACCTTCATTCAACAAGTAGTTATCAAATTAATTTGTGTTAATCTGGATATCACTTTGGAACTCAGACTCATCGTTATTTTAATCTAAAAATACAGGTAATAGTCTACGGCCATGCTACCCTGAACAAGCCCGATCCTGTCTGATCTCGAAAGCTAAGCAGGGTTGGGCGTGGTTAGTACTGGGATGGGAGACCACCTTGGAAGACCAGGTGTTATAGGCATAAAAAAAATAAATAATTAAATAAGGGATTGTAAGCTGACAAGGTCCTTGCAATCTGTGAGATCACCCAAGGATTGCCTTGCCTAAAAAAAAAATAATAAATCAAAATAAAAATACAGGCAATAAAGCAGATGGCTCTTATTTCGTAACTTTTTTTCTGCAGTGCAAATACAACTCTGCTTTGGTTGATAAAGAAGAGAGCCAAGTGTTGATCAAGAGACAGGAAGTGGAGATTCTGGATCTGAAAGAAACTCTTAGACTGAGAATACTCTCCGAAGACATAGAGGTAACGGTCACCACCTCATGACTCTTTTTTTGCTCTATTACTTGTCAATATGTGTGTGTGTGTGTGGAGGTTCTTAATAAATAGAGGGTTTTTTAAAGGAATAAAGTCGTAATTAGACATTTTCTCCATGGTAGTTAGACAATTAATAGATAACAATAACATTGTTGTATTTTATTCGGTTGATTTATTTTCACTCGTTTGTGCTCACAGCTCGGCAGGGTCCTGTAGCTGACCCTCTTCCGAAGGGGGTGCAGAGTGCAGAGCAGACCGTGCACTTGGATGTAGTGGTAGCAGCAGGGAGCAAAGAAAGGGCTGGCCAACAGGTCAACCTCAAGGTTGCCTGTTTTAGCTAAAGCAAGTTTTAATTTTTTTGTTATTGATGTGAATTTATCTTTTTAAAAATTAGGCAATACTGTCACATGGTTCACAATTCAAAATGTATAAAGCCATGTACATTCCCTCTTGTGTATCCTTCCAGAAATATTTTAGGTAAATCCTATATACATTTAGCTTTCTTTTTTTCACAAATGGTAACCCACTGTGTATATACTTCTCTGCGCTTCCTTTAGAAATAAGGTTTTCTTGCTAAACTATGCTACCCATGAAACAAATTCAAATATTTATTGAACCTACCTACCATACATGCTGTTGCCTGGCTTGGCAGTTGAGAATGGAAGAATGATCGAAACACTGTTGCTCACCTCAAAGCGTGCAGTTTAATGTAAGGGATCGATGGATCATGTACTAAATGACCTGGGAGCACAGAGAAGGGAGAGAGGGGAGTAACTATGCTTGGAGAATTCCAGAGAGCTTCCCAGAGGAGATAGTAGTTGTACAAGATTTTGATAGGGAGGGAAGCTTGGCAGCTATGAATGTTTGTTGAGCATCCCCTGCAAGGGGAACAATTAGCTGTGACTATCTTGAGGTACGTGAGCTGCGTCTGCTTGGTGGAAGGGCATTAGCTGTACTTCTGAGGAAACCCGGACTGCACAGACTCCAGGCCCCAGGAGAAGGCAATAAGGTCTGAACCAGGAAGTGCTGGTGGCGCTGTGGGGTGAGACAGAATTGAGAAGTGTCTCAGAACAGTTGACAGCATTTGGTCCAGTTGGATGTACGCCGTGATGGGAGGAAGCGGTCAGAGTGGAAGGGCACAATCCAGGGGCTGGACTGCCCAGGAGTCTGAAATCTGCCTGTGTGATCTTGTGAAAGTTCCACTTCTCTCTGTGCCTCACTTGTCATGTCTCAAAGAAGAGGCAACAATTCCGCCGTAGGCAGAGGTCCCTGCTCCAGCGCTGAACATCCACGGATAGAGCGCGGAGAACACAAAGGCATCGGTATCCTGGGAAACCGGGGATTTCACAGCAGTGAAGAGAGGACGGATTGATTCAATAAATGTGTTTCCGAACTGACAAATTTGAAAAGATATGGTTAGAGTCTCACTAAAACCAAAAAATAGTTCTAGATGGATTAGAGTTCTGTATAAATGATGAAATCATGGAAGTATTAGAAAGTACGAATGCATATTTAGTCTTGAGATAAAGTGGCCCTTTGCAAAAAACCTTGATACCAAGGTCAGAAACCATAAGGGAAGATTATACAATATTAAAAATAAGACTAACAATAGACTGGGGGGAAATATTTACAACTGATGACAAAGGGACCATTTCCCGAATACACAGCGGAGCTCTTTTGAGTCACAAGACTCAAGAAATGACAGACATTCCTCGTGGAAAATGGACATAGAAGGTGCATGACTAGTTCCCCTAAGGAGACTGTGGGGACTGTATAGTGGCCCAGAAACCTCTGAAATCAAAGAAATGTAAATAAGAACTACCTTTTGATCTTACAACTGGTAACTGTTAGGGCTCGAGGAAGATGTACAGAGGAGGGTGATTACTCATACCTCTGGTGAAGTTTAAGGTTAGCCTTTGGGGAGGTGGTCTGGGAACACATGGCTTTAAAATGTTTGCGTATGCTTTGAGTTTGCACATTTAAAATTTTAACCTAAAGTAATAGTATGGATACGAGAATAAAATACATATAATAGTGAAAAATTCAAACCAACCAAAATATTTAGTGTTGGATTAAGTTGTAGTGCATCCATAAGATGAAATAGAGCCTACCCAGTGAAAATATATTAAAAGAGTGAACATGTGGAAAAATATTTGTGATATATCAAGTATATATACACCTACATGTTATTATTGTATCTATGATATATATGTAATATTGTATGTATCGTATATATAATTATATACATTATTATATATACATTTATACATGCACATTTGGAAGGTTAGGGCAAGCAGATTCTGCTCTAATTTGATAGGGATCATATACACTGCATATGTACAAATTACATTTGCAAACTGCAGGACTTATAATTCTCTTTGCCACTTTCCATCAAGTCACTTCCCTAAAGCTTTGATGTCCTATGACTGCATCACAGCCAGACGAACTGCCCAGCCCCTCCCCTGCTAGCCGAGGAATACTCATCTATACAGTTAGGTACCTTCCAGTGTATATATAGGGCTAGAGTCAATTGGTGAGGCGACAGGCATGCTAGAGACTCATACCTCAGTGCTCCTGAGGAAAGACAGCTCAGCTTTGGGGTCTTGGGCGTGAGGGGAAAGGGGAAGTAGAGTTCAGTAAAACCTCAACTGGACGCCCATATGAATTTACTGTAACATTCATCTCTAGGCCTGTTCACTAATATTAACTGCTCAGTTTGTCCTAGACTGGATCACCACACACAAGTAAAAAAAAGAAAAAAATTCTCGTTTAAAATTTTTGTAATCTTCTAAAAATCCCATAGTCATGATTTGCATACAAATCCTTATTGGCATACCACGATTAAGAATTTCTTCTTTTGTGGGGACGGTCTCCTAACAGAGGGACATGCTCTGTGAGGACCTGACTCATGCTACGGAGCAGCTGAACATGCTCACTGAGGCCGCGAAAAAGCACTCGGGGCTCCTGCAGTCTGCCCAGGAGGAGCTGACCCGGAAGGAGGCCCTCATCCAGGAGCTTCAGCACCAGGTGAGACGCAGGGGGCGCTGCCACGCAGGATGGGGGTGCGGAGGAGGGCGGCATGGCGGCTGAGGGCCCCACCTCCGCTGATTCTCTACATACAGAAAGGTCTGCTAACGGGGCACTTAGGTAGGCGGGCAGCTGCTCCGTGGGCTCTTTCCGACCTGGCTGCTCCTGTGGCTTCAGACTTGCTTGGCTCTCTGCCTGCCCACCCTCGACCCCTGACGCGTGCCAGCAGGTTCTAACCACCGTGGTAAGGTTACCGCTGATTTTCATCCTCTCTTTAGCTGCTCTTGTTTGTATTTGGCATTTTTCCTCAAATGACCCTTTGATCATTCATGAAGCTTAAAAACAAGTTGTTTTTGAAAAGTGTAAATAAATTGGTGAGAAAAAGAGATGAGGGATATAGTAGCAGCTCCAGATTTTACAATTTATTTTAAAAATTTCTGTTTTTTGTTTTGTTTTGTTTGTTTTTTAAAAATATCTTACTACTTTTCAAATTATTAATCAAATCAAAAAATGTAAAAAGCCTATTTTCACATACCTGGGGAAGAGTGGCTATTCTAATTTGGACCACGTGCCCCATATTATTTTCTAACTTGTAACCTTATATCTGTTGATTTTCCCAGCTAAACCAAAAGAAAGAGGAAGTAGAACAGAAAAAGAATGAATATAACTTCAAAATGAGGCAACTCGAGCATGTGATGGATTCTGCTGCCAAGTATCCCCAGGTACTTTTCAGAAAAATGTGCGTTTCAGGAGGAATAAACAGTTTTGTGAGTGACAAAGGTGTGGAAATTACTAAGACTGTAATTTTGTCTTTTTATAGAAAAAGATTTTTACTAACACAATTTTTTGCTTTTTACTTGATTAAAAGGTATCAGTGTTTTATGTTTTACTTGGACAAAAGAATAACAAGCTAAACATCCTGAATATTTTTTATATGCTTGGCATATACATTCTTATCTTTATAACATTCACTTAATCAGGTATTTGGATGAATTTGATTTTACTTTAGAGTCCTAAAACACCACCTCATTTTCAAACACATTTGGCAAAACTCCTGGAATCACAAGAACAAGAGATAGAAGATGGACGAGCCTCTAAGATTTCTTTGCAATACCTCGTAACAAAGCTGAATGAAGATAGAGAAGTCAAAAATGCTGAGATCTTTAGAATGAAGGTAACTGGGTAATTTTTTTCAATAAATTGAATGTTTTAAAAATAAGTAGTATCTTTTATGGTTCCTGAGGATACAAAATTCAGAAGGCACAGACAGAACTAAGAGTGGACAGAGCAAAGCATCCCTCTCAGCCCTGACCCCAGGCTGCCTGGTCTGCAGTCCCTGGAGGCTCCCCGTGTAGCCAGTTTCTTTGTCTTTTTAGAGCTTTTCAGTGCCTATGTAACGG
Organism: Pteropus alecto; assembly: GCF_000325575.1. NCBI lineage: Eukaryota > Metazoa > Chordata > Mammalia > Chiroptera > Pteropodidae > Pteropus > Pteropus alecto. The sequence goes on from NW_006437746.1 coordinate 3,393,815, forward strand.
CCTGTGATCGTCTCTCTGCCCCTTAGATTTTTGTATGATGGCGAAGAGGAATTTTCACTTAAAAGGCTAACCTTATAATCAGCTCTTTGTTCTGCTTCTGTAAATATGCTTGCCTCATAGGCTGTAGGGCATGGTGACCTTGAAATTAACTAAAGATTCATCCTCTCTTTTGCTTGTTCTGTCTAAATAACAAATATAACTAACTGCCTGCAACCCATAGCAACTCGCGCACTTTATAACTGGCTGAGGACAAATTAACCAATTGGCCCATGCCAGGTAAGCCCTATAAAAGCAAAGCTTCCCCTGAGCTCGGGGCCCAGATCTTCAGAACACTAGCTCTTCTGGGACCACCAGTGTAATAAACCTGAATTCTCCAGCTCTCCGAGTGCTGCTTGGTTTCTCGCCGGTCTGATTTTTGTAACATTTCTGCAATAATGATGCCATCATACAGGCTGCACCAGCTCCTCTCATCATCGTGTAGTCTTTTAGATCTTTGCCAATTTAATAGCTAAAGCATGTTATCTCATTGTAGTTTTAAGTTTATATTTTTCTTATTAGGATTAAGATTGAGCATCTTGTGTTTTTCTGTTTTTATGAACTATGATCTTCACTCATTTTTCTATCGTTGGACTTTCAATGATTTGGAGGCATTATTTATGTTTTAGATTTGCTTCTATGATAGTTAAAAATACTTTTCTCTTGTTTGCCATTCTTTCAAATGTTCTTATAGTGTGACCCAGGTCCTTGGGGGTATGGTATTTGTGTGAGGGGAGAGTGCTTTTGCGTGCCATTGAGGGGTGGGAGGTGTGTGGAGGAATGCCTGGGTAGGTGATGAGTAGGTGTGTGTTGAGGGGAAAGTGGGTGTGACACTCCAAGAAGGTAGCATTTAGCCTGTAAGGTCATTGCTTTTCAGTGAGTTTTTGTTTAGAAACCAAACTAGCTTGCTGTGACCAAGTGGCATGAAGTATATGTGGTGTCTCTCTTAAGCTCTCTTCTCGTGGAAGGGATCATTCTTGCCCTTTTTATTTAGGGCAGCCCTCAGTGTGCTGCTGTCTCAGACTGGGGCCATTATCCAGATTGGCATGATCTTGGTACTTAGAAGAAATGGAGTCAGGTTAGAAGAAATCAAACAGTAGGCAAGTAGAAGTAAGTGAAAAAGGACACTGCCTGCAGACAAGTAGTTGTTTCTTCAAGATGGTTATACTCATGATTTCAAGTTAGAATCCAGTTAGTGTATAAATTAGAATCTATTAAATAGAATCAAATAGAACATTTATCAAAGTAAAGACTTTTTGTCATCTTTTCTCATGAAGGAATTTCGATGAATTATATGATACTGATAAGAGTCTATGTTTAAGGCACTGTGGGTATGAGAATGACTTGTCATAGTTGACTTTTTATCCAGCGTTATCTAGTGCAGTGTTCTGTGCAGAGGGGGAGCTTAAAAGAGGAATATCTGTCTCAGTCGTGGTCTTGGGGAGCAAAATAACTACTATCATGCGTTTTCTGAAAAAAAAATGTGATTTGATATGTTTTTAGGAGCAGTTGAATGAAATGGAAAACCTACGCCTGGAAGCTGAGGAGTTAAGAGAGAAAAACTGGCTCCTGCAGGGTCAACTGGATGATTTTAAAAGACAAAAGGACAGCAGGTGAGAAAGAGCCACCCACTCTGGGCCCACTCTGGGCTCACGCTGGGCTCTCTCTGGGTCACTCTGGGCTCACTCTGGGCCCACTCTGGGCTCACTCTGGGCTCTCTCTGGGCTCGCCTGGGCGGAGCTCAGTGCACGAGGCTGGACTACATACTGGTTTCCATCGGTTGCTTTCGAATCACATCTGATGAGGATGTTGCTTGTTACGGAGTGGAAGAGTATGGCATTTGTGATCCTGCCCACTCTGTTAAACTTTGCATTATTGTAGAGCTATTGAAATGAATTTCAGACATGTGAAGTACTTGAACCAAACTGTCTACTTCTACTTAAAAAGAAGAAAGGGAGCAAATCGGTCAATAAGATAAGGTTGAAGAGATCCTACAGAAAAAGGGAGAATTTCCTACTGATTGGTTTTGCTTCATGACTCGTGGTCCAGGGAAGGCTTCCGGGCAGGACCTTCCCAGAGCAGCCTTCCCTCGGGCTTGGTGTGTGTGTGTGTGTGGGCTTCAGCTAAGGCAGTATTTGGGTTGTATTTGCCCACGGCACAGCATAGTGACAGGGGCAAGTACACCCAGGCTATCCCCTGTCTCTGACACTCTAAAGTTGTGTGACTTTGGACACATTTTTAACCTCTTAGTGCCTCAGTTTCCTTAGCAATAAAATGAAGAAAATGACAGCTCTCTTCCAAGTGTTCTAAAGACCAGACATGACGTGTGTAAAGTGCTGCTTACAACGCTGGCAGACGGCAGTCACTCAGCAAATGGCAGTCAGTAAGTGTACAAAGGAGAAGCATGATCCGGCCTGTCAGCTGTCTGGGTGAGAGACTGGCGATGAGGGTGGCCTGTAACATTATGCAGCAAGCTGAAGTGAATCAGAGGAGTCTCTGAATTCAGCTTTCCCGACTGGGGGCGTCTGCTATTCCTGTGTTGTCAGAAGGTCTTGGACAGGTGCTGTCCCACCTTGCAGCTCCCCATTCCTGTCCAGAAGCAGCCCTGAGATGTCAGTGTCCACAGCCTAAGTGAGACAACAGATATTTGAGGGTGGTAACGGTGATAACCTGCGGTCGTGTGCTGCATGACGACACTCTGGTCAGTGTCAGACTGCACACGACAGACCGGACCACATAAGCAGCGCGAGTGCCGTCCCAGCCGTTGTCACGTGGGAGTGCAGCGCATTACCCACGTGTGTGTGACGACCTGCTGCGCTGCTGGTCGTAGGGAGGTGGCCCAGACCGTCACGTACGGTGCATGATACTTGCTAGCGACGATAAATGACCATGGTACTGGTGTATGTATTACGTTAGACTTTTTAACGTTCTTTTAGAGTGTACTCTTTCTACTTAAAAAACATTTGCCGTGAAACGGATGCTGTGTTACGCCGGCAGCGGCCTCATACAGCTCATGTTTATCATGTCTTGAGTGCATCATTCTTGTGTGCTTGATTTACTCTGTGTGTTTTGCATTCACATGCTGGACAGGCTTGTAGCCCAGGGGAAAGAGGCCCTGCCACAGAGCCTCGGTGTGGAGCAGACTGTGTGCACTCTGTGATGGGACTGATTACTTTCGATCTTTTTTTTTTTTTTTGCACAATGACAAAATTGCATAATGACTCATTTCTTAGAACATATCCCTGTCATTAAGCGGTGCATGACTGTATTTCCAAAGGGTTCTCTTCAAGTTTTAGTCATCATCGGAGATGCTCATTTCAGTAGCATCCTCTTCTCGGGCTTTCACTTTCCCTTCTGGATGATTCTGATGCAGATACTCCACAGTCTGCTTACCAAGTTTCCATATGCTCCACCCCCATGTCCAGTCATAGTAAAAAAAAGTGTTGTACTCGGTATACCGTATTTTATCAAAAGGTAGTTTGAGCATGGAAAATAGACTGTTTCCAGATCATTTATGAAACCACAATTAAAAATACTATATTTCATTCCAGATCATTTATAAAACCACAATTAAGAATACTATATTTCATTCCTTATGTTCTTTATATGAAAAGTCATACAGAAACTTCTTCGTGGAAGATTAGGGTTGGAGAGAACTGTAGCGGAGTCAAACCTAGCCCACAGCCAGGTAGGTGAAGAAGTGTTACTGAAGCATGGTCATGTTGCATTTAAATATTGCTGTGGCTGCTTTTCAGCCACCAACCTGAAGAGCTGCGATGAAGACCATATGGCTCCCAAAGGCTAAAGCACTTTCTGTCTGGTTCTTGACAGAGAAAGTTTGCTCACCACTGGATTAGAGGACACAGACACATCTTCCCTACTGATTTCAGTGCTTTCCTCACTGAGGTCTCATTGCCATTCGTCTAGGCTGCCAGATTAAGAAACTACTCTAGCTTCCGTTCTCCTTCTGAAAACGATCTTTTACTCACTGGTGAGAGACAGATTTCTAGAAAAGTCTCCAGCATTCAAGCAGGTTCTGCTAGGCAGGTGTCTCCCTGGTCCAGGGGCTGCCCATGGAAACTCAGCTTATTATCCTGACTGGTCAGGCCTCAAAGATAGACTCACATTAATCAAATTCACTTCACGTGATCCTGATATACAGCCCGGAATGTGATCTCTGTATGTGGATGAACAGTCCTTTTCCATGAAGAGATTCCTGTGTGGTGCTTAAGGAATCCCCTACCTGGTATCATTGTACTTGGTCATCAGAAAATTGCCAGCTGACTATGAAATCCAAACAAAGTGGGTGTTGGGGGATCTATAGGCCAGGCCGAGCTGAGGAACCATCCCTTCCCCTAAAGATGCCCCCTCCCAACTGGTCACATTCATACCAGGCTCCTGGACTGCCCTTTCTCTCAGCCCCCTTTTGCTCACTTTTAATCTTCAGATGGTATCACTCTTTACTAAGTTTCTACTTTATTTTACTTTCAACCAAGCCTTTATTAGATTTCTCAGTTTTGCTCACCTCACCTTTGTGTAGGATGAACCCTGAATTCTGGGAATATGCCTTATTTCATGCCCATACGTCGATCACATTGATCAAGTGTGCTGACGTGACTTCACCATTGAGTTGGCTTTTCTTTGCACAGCTTGGCATTGGTGCAGATAATAGATATGAAATCGATACTTGACTATACTTGACGGTGTTTCCCTATCCTCCCTTCCTATGCAGTGAACAGAATCATCCAGACAATCAACAGCTGAAGAATGAACAAGAAGAAATTATCAAGGAAAGACTTGCTAAAGTATGATTTTTTTTTTTTTACATAATAGTTTGTTCTTGTCTGAGAAGTGCTTTTATAGTTATTATTTATGGTTATATGTTTTAGAAACCATTTACCATCAAAATTTCTGTCTCTGTTGCCACTGTTAAGTTAGATATTTGCCATTAGTATTTAAACACAGCTGAGAATTAAGAGTGAATTTGTCTTAATGCCTAAATGGTAAGCCTGCTGCTCAGCATCCCACACGGTTGTCCATTTAGAAGCAAGGATCAAGTCCCTATTTGAGGACTTAGAGCAGTGGTTCCCCAACCTTTGTGGCACCAGGGACCGGTGCTCCTATGAGAATCTAATGCCTGATGATCTGAGGTGGAGCTGAGGTGGTGATGCTGGCGCTGGGGAGCGGCTGCAAATCCAGATGAAGCGTTGCTCTCTGGCCTGCCACTCACCTCTCGCTGTGCAGCCCAGTTCCTAACAGGCCACAGACTGGGTCCACAGCTTGAGAGTTGGGGACCCCTAACTTAGATGGCATGAAGTCTTGTAAATAGGTACCCTCTTTATGTGTGTGTAGCTGGGATTGTGGAAAAGGATGTTGGTTTAAGTGATTTTATTACCATGAGGGTGAGTGAACTGGTTACTTTTGATCTTTTTCTTTTTTAAGCAATGTTAAGAACTTAAGATATCTTTCTCTCTCTCTTTTTTTTAAAATCTTATAGAATAAATTAGTTGAAGAAATGCTGAAAATGAAAGCAGAGTAAGTGTACTATTTTGTAATTCAAGTTCTTGTCGATCTTTTTTTATTCTCTAAGGGAAGAAATACTTACATCCACAAGGTGAGTAACTTCTTTCCTTCTGCAGTAATATGTGAACATAATAGACGTTTACAAAGTTGTTTTCCTATATACCACATGAAGCCATTCCGAGAACAGAATCACAAAGAAATAAGTGCCAATGTCATAAAGAAATCATAAAGAAATAAGTAAAGAAATAAGAAAAGCTTAGCTTCCCTGGAGGGACTGAAGAGTTTTCTCCTCGTGGATACTGAGGAGAACATAACTGACCAGGTTTCCTTTTTCGCTTTTAGTTTCCTCTGACTTAAAACCTCAAGGCCCTGACACCAATAGATGAATACTCTGATTTCTTCTGATCTTGACCTTGGGTATTTTTATATGTTTTCTGTAGACATTTTATTTGTATAGTTTTAATATTAGTTTACATAATTTTATAAACTGCCTCATTCTTTGATGAACAAGATAGACTTATATTTTCTGTCTCATTCAGAGTAAGTAAGCTGGTGGGTATTAACAAAATAATAAAACATCAGAAAGATACTGTACTCTGAATAGATACTCTTTAGCAATCACAGAGATCCAAACATTTCTCTTGTCACATATACCTCCTAAAAGAATTTTGAAGCACCTGTACTCTCTGACACATTATGGAGTTGAGTTTATGTACAGAATTGTAAGTTTAAATTGATTTAAAGGATAGAAGTTCGGACGTACAGGCATACCTTGCAGGTACCGCAGCTTCAGTTCTAGACAACTGTAGCAAAGTAACTATCTCAATAAAGTGAGTTGAGGTCTCTTTGCTGGTGGAGGGTCTTGCCTTCAGTTTGTAAAAAACGCAACCTCTGTAAAGCACAGTAAAGCGAGCTGCAGTGAAATGAGGCATGCCCGTACTGAAAATGGTGACATTTAGAAATCAAACTCTTGTGTTCTTTTAACAGTATCGAACTGCTTTGCTACCTTACATTCATTTAAAAATACGTGAACAAATTCCTAAGTCTGAAATTTTACATTATTGTTTTTTTTTCTTTGCAATTGAGTTTCTATTCTGTAGTCAGGCTAAATTATATCCTAAGTTAATGAATTGCTTGGAAAATTTTTTTTGATTACCCACCCTATCATATAACTTACCAGCAAAAATGTATATACAAATTAAAAGTAATTTGTAAAAGTTTCCTGTATTCATATAGCTCGGATTAAGTTTTCATTACGATTCTTAATAAACACAGTGTCCTCAATTTATTCTAAGTTTTCATAAATAATTATTTTATCTAGTAAAATTTTAGTGGAAATGCATTTTTCAATGCATTTTATCTTAATGCTTTTTCTTCAGTTAGCTCATTGTTATATTTAATTCTGGAACAAGACAGTATTTAGTAACAACTCTATTCCATTTTCTGTTTTTATACATATAAATGCTAAAAATCTTATTCATCTAGTAAGTAAATGGCAGTGGAAGGAGTTTATTATTAGAGTACTGTCATTCAGTCATTTGAACTCCGTCCAAGTTAATATGCCAAAAATTACCGTGATATGTCATTAGAAATTCTTTTTAATGATCAGCTGACAAAGACGAACCAACTTGTGAAAGATTTGTTACCCAGTCATTGAGTCATTTGCTTCATGGAATCAAAGAGTATGGATGGGGCACAGGGCTTGTTCTGCACACTGGCGGCTCAGGGACTGGCTCCCAGCCCATTAGTTGTGGAGTTAGGACCAACATCTGGGTTACTTACTGAGTCTGTGAGAATCCAGCTGTGTAGTTTGTAGAATTGCAGCTCCTTTAGAAATAATATACATTTGAGACCTTCTAGCAAAAAGAATAAAAGCTGTCTAAGTTGGCATGTAATTTATTTCATAATTTAGTAACCAGGAGTCTCAGTGGCTTTGCCTCGAACATACAGGGTGAAGCACGCTCCAGAAAGTGGCACATTCTTTGATCAGCCCCAGCCTCCAGCAGCGGTTTTAAACATTGTTTTCTATATGTGTGTAGGAGTACCCAAGAATCCATTTGTGTCTCCTTGGCCAGACTGGGCACACCCGCTGGGCAAGCTGAGAAAACCACCATCTGGCAGTGGGGTGGAGAGAACCACACTCAGCTTAGACTTTTACTTACTAACCTTTGGATGGAAGCAGGGCATGCTCCTCCTTTCCCTTGCTTTCCGTGGGTTTTCATAAGGAAGGAAGAAGCAGGGGCTTGGCAGTTGGGTCGGCAACTGCAGTGTCTGCCATGCCTCAGAGCCTTTTCAGCAGGCAAAATGCACAAGGCAAGACAAAAGCAGAACAGCTCCAAGTGGCTTGGGAGAACATGGGGCCCTCCTCCCCATTGTCCTGAGCTCCCACGGGATGTAGTCTGGAAATACTGCCCTAGAAATTCATTGGCTTTAAATGGTATATTAAATTCTATGTATTACATCATTTAATCAGCATTCTGTTCCATATGCATTATGAAACTAAAAGCATTTGTTTCTTTTGGGAAGTTTATAAGGTCCAGACATTTTATAAAATCAGTGAAATTCTCTATAATTCCATAGTAACCTTTTTTCCTTATGTTTCTTTTCAATTGATAGTTACATAAAGTATGTAAATTCTAAATATCACATCCTTGAAGAAATGACTGGTGTCCCGCTGTCTGAGATCCGGTTTTTAAAATCAGAAATGATTACTCACATACGGGGCACTGAATAAAGCATGCAAACCGTAATACTTAAACTACATTTGCTCCACGGGGGCTGAATCTAAAGTTTCCATTCTAAATTTTCATCATTTAAAAAAAATGGCTTGCAGAGTTTGCCAAATTGAAAATCTTGGGTAAAACAACAATAAAGAGAGCATATCTGCAGCGCGCGTGATCTTCCTGTGGCTGTCGGGGAGGCAGAGGACTAGTGATACTTTCGAGTCAGGATTCTGGGCTTAGTTGGAAAAGGTCTAATTTGAGTTCTCTTTTGTAATTATGTTTCTTTGGAATACCACAAAGTGATATTTATTATTATAGCCTAGAAGAAGTCCAGGGTGCCCTTCATAACAAAGAGACGGACTACCTTAGAATGACCGAGGAAGTGGAACGAACCAGAACGTTGGAGTCTAAAGCGTTTCAAGAAAAGGAACAACTGAGATCAAAGCTGGAAGAATTATATGAAGAAAAGGAGAGAACATTCCAGGTGCCTTTGTGTCTTTATTTTTGTTAGGATTACTAGACCCGATCAGAATGAGATTTACGTGTGCGAATGAGTGTCCTGGTTTCGGACTTGCTGTAGCACAGGTAGAGGTGTGTGGTCACGAAAGCCGCGAGCCTGGGCTGTCTCCCCGTGCTCTTAGAAGCCATGAAGTCATGTTATTTAAAAAGATAAGAACAAGCCCCGTCCCGTCTGATCTCGGAAGCTAAGCAGGGTTGGATCTGATTAGTACTTGGATGTAGGCGTAAAAAATAAATAAGAGATTGTAAGCTGACAAAGTCCTTGCAATCTGTGATGTCAACCAAGCGTTGCCTCGCCTGAATGAATGATTGAATGAATGACTGAGTGAGTGAATAAAAATAAAATAAGAGCAGCTCATTTTCTTCTCTCTGGATTGATTGACCTGTAGGAGATAGAAATGCTAAGGAAGCAGGTGGAGCGTCTCGCTGAAGAAAATGGAAAGTTGGTAGGTCACCAAAATCCAAATCAGAAGATTCATTACGTAGTGCGGCTGAAGAAGGAAAATGTCAGACTCGCTGAGGTAAACTCTCAAAATTATTCCGCATAAACTCACTCTCGGTTTTAAATGATTATTTAATTAAAATTTAATTTATTAAATCACTTAACAGTTTCTTCACGGAACTTCTTGAATTAAAAAATATTCAGTCATTGCTATTCCAAGCATAATTCAGTCAGTTATCATAAACATCAGATTCCTGTTTAATGTTAAGTAGTTTACAAATTGAAAATTGTAGTTTAAATTTGAAATATAAACTTAATGAATGCCAAGAATAAGTCTTCCTGTAAGAATTAGAGCCTTAATTTTTTTTCTTTTTTTAAAAAATATTACCAGGAGAAAGAAAAGTTGCGTGCTGAAAATGTATTTTTGAAAGAAACGAAAAAGAGTTTCTGATGAACGTTCTGCATCCATACACGTCCCGTGGCAGTCAGCCATCTGCTGGTTGGAGGCTACCACCCCATTTCAAGGCTCTAAATCAGCTGTACATACTGGGAAAACCTTTTGCCTTTTTAAAGTAAAAGCCTGTAGCTAATGTTTACAGTGGACGTTGGCCAGATTATTTTTTCGTTAGATCCTGCTTATTCCTCTTTGTGTCCTACGTCATAAGCCCTAACAGTATATCGTGGTTCCAAAACTTGCAATGAGGTTAGTGACTGATTGTGCAGTGTGTATGAAAAGCAAACTTGTTAATACAGATTATTTTTTTATTCTTACTTTAAGTATTCTCATGAGCATTTTTATGACTAAATGTGGCCATTCTTCGAAATGTAATAAATCTTTTAAAAATAGTCTAATAAAGGGATTTACTTTGTTCATTCACTTGTTCATGCTACATTTACTTAACGAGCCGCTCATACAGGACAGGCACTGGTCATCAGTGAGCAACGCAAACAAGACCCTGCCCTCAAGGAACTTCTGTGAGTCAGCGCTCAGTTCCTTTTGATTGTGGGTAATGTTCCATTGTATGGATGTCCCACATTTAGTCACCATTTGATGGACATTTGAACTGTTGGCAATTTGGGGCTATTATGAGTAACGATCCTATAAAAATATTCAAGCATGAGTCTTGGCCTTGACATGTGTTTTTTTATCTGAGTGGATACCTAGGAGTAGAGTTGCTGGGTCATCTGGTAAGTGTGTGTTTAACTTTTTAAGACATCGCCTGTTTTCCAAATGTGCTGTTTGGCCGCACCATGTGTTCCAGTTTTTCTTATTTCACCAACACTTGTTATTCAGGTTTTTTACTACAGCCATCCTAGTGGGTGCACACCGGTATATCACTCACATTTTCCTAATGACCAATAATATCGAACACTTTTACACATTATGTAAATAATACTCAGCAATAAAAAAAGAGATTGATATATGCTACAGCATGGATGAACCTCAAAAAAAAAAAAATGCTAAGCAAAAGAAGCCAGACCCAAAAGACCACATGGTATATGATTCCATATGTGTGGTATATCCAGAAAAGGCAAAATTATAGAGATAGAAAGTAATCCTTGGTGGAGGGGCTGGGGATGGGAGTGGAAACAACTGTATGGGCACAAGGGAACTTTCAGTGCGGTGGGAATGTTTGAAAACTGGTTTGTGGTGACGGTTGTACAACTATAAATTACCAGAAATTAAACTATATTCAAAATGGGTTATAGTTTTATGGTTTGGAAATTATATTTCAGTAAAGCTAAAGAAAAACAATTTTAAATTAATGCATAGTTAAATTTTCAAGGAGTAGTAGTAAAGCCCTAAGAGTCAGGGATGAAAAGGGAGCTAAAATTCAATAGGAGGTAGAGAAGAGACACTACTGCCTTGAAGGTGGGAGCAGGTGGATATTGAAGCTGGTAATAAAGAAGGTTGAGTCCTTATCACCTGTATGACTTTACTGGGGTTCTGCAACAAACTGCCACAAACTGAATGGCTTAAAACAACAGAAGTTATATTCTCTCACAGTTCTGGAGGCTAGAAGTCCAAAATCAAGATGTTGGCAAGGTCGGTCTCTCTGTGGCCCCCAGAGAAGAATCTGTTCCATGCCCCTCTTAGCCGGTCTCTCTGTGGCCCCCCAGAGAAGAATCTGTTCCATGCCCCTCTTAGCTTGTGGTGTTGCCAGCAATCTGGCGGTTCTTGCCTTGTACATTGCAAACCTCCAATCATGGTCATGTGGCATTTTCCCCTGTCTGTTTCTTATAAAGACATTAGTTAGATTAGGGCCCGCCCTAATGATCTCATGTAAATTTGATTACATCTGCAATGACCTTATTTCCAAATAAGCAAATAAGACCACATTCACAAGTGTGGGGGATAAAGGCTTCAACGTAGCCTTTTCTTTGGGGGTGGGGGTAGGGTGGGGAGGAGGCACAATTCAACCCACAATACCTCTCAGAGCAAGGAAAGGGAGGTGCTTAGGCCAGCTCAGGACAGAGTTGGAACTGAGATTTTTGCAAAAAGCCAGAACCCAAGGAGTGCAGAGTTCTTAGTCATCCTGGCAACTGGGCTGCCTGGAACAGGGCCTGGCCTCGAATATGTCCTCATTTTCTAACCGAACAGAACAAAAAATACAGAAAAATGGACACAGTGAAGAGAAAAAGGTAAAGTTGGAGAGGGGGCTTGCAGGCTAGCAGGGAGACAGGATGGGTGTGAAGGGTGGGGAGTAGCACAGACTGCTTTACACAGGACGTGGCTCTGAGATGCTGGTAGAGGCATCATTCTAAGAAGGCTCATTTCATACTCTAAAAGCATGCAGAGTTGATCAAGTGCAATGCCACTCGATTTACAGTAGGTCCCAAGTGACATCAGAGCTTTCAGAGGGCGATCATCTTTGAGCTGGGTTCTCACAACCCCGTTCAGCAGCATGGTGCCTGTCTGAGCCTCAGTTTCCTTTACTGCAAAATGGGACCGTTTGTACCATGCTTTGATTTGAGCCATAAAACCACCGTGCCAAGGAAGGACTTCCATGAAGTTACTGAGTGGAAGAGAATAAAAAGTGCTGAACAGTATGTTCATTGTGAAATCATGTTTTAAAAAGTCGCATGCATATATGTAAGCTTTTTTTTAATGTGCGCTATACATAAAACTAAATATGCATGGAGAAAAAGTAGTCCAATAACTGATTTTCCTGGAGAGTGGATGTAGTCGTTCGTAGATTTAACAGCATTTTGTTTTCAAAGAAATGTACTACTTATTAAACGAAAAGCTTTTAAACATTTAAATGCATAGGAAATTAGAAGTAATGTTAATCCTGACTATCCGGTGGAGTCATTATGGATAACATCTTTTCTAAATTTCCTGCAATGAGCCTGTATCCATCTGGGCCCTTTGATTTGTCGAAACCCTACCGCCTTCTTGCGGTGTCTGGAGGTCTCTAGCGCCCTCTGCCGAAGCAGCTCTCCGTTTTCGTTCTCAAACTGGAAGGTGTAGGTGGATCCCCTGTGTGGGGTGGGAGGTCTTGTCAAAATGCGGATTCTGATTAATGGGTTTGGAGCAGAGCCCGAGATTCGGCATATTAAATTCCCAGAGGAAGCTGATGCCGGACACACCGAGTGGCAAGAACTGGGACTACTAGACTGCGAATAGCTCTTCTGCAAGAGCAACCACACAGTACCAGAGTCCAGGCCCCAGACAGCGGTCCTGGGGCGCTCGCGGGTAAACCTAAAAAAACCTAATCCTGGAGGCCGCCCATCGCCTGCAGTGGCCCCGCCCATTCTTCTGGTCCCGCCCCCGCGAAGCCCTCGCGGGACCGGATTGGCCTTCTGCTCACGCGAGCATCGCATCACGTGAGGCCACTGTCCAATCGCAGCGCGCGCTCGGCCTTGCCAGTGGCAGGCGCGGCGGGCTCGCGGAGAGTCGGCGGTGGGCACAATGGCCACGGGCACCTCGGCAGTCTATCCCGACGCCCCCGCGGAATTCCCCCCACACCTCCAGGCCGGTGCGATGCGGCGCCGCTTCTGGGGCGTGGTCAACTGCCTGTGCGCTGGCGCGTTCGGCGCCCTGGCCGCCGCCTCCGCCAAGCTGGCCTTCGGCAGC
>NW_006437746.1:3407180-3412392 GCF_000325575.1 Pteropus alecto
CGCAGGAGGGGCGTTGTGGGGCCCGCGGGGCTCCGGGTGGGGCGGGGCTTGGGGCACAGTTAGCCACCTCAGCAGGTCTCTCTGGCCTGGTTCGCAGCCGGGCGCTGCCATCAGTTGGTACGGGAGAGCAGCCCTCGACTCAATGAAGTATAGGCGGTAAGAGACGTCAGGAACTGAGGCCTTTTCCCTTCCCAGGGACCTAAAGTCTGTCCTCCGATTAGGCTAGTTCCCTCTCGGGGAAGACGCACACGTCCTGCATTTACTATCCACCTTTCATTTTAAGCCCCTGTACCTGAACGTTTCTCTTCACATGAGTCTTAATGTGAGAAGCCCATCTCTTTACTCCGTAATTGACAGGTGTTTTGACCGGTTTATCCTGTTGCCTGGAAACTTGAGAGTTTGGGAAACGCTCTGGGCATTTCCCTGATGCTGAGAACGCCTAAGCTACCTCCCCATATCTGCTAATGTGTATAGCTCTTTGCATCTGAAACTCAGGGTTAGGCCCTGCCCTGGTCGGGGGACAGGCTGATTCTTTAGGTTTAAGCCTATTTAGGGCTAATCCAGTGGGAGCTGCCATGCTGGAGGTAGGTATCCTGTTGGGTGTTAATTCTTGGAGGAAGTGGTCCAAAGTAGGATGAGTGCCTATGAGACATGAGGTTTTCTGGTCTTTAATTGTGCACCAGGTCTTCATAATCCTATATATAAGCAACCTGCCACTGTCACAGTGCTTATGTGCGTTATATGAAGACACCCCTTAAGACACCTGTTCAGCTGCTGGAAAACTTATGAGAAATAAGGGTATGATATTTAGATGGGCACAACCTCCAGAGGAAGCAGCTTTGTCCACTGGCAGGTTGCTAACTGGACACCTCTTTGTCCACTGGCAGGTTGCTAACTGGACACAAAGGGCTGCATGCCCTTTGTGTAGGAGGCCTCGCAAAATCTTCTCTCAAGGCTCTCTCCTTTGGGGGAGGGGAGGAGGGAGAGCGAGAACTTTGCAAGTTCTCTAGATGAAGCTAGGATCACCAGATAGTGTCAGGTGGTTTTCTCTAGGCAGGGCTGGGCCTTGGTTAAGGCCTGGGTTTGAATTCTGCCAACTCCCACCAGCTGTGACACTTTAGGCAAGTTACTTCATGCCTCAGGTCATTTATCTGTAAGATGAAGTTAAGGAATAAATGAGAATGCACTTAAAACAGTCCAGGGTCTGGCACAGAGTAAAAGCTAAGAGGAGAACCGTGGGTCAAGCCAGAGTGGTTGTCCACTGCACAGGAGAGAGATGTGACTGATTTGCGCTTTACCAGGAGCCAGAAAGTGAGGACTCTGCCCCTGGTTTACTCACACTACAGACCAAATGATAACAACTTGGCCCTCTGGGACAGAGCTTCCAGCACTGTTCAGTGTGGGACTAATGAAGGACTGGTGTGAAGTAGAAAATACTGGTGATGTCTTGCCATTTTACTTCTGCCCAAGGTCATGTGGCCAGCAAGATGGCCAAATAAGTGTTATCTCTGAATTTGTTTCAGCTATACAATGGGTGTGTTGCCCACTGAGGGTTAAGTGAAGGCCTGACAGGAAAGCTGAGGCCCCCCCAGGCTGATGGGATCTCAGTAGGGGCCCGGCTGCTAGTAACCATGGCCTTGGGTGTGCTGTGAGGGGAACTGCTGGTCGCAGTGCCCGGGCTAGTCATGGCCGCAGTGACACCTTCTCCTGCAGGTGAATGTGGGCTACTGCGCCTTAGGCATTATTGTGATGGCGATCACCAATTCTCTGATGTGGACGTTCTTTAGCCGAGGCCTCAGTTTCTCCATGTCTTCAGCCATTGCATCTGTCACGGTGACTTTTTCAAATATCCTCAGCTCGGTGAGTAGCCTGGTACGGTCCCCCTGTCCCATACCTGGGTCCTGGGTGGGTTGTCCTTGGGTAACCCTGCTTTCCCAGATAGGAGAGAGGACAGGGACTGAAGCAGAGTTTGGGCTGTGGCTTGACCCCTGGTGGCTGCTCCCCTAATCTGTCAAACTGAGGAATTCTCAAGGTGGTTGGGAATGAAGTCTAAGTGTAAAGGCAGCCTGCTTGCTGCTCGTTCAGGCTGGAGCCCTCATTCTGGTCTCTGCACAACCCAGCGGTCTCCCAGGGCCTGTGAACTCCAGCATGAGACACGGAGGGTCTAGGTTCTTCCCTCCGGTGGCCTGAGACCAGCCAGGTGGGCTGAGCCCAGTCTGTCCTGCAGTCAAGGGAGGGAGGACGTGGTAGGTCGGCTTGGGTCAGCGGACACCAGGGACCAGCTGCATGCTGGGCCTAGCTGCCAGCCTCTGCTGGTCTTTCTTGTCCCCTTCGCTGGGGTCCAGTGCTGTGAGGAAGGTATGAGGAGCGTGACTTGACAGCTGGGTGTCAAGCCCCAGACCTGTGACTCCAGATCTTTCCTCCTGTCCTAGGAGGGCGCTCAGCCGCGGGAGGGGAGGTCGGGCGTCCCGGCCTCACCGCCCTCTCTGCCCTGCAGGCCTTCCTGGGGTTCGTGTTGTACGGAGAGTGCCAGGAGGTCCTGTGGTGGGGCGGCGCGCTCCTCATCCTCTGCGGACTGACCCTGACCCACAGGACTCTCCCGCCAGTCGGGAAGGCCCGGCCCCTCAAGCAGCAGTAGCATCACGTGGCGGGGTGGACGTGCCGGAAGGACACATCCCAGGGTGCTCTGGGGGTGCAGGGAGATGCTGCCCACGGAAGCAGGCCTCTGACAAGCAGCTTTGGGGGGCAGCTCCAGCTTCTGTGAGGGGAAGCAAGCTCGGCAGTGTTCTGCTTGAAGCCACCTTGACATCTGCACGCTCACCCTCCCGGGCCCACCCAGCGAGCCTCGGTCCCTGGGGCTGCTCGGCTTCGTGTGTGAACTTGAACCAAGCTGTAATTGTAGTCCTTTGGCCTGACGGGCCAGTCATGCAACACGGGAATCAGCGACTGGGGCGACCTTCCAGGACTTCGCGCTGACGTGTCAGGCTATCTGTGTACGGCAGGAGGAGGTAAACTAGATTGATGCTGATTTTGTAAGTTACAACTACAAAATAAGTATGAAGTAATAAGTGTGGAATCCTGATTCTTTCCTACAGTTTTTTTTTTTAATCTAAGTTTTTGGAGTAAGAGGGAGCAGCCAGGGGGAGCTGCAGTTCCTGGAGTGGAGTTGACGCCCCCTGTCCCCTGCCCCAGGCCTGGGGCCCAGCCGCTCTGTGGCCTGCCGAGCCCTAATGCACGTTCCCGCCCGAGCACATGGTCCCTTCCTGACACCACCCAGGCCGGCGCTCTTCAGAGTCAGGAGGGACTGTCCATTCTCTTGGGCCTCACGGAGAAAAGCTTGACCCCACTTTGGGGACTAGTTTTATTTTACTTATTAGGAAAGAAAACTGGCCTAGAGGTCGCTCCTACCCTGTCATCTCACCTGGGGCCTCTTCTGTCTCTGATTTTCTTTCCCAGATTCTCGTGACTTACCTGTGTCTTAGACCATGTGAATGTAGTTCAGAATCGGTGTGCTGCCTGCACAGCCTCCCGTGCATAGCTGCAAGTGCGACCTCGCCCTCTCCGCTCTCCCATGCCTGGCCACTGGCCTCAGGGCTTCTTCACACATTCTCTGCTTAGGGACATGGGTGCTGGGGGTAAAAGGGTCATTTCCAGGCCGGCTCCCCAGGGCTTCTTCACACATTCTCTGCTTAGAAAGGGACATGGATGCTGGGGGTAAAAGGGTCATTTCCAGGCCGGCTCCTCCTCTCTCTGCAGGGGGTGCCTCTCTTGCCCCCCTCATTCCTCATGGCACCATTTTCTAAAACTCCCACAGCTCCCACTGATAGGGACCTGGGCTCAGCCCACCTCTCCCCAACTTCTCTCAGGCTGCCTCCTCGATACCCCAAGGACTGAGCTCCAGAACTCCAGTGTCTAGAAGTCAGGGTGATGTGGAGGAACCAGCGAGACAAACAAGCAGAGACAGCGGTGAGCTGGGAGGATGGCCAGGCAAGTGTGGCGTCCAGAAGCGTCTACAGAAAAAGGAGTGATCATCCGGCCTGACCCCACTGAGGGTCAGATAAGGTGAAGCCTGAGACATGGCCATTGGATCAGGAGAGAACTTTGATGAGCAGCTCTGAGAACTGA
The DNA here is from genome assembly GCF_000325575.1 of Pteropus alecto. Taxonomy (NCBI): domain Eukaryota; kingdom Metazoa; phylum Chordata; class Mammalia; order Chiroptera; family Pteropodidae; genus Pteropus; species Pteropus alecto. The sequence goes on from NW_006437746.1 coordinate 3,411,306, forward strand.
TGAGATTGGGGTCATGAGGCAATGGTGGGGCACCCCAACTGATTCAGACAAGACACCTGACAAAATTCACCCTTTTGTGATAAAAACATTCCGCAAACTACAGGGTCTTAACAAAGGCCATCTGAAGCAAGCATCATGCTCGAGGAAACACTGAAAACTTTCCCCCCGAGATCGGTGCTTTCCCCACTTCCGTTCGCACGTTACTGAATGTTCCAGCCAGAGCGGTTGGGCAAGAAAGAAAATGCGTGCAAATTGGAAAGGAAGTAAAACTGTTTTTGTTTGAAGATGACATCATCTTATATGTAGAAGATTATCTGAAGGTTCCAGGAGGAGGCCGCCTGCCCTTTCTCAGAGACCTCAAGCAGGCCCAGGGGAGGGAGCCCCTTCCCCTGAGCGGGGGTCTGCCATCCTGGGAAGAGGCACCTCCTTGTGCCAACTGAAGCTCTGCTGTTAACTGAAGCCCTTCCTTCTTGTTCTGCCCTCCAGAGACTTGCTCAAAGGATCGGCGTCTTTAAATTAAACTCTGACAGCTTCAAGATAACTGTGGTCCCCTGGGTCACTTACTACTTTCTGTAAACAAGCATCTTAAAGCATCTTGTGCCGGGGGTCACGTGGGCACTTGGGGAGCCATCTGTGCTTCCCAGGTTGGGACGCTTTCCGAGGGGGTTGGGCTTCGTTACGTGGGGGTCTCGTTCAGGACACCCAGCCCCTCCCTCAGGCTGTAACCCCACTGCACGTATTCTGGCAGAGGCATGCATATGTGTTGGTTGAATGATGGTTATTTTGTGTGTTGTTTATATGACATTCGGGTGGTGAGGTGGACTGTAAAGTCAAAAACCCTCAATCCTGGGGGTTCTTGCCCCAAATGCCTGCCTTCCTGGCATACAGGTATTTAACAAATGCTTACGGCATGAAAGGTGATTTTTCCTTCTGCTGGGAATATCACGCGGGAGATGACCCAGAGAGAAGGGTGTAGTCACTCCCCACGTGCAGCCTAGAGCCTGCGTGCTGCTGGTCTCCCATGCTGCAAATGGGAGAAAGGACGCTTTCTTTGAGGTTGATATGAGAGGAAGGACACCGTCCAGGG
>NW_006437746.1:3412501-3423608 GCF_000325575.1 Pteropus alecto
GGGAGACTCTAGCCACTGAGGTCGAGCAAAGAACTTTTTATTCAGAGAAAGGCAAGGTTCGCACCCCGCCCCCCTCCTGGTAGGCCCTGGTTTCGTTTTGACATCAGCTTCAATGCTGTCAGTTTGAGGCCGAGCAGAATGTTATGTTGTCAACAGCGCCACAAGAGAGAATGCCACTGTGGTCACTGATGTGAGGATGTGAGGCTCAGGATGGATCGGGCTGTTACCCACATGACACTGGCTGGGGCCCGGCCCAGCCCAACCCTCCCAGAACGGGCCATGGCCTAGGTCTTGCGCCAAGGTGGCCTCAGTGAGGATAGCGGGGCTGGCTCCCACTCTGCAAGTCAAATGTCTCCCCGCCAACCGATCTAAGAACAGAATGGCTTTGGGGCTGGTGGACAACTCTGCTTTCAGACCAAACTGGCCCCAGGGAAGAGCAGTTTAAAGCTTGTGTGAGGCCATTCCTTAGGACCTTGGAGTTTAGTGCACCCTGAGACTGGTGACCCGCTTCCCTTCTCTGACCTCTAACCTTGCCTCCCCGGGGAGTCTGTGCACATTCCACCATGCGGATGCCCCCAGGGCTGCCCTAGGGGTTAAGACAACCTATGGGCCCCATGGTCAGAGAACAGCTATACCCCAAAGTGGGAGGCAGCTGCGCCCTGCCCTGGCTGGGCCGTCACGGGCTGCAGAGCCGACCTGGGCTGCCTACCTCGTCGTCAATAAATATTAAAGCTGATACAGACCAAGAAAACAGGCCCACAGTCTGAGAGTGGGAGCCCCTGCCTTCCTGGTTGCTCTGCCAGATTTCTGGTTAGTTGTGCCCATGTGAGCTGTTAGACTCCTGCCAGGAGGGAAAGTAAAATTAAGTTCTCATGGGGGAGGTGGGTGAGTCCCCAGGAGCTCTAAATAGGTCCTTCCCACTGCTCCCCACTCCACCTGTGAATGGACAGACCTGTAGCCACGGCAGGACAGCTCCATGCTGTCTGACTCAGGGAAGAGTCTGGCATCTATGGAACTAGATGGTAAAACGCTAGAAGCCTGCCATGCCTAGGTACGAGGAAGGTCTGATTCAGGCAGGCAGCAGGGGGAGCCCCTTCCTGACTGGTTTCCTGATGTCAGTGTCCCACCCTGCATCCCTGTGGTGTCCCTGCCCCGTCTTTCCCTCATGATGTCATGGCCTTAGTTCTCAGAAGCCAGAAGGCAGGGCCCCAACCTTCCCGAGAGAAGACAGACGTCACGAGAAACGCCAAAGGCACGTTCTTTCCTGCCCTGGGCTGCCCTGCTCAGCTCCCTTGGCTGCGTGAGGACGCCCAGGCGGATGCTCCTGGCAGTCCGTCTCCGGGCACGCCTTAGACCCAGAGAAAGTCTTGTCCTCGGTCACCCTAGTCCACCCGCACCCCAACCTGGCCCAACGTGGGGAGAGGGAGGGGGTGTTACAGAGGGTGGCAGTGGCCTGAGGGAGGCAGCGGGGTGCAGGGGAGCGCGTCGTGCCCGTGAGCCCCGTGGCCACAACGCCAGGTTGACAGCGACTCTTCAAGTCCGGCTCTCCCCACAGCAGCATCACTCATCTGTCACCTCCACAGAGTCCTCGTCCTTACTCTCCCCTGAACGCTCCTCTGTCATTTCCGTATTGTCGGTCTCTGACGTTGATGCCACCTGCTGCACCCAGTCCCTGTCACTGAGCGGCTTTGGATGCCACGGTCCGGAGAAGGGGTTGAACCAGTTCAGGGAAAAGCGCCCACCAAAGATGTCTTGTACCAACTTCCAGCTGCCCCTGTACTCCCTGGGCTGATGCTTTCGTTTGAGGCGCTCGATGCCCTAGAGGGACAATGGGATAAATGGGGTCAACATGGCACAGCTGCGCCCTCGAGCACACCCCCACCCCTCCGGCCCTGGTACAGCAGAACATTGCGGCCCAGGGCACATCCTGGGCTGGGAGGCCCCTCAGAAGGTGAGGGGGCACGGGTGGGGGGTGGCGTGGAGTGGCACAGCAAGCAGGGCCTTCGAGGAACTGGGTGGTGCCTCCCACCGGCCCCCGGCCCTCCCCTCCCCGCTTCCTCCCACGGGTGTGAGGGCTGCCCGGCCTCGCTAAGCAGGGCCAGCTGTGCACAGGGGCCAGGCAGCTGAGTGGTCTAGTAAACATCCCAAGCCTCTCCGGGCGTGCGCTGGGCCACCTGTCCCAAGACCACTAAAAAGGTGACACCTCCCTAGGTATTCTAAGCCACTACCCCCATAGTAGGCGCAGCAAACTTAGCATGATGACAGGGTGAAGGGGAGAGCACAGGATACAAACGACACGTGAGGGGAGGGAGATGTGTGTGCAGCTGGTGACAACATGCAGCGGGCAGCTGGAGGGAGCACAGGGTCACTGTGGGGAGGCAAAGGCTGGCGTCAGGCCCGCTCATGCAGTAGACACACCCTATGGCCTCTCCCAAGCTGCCCACTCACCTGCCGCTGGGTGTTGGCTGCGACTCAGCCACCTGGCCACAGAAAGAGCGTGTTGGGTAAGGGGAGAAGCTTCAAAGAGTTAAAGGTGCAGCCAGGCCAGCTCTGCAGGCCCACGACACCCTCCACAGAGGCTTTCGCCCGCCAGCAGGGCGTGGGCTTTCTCCGTCTCTTCCAGAAGCCAGGGGACCTGCTCATTCACCCACCTCCCTCAGAATGGCCCCGAGTACCTCGTTCTAGGTTTTCCTTTTCACACAAGATCCTGCATAACTGGTCTCTAATCCTTTCTGTTAAGCAGAAAGAGACACTGAGGCACGCACGCAGACTGAGATCTGACCATCCCCTGGGCTACTTCTTCCCTCGCCATCACAGAGATGTAAGTTTCTTGGCTTTTGAAAAACGTGTAGGTTAAAGAATCTGATTTCAAAGTGTCTCCTCGTAAGATACTTATTAATTACAAAGGGTAAAACAGTAACTTTACGATAAGGAAACTGCAGATGTCACCTTAGCCACGTCAAAGTCAACATCACCAATAATGAGACGTATCAACATCATGTGCCTTCACATACAGTGCATGGAGAAAGACAGAACGCCTTCAGCAGTGTTCCTGGCCCAAACGCACGACCTGTCTAGTCCCGAGAAAACACCAGATGAATGCATATAGAAGGATATTTCACAGAATACCTGGCCCATAATCTTCAAAAGGTTCAAAGTCTAGTGAAAATGTTTTAGAACCAGATAGAAGTGGTGCTTGTATAATATTATGAATGCATCGAATGGCACTTTAAAATGGTTAATTTTGTTATGTGAATTTCACCTCAATTGAAAAAAAAGGTCAAGTTCATAAAAGACAGAAAAAGACTGAGGAACCCTCATGGATTGGAGGAGACTAGAGATGTGACAAATGATGCACTGTGGCATCCTGGAACAGAAAGGAATATTAGTGGGACAACTGGAGAAGTCTGAATAAAGTATATAGATTAATTAATAGTATTGTATCAATAAACTTCCAGGTTTTTATATTCGTATTATGGTTATGTAAAATTTTTACAGTAAAAGGACTGATTAAAGGGTATATGGGTATTTTGTCAGTCTGATATTATTTCACAGTAAAAAGTTTTTAAAAATAATCTGAGACAAAGATTTCTGCAATACAATCTTGAACAGAGTTATAATAATGAAAAGTTGGAAACAATCAAAATGTCTAATAATGACGACTGTGTAAATTATCCTGTAAAGCAGAGCACTATGCAGTTATTAAAAATGGTGTTTGGACATTTTTACATGACATTGGAAGATTCTGTTCATGTGGTGGCAAGTGAAGAAAGCAAAGTTGCACATGACATCATCATGGAAACTGTGGTTACCTTTGGGGATGGGGTTTTAGATGATTTGTATTTCTGTGGACTTCTCACATACTCTTAAGTTTTCACCAATGCACAGGTGTTACTTTTACAAGTAGATAAAAGAGCTGTTTCAGAAAATGGACCTTGTTGACAGTCTCGAGGGAGCCGCATGTGGTTCATGAGCACAGGACACCGCTCGGCCTGCGGACTAGCCCCTCACCAGCTGGGCCCTGCTGAGCAGAAGCGGCAATGGCCAACTGAGGTGACTTGCTTTGGGGATCCTGCATCCTTTCCTGGGTGACCATCCGCAGTGTGTCAAGAGAGGGGTTTTAACCACGATTGCAGGGAAGCTGAGACCCGTGTTTTGAGGGAGACGGTGGGGAAAGGAAGTCTTCGGTGTGGGAGGGCGGACTGGCCAGTGGCTTGTGTCTGTTTCACTGTGAATTCCTTATCTTCTGTGATGTGTTCGCAGCTCAGACGTGTATTTACAAGACACGAGAAAAAGCCCCATGGGCGTGGAGGCCCCCAGAGGGAAATGAAAGGCCAGGATGTGTGCACGTGTCCACCCCAGGCTCCGACGACTCACCCACACCATGCCCATCTGGATGCCCATCTGGAGGACCCCAGCTACTCTCTCCCTTTGCCCTTCTGGGCCAGTTCTTCACCCAAAGGGCCCGTTGGTGTCCAGAAGCCATCGGACAGATGAGATGTGCAGGACCGCGCGACACACCAGGTCTTGGCTCCCCTTCAGACACGTTGTTTTCTCAGCGCTCATTTGCTGCGAGGCCACGGGTTATGAGGGAAGAGGGGCCGCAGTGGGCACAGCCCCTCAGCGCCACCGAGCCCAGCAGCACGCAGCAGGCAGCAGGGACCACCTGTAAGGCGACCCCCGCAAGCCCCACGCGGATTCTCGGACTTGAGCATGCGTCAGACTCACGGCCGGGCTGCTGAAATCCAGGTTGCTGGGCCCCGCCCTCAGAATGGGGCCTGAGAATGTGCATTTCTAACAAGCTCCTAGGTGCTGCCGATGCTGCTAGTCTGGGGGCCACCCTTCGGATGTGCTGCCTCGGTGCGTCACCACAGACTCTCGAGAGTGACGCTAGCAAAATCTTCTCTCCACATTGCTTTGGTATTTAAGGGCCCCTTCTTGGCTGGGCCTCCGCACCCCTGGTTGGCTCACCCCTCAGGCTGACGCACTGTAAGTCTCGAGAAAAACTTAAGACCCATTAGCCTGGCTGGGACAGCCCAACCTGCCTCCCAAGCCCTGGGGCTTCTGTGCAATGCGACCTCACCTACGTGGTTGATAAACTTTTCCTACATTGAGCTCATCTGAGAGCTTCCTGCATTAGGAAGGTGGATTCTAACTTTCTAGGCGGCCTTGCCAGAACGAGCGAAAAGTGGTTATTCAAGGTGTCTTACTTTTGGTTCTTCCAAGAAAAAAGTATTACAAAAATGAAATGGTTATGACTGAAACGAGACTTGGCACGTGCACTGCTACCCAAATTCATCTTGCGTGTGTGATGTCACCAAGCCGATGTAAATCTGCAGATTTGTTTGGACCTAGGGCTTTTGCATGTTCAGCCTGGTTGCCAGGAATACGAACCTGAAGCTGACAGGTGGGAAGGAGTCCCCTAATCCCACTCGCCACGTCACCTTCCCCTTCGTTTTCCACTTCCGCTCTGCAGAGCCCACGTTCTGAAAGGCCACGGCTGCTGTTGGTGCATTTTCCCACGTGTGCACCACTCACTGCTGTCAGAACCCGGCGCCGAGCCCCGGAGCTGCGCTGCCTTTGTGGAGAGCGGCGGTCCCCAACCTTTGTGGCACCAGGGACCGGTGCTCCTATGAGAATCTAATGCCTGATGACCTGAGGTGGAGCTGAGGCGGTGATGCCGCTGGGGAGCGGCCCCAAGTGTAGGTGAAGCTTGGTGTGCTCGCCTGCTGTTCACCTCCACTGGCCACGGCCCGGGGGTTGGAGACTCCTGGTGTAGAGAAGTGTCCTCTTTCATTAGACGTCTGGGAATCTTGAGGAGAGTTCAGGAGAGGCCCACTGCTTCCTGTGCCACGCCAGGCTGGAGACCACTCACTACACTGTAAATGACAGCCACATGCCTTGTGCTCTCAGCGTGTTCTCCGTCTCAATGAAAACGAAGCCGGGATCACTTCCCACAGGGGACCTTGTGGCAGGCCTGTCCTCTGAGGGCAGCGCTGCCCTCTAGCTTGAGGAGTGGGGGACATTCATCCTTTCAGCTAAAGGCCTCGTAAAACCCCAGAGGCGGAATCACTAGGGCGATTCGGCAGGAACCTTCCTCTCGGGGGACAGACGCAGTTGCTCAGGTTTAAATGATGAGCTTCTATCTTTAGGACTCAAAAAAAAGTACATCTTCAGCACTATCTACTGCATTCCTTAGTAATTCCATGGGGGAAAAGAACTTGGGTCACTTTAAAAAAATGCCCTTGAAGATAGGGTGGAGGGCATCCAAACACTTGGAACTATTCCTGGCCTCCCAGGGGGTGGGGCCCGGAGGACCAGAGCCTGCCAACCTCAGCCTTGACCGCAGCAGACAGAGCGCAATGGAGCCAAGTCAAAGTTAATGACAGAGTCACAGAGTTCTTTGGTTAAACACCAAAGGGGTGACGGAGAACCCCTCGAAGCACACGCCAGGGCCGTCTGGCAGGCTGTCAGCACTTTCCTCTGGCTGCCCACTGGGTGGGCAGAAGAAAACGGTCTCACCCCCCCCAGCCAACCCTAGACGCAAACGCCGCAGACCTGATGACCTTTTCTGTAGCAACTGAGGATCCACAGCACAGGGAAGGCATCCGGGCCGCAGAGCCCGGTGGGCGAGCTTGGGCGAGCTTGGTCAAGACAGGGACTGAACGGCCTTTAAGAACAACACAGTGAAAACCACATTCAAGAGAGGAAGCAATGAACACAAAACACCCAAACTCACGACGGCTGGACCATCGGCTCTCCCCGCAGGGTAAGGCCGAGAGCAGAGCGCAATCAGAACGGGCTTTGGAAAAATTTTATTGCATTTTGTTTCCATGTGGAAGCACTGACAGAAGTGAAGAGGCAGCATGTTCCACTTACTTTTCTGAAAAAAGTCACATGGCTAGATTCACGGTCCCCCGATCCAAGCCTGGATTTAGTAGACCTTGTCCCCCACCCCCACCCCAAGCAAAAGCTGAAAAAAGAGGTTTGTGGTGATTGCTTAAAAAAACAGATCCACGTGTGAGAGTGCAGATGGTTAGGATTCTGATTTCTGTGGTTTTCGCATTTGATGGGCGCTCCCTGTCTCACCAACCCCAGTCTCCGGGCCCTGCTCCTCCAGGTGACTCCACACAGGAAGTGTCCCCAAGCGGAAAAGCTACCAGCCCCAGCACCGAAGGCTCAGGTGTGCCTGCCGACTCCAGGGACAGGGACGGGGACGGCCATCTGCCAGCTCTGCAAAGCTAGGGGCCTGGAAGGTCGCCCTTGCATCGCGGTCTGTCTCACGTCAGGACGAGTCTCCCAGGTTAAAACAGACGAGATGTGGGTACGTGCACATTTATGGGTCTAACACATCAGAAAGTGAACCCACTTTGGAGATTTACAAAATGAGGAAGAAAGGCTGATGGCGGAGCTGCCCGTCTGGGGCGCGGCTGTCTCAGCAGTGACACTGCTGGCCGAATTCCTGCTAGGAGGGCAGGGGGCGGGGGCCGGTGACAAAGCAAGCGGACGGAACAGAGAAGCATGGCGCTCGCCTGACATTACGTGATTTTTTTCTTCTGATTGTATAAGGCATTTTGAACTGGAAAGACTTCTTTCCTTCATACTCTCCCAAATAATCCTAGGGAATGTAACTGGTGATTCAGACCACAAATAAGACCCCTTTCACCTGCCCCCACCCCCACCCCCGCCCTCCCAGTCATTCCGCACACCCCGAGTCCACAAAGTACAAGGCAAGCAACTGATTTCGTGGATTGGGAGGCAAACTGTCCACTGAGGGATGAGGTCACTGTGTCAAGGGCCCTGCTTAGGGCTCCAGCCCTGATCCTGCTCCGCTAGGCCACCGGGGGTAAGCATCCGTCTTCGATGAGGTTTTAAGTCCCATTTGGGGGCTGCCTCCTGGGCAGTGGGAGGTCACAGGCCCTCCTAAGCTTCCCCAACCAGGGGTCCGGACTGGTCCATCCACGCACCAGCATCTCGTCTCGCTCAGTTAGTAGAAGTGGGCATGGCCTGGACACAGCGCCCTCCACGTTAGTCATGCGAGACAGAACAGCAGAGAGGAAACCAGAGGCCAGAGAAGTGATTTTAAAAAGGAAAAAAGAAGAGCAGCTTCGGTCACCAAAAAATAGAAAGGATGATCTTTAAAAAATCAAACATGGGGACATTTTTTTTTCTCTGCAATGCTCAGCCATTTTACTTGAGACATAAAAAAGTTTTAGAGTAGTTTTTTTTTCTCAGTTTAAACATTCATGAAAATGGATCGGACGGTAGTGCTGTGATGTGGTTTGTGTCTGAGTGGCCGTGCTGGCCAGGGGTCCTTCAGACCACATACTGGTACGGGTCTGCCTTCCCTTGGTCTGGCGTGGCAAAGGGGCTGGCCCAGCCTAGAGAGAAGGGGTGGCCAAAAACGGCTTTCATGTTCATCCATTTTGTTTTTTTAGCCCATCTTCTCTCTTCCTTTTTCAATTGTTCTATTCCCTGAAAACAAGAACAATCATACTTTCAGTCAAGCACTTTACTGCTGTGGGTTTGGGGGAGGGGTGTCCATTAGCTTGAGGTGAACGCAGTCAACGCTTCCTCGTTAAAGCTATAAAGCTAACTACATAATACATCTTTCTTCCCTTTCTCTCATAAAAACGTTTTAAAAAAATCATATTGTTCTGTGGGGCGGGGTGGGCACATGTTCACAAGTCCCCCCAGGAAGGGCAGGGGAATGAGCACAGTCAGCAGGCACCTAAGCCATTGCTCCTAGTCTGCCGATCCGATGTGCTTTGTCACGTGATGGGGACATCTACGCAGACTTTGGGGACTTCGCTGGGCTCTGCAGAAGCATTTCTGGCCGGGTGCTGGGCTGTGTGTGGGAGGGCTGTGAAGGCTTCAGGAAGCCTCAGAGCTGGCGATCGTGACTTGGGATCAGTTCATTGGAAGTTTGAAGTTAGTACGACCACTTTGCAGACAAAAAAAAAAAGGAACGAATCAAATGGCTGCTCGGGCGCTGCCAGTCTCGCCAGCCTGGGAGGTGAAGAAGCACCTACTTAGTGGGGCTGGCGAGGCACGGCTGAGACGGCGGGACAGCGGGGAGAGACCATGGGTGAGGGGAGAAGTCACCAGACGAGGAAGGAGAAGGAATTAGTACAGGTTAGAGGGGTCGCACGGACAGACCAGTCAGCCTCGGTCATGGCCAAGGTCTCATGGGGAGAAGTGTGACCTGAGGCCACCTCAGCAGTTGTCACGGAGCCTGTACCACGCCCCCTGCCCGTTAAGTCTCAAAGGAAAAATGGGGGCCGGCGAAGAAAGCCGGTCCCCGCCTTCTTCAGACGGGGCTGGTCAGTGGGCAGGGCCAGGGCATGTGCCCTGCCCGGCGCACGGGAGAAGCAGCCTGGCAGGAGCGCGGCCCGGGGCGGCCTGCCACGGTCTCCTGTGAGGTGGGGGAGCGGGGAGCGGGGCTGAGGGGACAGCGCAGTCTGAGTCTCTGTTCACAGGCTACGGACCAGGAAGGCCGGGGTGAGGGGAAGACACCGTCCCCGTGGCCCATGGGGCCTCCCCACTTCCCCTGCCCGTCCCAACGACTCCCTGCAGGAACGGCCTGCGAGCTCTCCTGCGGACTCCCCCAGACCCTGGGTGTGTGGCCTGGCAGCACAGTCACCTCTGGTCCCCACAGGTCTCATGCAGAGAAGTCATGTCGTTTAGTGCTTGGATACATGGCTGGATCTACATCACTGGTGGCTGTTTTTACAGAAACTCTTTCGCAATGATGTTATTTCTTACAAAAGCAAGAAGTTGCTGAGAGCCACCCAACTTCTAAACTCTTGGGAGTCCCACAGATACAAATGACGGCCCCTGGCAGCCAGGCAGCGTCGTACTCCTCGGCACGCTGACACGGTGACACGCTGACGTGCCACACCCATGGGGAGGTCTCTGCCTCCCTGTGAGCTTCCATCTAAGGCTGACTACCCAACGGGCCCGAAGCTACCCCGGCCCCTCGGGGTCCTCGTTGACTGCTGAGAGCTGCCACTGGAGGGGACCCTGGGAAGCCAGGAGGAGTGCCCTGGTGAATGCATGACCTTATGACTCTGCTCCTTCCTTCTGGCACCCCTTACTGGGGCTCCAAAGCCAACAAGGGAAGAAAGGCCCATGTCACGCCATGGACTGACCACCTTGAGGCTTCTGAGGAAGGTTGGGAGGTGGTGGCAGTGGCCCCAGGGGAGCGGGCTCCAGTCCGGCCAGCAGCTTCGAAGCTCCCAGACAAGGAGCTGGGAGTAGGTGGAAGGTGGGGACAGGGAAAAGGCAACCAACGAGGACCAGAGCTGGGCCAAGCAGAGGTGACCTGGAGGCCAGGTGGGAGCTTGCTACCAACTGATCTGGGGCTCTCGGTGGGGCTGTCTCCTGACTCCGCCCTCGGGACCTAGTCACGAAATCGCCTCCTCTGGGACACTGACCCTGCTTAGGCCATCCGGGTCAGGGCACCCTTTGTCCACTACCTTGTCTGCAGGCCTGTGGCCCCGGACGGGAAGGGCGTTCCAGTGCCCGGCAGAGTGCCCGACACCAAGCAGCGGTCAGACAGAACCATGTTGGGAGGACGGAAGGACTTGTGGCCAAGGGTGCCCTTCCCCAAGGCTGCGGGGCCCCTTCCTGGTGTGACCTGCCACGCCAGCCCCACGGCAGGGAGACCTGAGTGTGCGTGAAGACCCAGTGTTTCTGCACGCCGGGGCCTGGCCTGGGGCTCCCAGGTGTGGCCCGCAAGCAGCGCCCCAGCAACACCTGCCCAGGTGAGCCCCTGTGCAGAGGTGGTGGCCGGCCGTCCGCTTACCGTCTCGTCCGTGCAGATGGAGTGCACCTGGGTCCCAAACATCACCGATGTGAAAATGAAGAAGAGCAGCCCCTCGAAGCACAGCAGGATCAGGAGGATGACCGTCGTGGGCGGCGAGAAGGAGCTGCACTCTGAAAGAGAAGGAGCGTGTGGGGCTCAGGGCTGTGGCCCGCTGCCCGCTGCCCCCAGGGCTGCCACTCTGCCTCCGGCCCTGCAGGACCTGGGGCCTCCGGGCCTCGGCGGGGACCACCCTGCCCCAACCTGGCTGCCTCTCCCTCACACGTGCGATTCCTTGCTACT
>NW_006437746.1:3423650-3469022 GCF_000325575.1 Pteropus alecto
AGTGCCAAGCACGATGCCTGGCACACGGAAAGACCCGGAGCCGAGGCATGAAGGCCTGACCCCACCGCAGGAGACCCTCTCCTCCTCAGCGCGCACACTGCAGGTGGCCCAGGTGGAGGGGCCTCAGTCCAGTCCCGGCCGTGAGTTTTCCAGGTATTTCTGTACCGGGCACTGCCACCCTCTGCACCTGTATCTGTTCAGGGGTGAGAGGCGAAGACAGGACCTAGGATCACTCAGTGGCTTTTGGATTTGAAGCTCGCCAGGGGCAGTCTGACTGCAGGGCTGGGCCCTGACCCAGGTGGGAGGTGAGGCCCACGGGAGCCCCCGAGTCACTGAGATTGTCAGTCCCTGAGTGCGGAGTCACCGCCCGGCCCGGAGCAGGAGCTTTCACTCTCCTTGCCCCCCTACAAGCTCACACTGACCTGGGGTGTGACCCAAGGCAAGTCCTTGTCCCTCTCTAGGCCTCTAGTGGCTCCACTGCAGAGCAGCGAGGTTGACTACATGCGTGGTTTTGTTTGAAGCAGTGGAATCCTTTGAACAAAGTCCAAATCAGAAACCCAACCCACCGATAAGAAAAGCAGACGTGCTGGGGGAGATGGTGGGGTGAGCAGGGGGAAGCCCCTTCTCTGGCTCTCTGCTATCACGGCAGTGTCTCGGGAACCTCCTGGGGGAATATGGCCCACACAGGGCGGTGGGGGCCCTGCTGATGGCAGTGGTACCACAGTGCAGGCCCGTGGGGTCTTGCCCTCGCTGACACCCGCCCGTGCCTGTCAAGCCTGGGCTGCGCATGTACCTCGCAGCTCCGGCTGCTCCGGGACTCAACCGGCCTCCCTGGCGGAGAGGGCAGTCGGGCCTCACTGGGCTTTGGGAATTCAGGGGTTAAGTTCCCTGTCGGAGCCTCCCTGCTGGCTCATCACAGGAATGTCAGGAGGGCCACAGGAGGTCGTCTGGGACCAAGCTTGGAACTCAGCTCCCAAATCTGGGGTAGGGCACAGGTTGTCTCATCTAAATGCCCGTATCCCCTCACATGTCCCTTGGAACTTAACGACGCCTCCGATGGTTTACCACCTTAGGTCCTTGCTGGTCAGGGCTTGGCTGGGTAGCCACAGGTCTGGCAGCTGCCTGCCTGGCCTTGGGGCCGAACGGGGAGGTAGGAAGGGTGTGGGCTCCAAGTCGAGCAGACATGGCGGGGTGTGGATCCCGGCACCAACTCCTGTCACAAGCTCTCACTAAGATGCCCCCTCTAAGACTCTGTCCCATTCACTGTGGCATCCCCTGTTTCTGTGTTTGCTTGCCATCTGCCTCTCCCACTACACCTCCAGCTCCAGAATGGCAGAGACTTTGGCTCCTGCTACACAACCAGCCGCGGAGCGCTGCTGACGACAAGCAATGTGGGTAAGAGGTCGGGGCTGCGGGCTGTGGTGTGCCCTCTGTACAACCAAATAACTGAAAAAACGCGAGCGCCTTGGCACAGCTTGGCCTCAGCCCAGGACGGGGGTTGCTCATCAGATGGAGGTGCCTTGCTCCCTCCTTACCCCGGCCCCCGAGCTGCCCTGGGCCTGGCGCTGGGGGCAGAGCCCCCTGCTCTGGTTGCTCATCAGATGGAGGTGCCTTCCTCCCTCCTTACCCCGGCCCCCGAGCTGCCCTGGGCCCGGCGCTGGGGGCAGAGCCCCGTGCTGTGGCCTGTCCCCTATCTGTGCACACTGTGCACACTTGCAAGCGTCCTCCCCCTCTGGGGCTGGCCCCTGGAGCTACGAATGGAGTTCGAGGGGGCAGGAACCAGATCCGGGGCATGTGGAACCACCGCCCTACACTTCTTTTAATATCAACTCTAAGTGCCCTCACGGGGGAGACAGCCCCCCGCCCCTTCGTACGCAAGCTGGATGGCCCAGCAGCTCATCTGGGGCTGAACTGTAATGGCAGTTGCTGCCACACACGGCCAACTCTCAGGCCTTCACCTTGGAGACTGTCCTGCACCCTCCCATGCTAGCTTCCACAGGAACTGGGTGTCTCAAGCCTCCGCCATCAGGAATTGTGCTGAAGACAATCAAGAACGTGCAGGGAAGAGCTGAGTATTGGAATCGTCCAGACAGGCTGGAAATCTCCGCTCCAGACTCGGGCTGGGCTCGCAGGCCCTCTTAGCTGTGTGAGCTCAGGAACCTGCTCAACCCCCGTGAGCCCCCGACTTTTGTCATCTGCACTGTGGGGAGCATCTCTCCTACCCTGCTGGCTTGTTACAAGGTCGAAATCAGCCACTGCTCAGCAAGCTCGGTGGGCCACGCCTGGCTTTCGTGGGCATTAAGAAAATGGCCCCTGTCAGCTCCACTCCAAACACAGACACTGCCTCGTTGACGGTCTGTGTTACTCTCATCGCTGCCTGTGTCTGTTAACCTGGTGACGGGTGGGCAGCATTTGTGATAAGTTGTCTTTGTCAGACTCTACTATCAAGTTGCCAAGGCCACATCGGGAGTTGAGCTGGACCCCCGGCCTAGCGGGATGCGTGTACTGTCAGAATGTTTACGGGGAACACGCTGGTGGCCGGCCCAGCCCCAGAGAACGGTGCGGGCCGCGGGAGCCCGCTCGTCACCCCGACTCCTCTGCACTGTCCGCTAGCTTGACCTCCCCCGCCCAGTTCACTCGGTGAAGCCCCAACTGCCCCCCAATGTGATGGTATCTCCCAGAGGGGAGATGAGGGTTAGATGAGGTCATGATGGCACTAGTGCCCTTATCAGAACAGAAACCAGAGAGCTTGCTTTTCTCTCTCTGCCATGTGAGGACAAGGAGGAGGTGGCCATCTGCAAAACCAGAAGAGAGCCTGCGCCAGGAACGGAAGCTGCCGGCACCCTGCTCGGGACTCCCCAGTCTCCAGGACGATGAGAAACAAACGTTCGAGCCACCCAGTCTGTGGTGCTGCTATGGCAGCCAAGCTGACGGCCACATGTGGGGTTCTCTGCTCCTAGGTGCGGTCTGGCCCGACAGCGGGGGTCAGGCGCAAACTATGAACAGAGACAGGGAAAGATTCTTCCTAGCCAGGCGGGAGCTAAAGACACTGTCCTTGTCACAGCCTCATGAGTTCTGGGGGATAAAAGAGCAAGAACATGCCCAAGAAGTCGGTGTGTACAGGAAGAGCAAAATTTCTAAAAGACAGTCCAACGGAAAAGGGTCCCGTCAAGGGAAAAAGGAGACATGGGATGTTTCCGCTCAGGCCACCTGTCCCACAGGCGGCAGGTGTGAAAGGGCTAGCCCGGCAGGTGGCCGCTCGTAATTCCTGCAGCAGCTAAACTGTTTTTCTCATTTCTCATTTTTATTCTTCTCTAACATTTTACTTATTTGTTTTTCCAGCATCTAGTTTTTCCCTCAGAATTTGCACAATCTTCTGGCTGGAGTTCCTTCTTCAGCATTTCACATTTAAATGGGATACTTCCTAAAGCAGGAAGGCTCTGTCTATAATCTTGATGTAAACTGGTGACTGAGCAGTTAAAAAATCACCACCACAAAAACCAAACAAATTAATAGAAAACCTCCGCATCCTAGCCAGAAAGTTAAAAATGGATTTCTGCAAGATTGGAATAAAATGACCTTTGAATAAAGTGCTTTGCTTCAAGTCAGAGAAACAAAGGTTCTCTGTGGGCAGGCCTCCCACTCCTGGACACACCCCCTGGCTGGGCCCTGCATCAGCCCTGGGCTTAGCTCAGGCCATAGCCTCTGTCCACCTCACGACTTTACCTGCGGAACTGATTTTAAGGGGCTGCTTTTTTTCATGAAGGGAGATTCGGGCCTCTGCTCCTCCTTCCCTGATCAGTCCATAGGCTTGCAGGAGATCTGATAAAACGAGGTTGTCCCCTGGCACCAGACAGAAACAAAGAACCAGCCCCCTACTGGGGTCACGTCCCACCCCTGGAGCAGGCAGGAAAAGGCGGCCCATACTCACTTGTCCAATCTTCTTCAAAGCAACGCAGGAAGTGGAATCCCACCATGATGAGGGCGTGCAAGGAAATGAGAGCTATATACATCTGAAACAGGAAGGCAATGCAGACGCCATTGTTGTGAGAACTCTCCACCTCCAGGCTCCCAGCACAGGGGTGCTCAGAGCTCCCCGCTTGGGAATGCTTGCTTAGGAGGAGGACACAGAGGCATCTGGAGACTCTCTCACCGGTCCCCCACCCCCAGCCTTGGGCCTGAGTGAGCAGCTGTTCACTGCGAGCGTGTGGGACAGCAACAGAAACAAGTGGCCATCACCAGGCATGACCTGAGCTCCGGGTGGGCTGGGCCGCCCCACAGTGCTCCAGGCCAGCTGCTTCTCCTCACCCGAGAGTCAGGGCGCTGGCTGCCAACAGCCCCTCCAGCCTTCACACTAAGTGCACCCCCCACCTACCTGCAGCTGAGGGCAGCCTGCAGTCATCACCAAAACTGCCTCCTTTAGCTGCTTAGAACAGACATTGGAAATGGGAGCCAAGAACATGGCCCTTGCTCATAGCTAATCGACTTGAGTCATTTTTCTAGATGCTCCAACGAAGGGCTTGGGAACAGACAGGCCCTTGTCGGGCCAAGGAGCGCTTGGCAGAAAGGCGAAGGCCTGCATGGCCAGGCAGTGTTCTGAACGGCAGCGGAGAACGTTGTGAGTGCTGAGATTTGGGGGAACAAAGCGCTCGCTGCTTCGGGGAGGCGGGGCGGGATTCGCGAGCTGACTTACTGTAAACAGGACGAAGTACTTCTGGTTGTTCTCGCCCACGCAGTTATTGACCCAGGGACAGTGGTGGTCCATCTTCCGAATGCACCGCTTACAAACACTGAAAAAGCCCAAAGGCAGACGTTTAGGGCTGTCCTCGCGAGCTGGGGTTCTGCTGCGCGTGTGTGGAGAGGGGCTCGGGAGGCAGCGCTAGGTCCCGCAGAATCGGTGATTGCAGCCCGGGGGACAGTCCCGCACGGCCAAGGCCTCCGGCCTTGTTTACCGTAGAAACTGGGTGGCACTGACGGGGCCTGGAAAGCCGCTCTCCCGAGGGGAGACCGGGCTGAGAGTTCGGTTTACTGAGAGGACAGAATGAAGACGCGGTTTCGAAAGCCGGACAGGATGAGATGGGACGGAAAACAGCTGCTCCCAGTCTCCCCAGAAGACCCAAAACTGAGGGCTGCGTGGAGCTTCTCAGCAGAAGCTTCCGGGCAGGAGGGGCGAGCTAGAAGAATTCAGAGCTAGGTCAAGTGCAGAACGTCTCAGGGTGGCAAGAAACCCGCCTCCAAGCGCCTTTCAGCTCTAACATAATGGCCGCTTAGCCAAAAACAGCAGGAAAGTCATTCAAGCTTACGTGTTGATCAGATGATCTAGTTAATTTGCAAATGACTAACTTGCTATTGGGATCATTTTTGGACAGTTTCAAGCTTAATTCATAGCAAACACCCTCTCTACCCCTTTCTGGACAAAACGAAGTACTGATATGAAACAAAAGAACAGCCGCCAGGCCCCTCGTCCCTCCACAGAGTCCCTCCGACCGCCAGGGCCCATCTCTTGCATGAAAGGTCTGAGACAATCAGCTCGGGGTTCTCAGCCCCCTCCCCATCTCCGGAACAAACCCCTGGGGGCGACCCCTCCCCGCAGCAGGCTCTTGAGCAGTTTCTCTTCCGTCCACACTTATTTCTAAAAGAGGATTCGAGTGGGCACTCGGGGGCAGCGTTTGCTCAGCAGAGGTGCCCCGTGGCCTGGCATACTCTGAAAGCTGCCCAAGAGTAGACACGAGCCCTCTTGGCAGACCCGCCTTTGTTGTCCTCCCAGCCTGAGGAGCCAGGCGGGAAGCCAGGAAGCCGGGAAGCTGGGTTGCACAAGGGGCTAAGCTTCGCTGGGCAGCCAGGTGAGAAAACTACTCGTCCTTCAGGGCGCAGGGAAAGTGAGTCTGTTTCCTGTTTGCAAGACGGCACCTCTCCCTCTGGCTTACGGAGTTGTTCAGAAGCAGGCTCCTGGGCCAGGTGGTGGCACATGTGGTGGCGTGTGTGTGTGTGTGTGTGTGTGTGTGTGTGTGTGTGTGGTCCTGGGCCAGGTGGTGGCACATGTGGTGGCGCGCGCGTGTGTGTGTGTGTGTGTGTGTGTGTGTGTCCGTCTGTCCATCTATGCTGGTGGCTAGAGGGACTGCCCGAGGCCAACTCACCCATGACTCACAAAACACCCAGCCTGAATGGCACTGGGGCTGGGCCCTGGAGAGTACCAAGGCCAAGGCCTGAAGGTGGGTCCTTGAGCAGGTCCGTGAAGGACACTCCAGGCCCAGGGTGCTGACTGCCCGCAGCAGGCTGTTCCACCTCTGACACCATCTGTCATGAGGAAGAAAGAATGTGGGCTTCCCACGACCTCTGACACCCCACTAGGGAGTCGGTCACCTCAGAGCCAGCCCTCTCCCTAGCCGCCATGGCATGGTGGCCAGGGGGCTCAGCGGCATCCCCTCCCAGAGGGCCCTTCCCCCACCCTCGCCTCCTGGCGAAACCCACCACCTTCTCCGAGGCCCCCCTCGCTTGCTCCTTCCTAGCCACGTCCACCAGCCCTCCCCTCGCACTGCTCTCCGGCACGATGCCACGTCTCGTGTGCGGGGTGCCGGGGGCTGAGGAGGCCCCCGCACAGGCCCTGAGTGCCTGGCAGCGAGTCCCATGCGTGCAGCAGACCGAACATCCGAAACAAACAGAGGTATTTTTGGCGGCCTCGCTCTCAGGGTTTCCCAGGCCCCCCCTACGTTGTTAAATCACTGCTTCAGAAGAGGGAAGATGCTTCTCCGACTGTCTTCCTCCAGGTTCCCTATCATTTTTCAGGCCCTAAAGCATTTCCTTCAAAAGCTTGGGAGAGCCCAGTAGTCTCACTGGCTCACATGCGTTCAGGTTCTGTTACACTGTGTTCCCTCTGCGGGGGGTCCGAGGGCCCCTCCTTGGTGCTCAGCCCCAAAGAGCTGGCTGAGGCCCTCCTGCCCACCTGGGTGATGGCTTCACCGTGGAAACACAGCCATGTCCACGAGGGCCCCGTGTCTTCCCCTACGGCGGCACTTACCAAACTATACCGCGGTGGACGAGTGCACCTGCCCTGCCTAGGTCAGGGCCATGTCTAACCCACCGCTGCAGCACAGGGCCAAGCCCAAGGCCCCGCTCAGCAAGGGCGGCCGAGCGAAGGCGCCACCTCGCCAGACTGAGACGCCCCGGCAGGGAGCGGGGAAAGACACAGCAGGAAGGTACCGAGTGGCGCTTCCCTCCCACACCTCACCCACTACGCTTACCGTTATCAGCAAAGAAAAGGCACCTACCACATGCTGTCCCCCGCGCAGAAAGTATTTGGGGTGAGGCCGTGCAGTGGAGAGAACACTGCTCTCGGGCCCCCCACTTTGGGCTCTGGGTAAAGAAACTTAGCTTCTCCAAATCACCCTCTGCAGAACTGGCCCTGATAGCACTCAGGGTTAGATATAATATATGTAAAATTCTTTCAAAACAGTACTAGTGCTACATAAACTTTACCAGTAGAAAGATGAAACAAGAATTTGGAGGTGCCCTGAGCAGTCCATGACTGTCTCAGCCCCAGTGTGTGTGTGTGTCCAGCGGTGAGGACAGGTGTGAGGCTTTGCCAAGGCCAGGGCTCTCCACCTCCTTCTGCAAGAACCTCACATAAGCCTAACACCTGGGTGGTCCAGGGTACTATAAACGGCTCCCCCCGCAGAATTTCCACACGCTTCCATGGTCCCTCTCCTTGGACGGAAGACCCACCCACACACCACCGGGATGGAAAGGACACCTGCAGGTCCAAGTTCACGGAGTATCTGTGGTGCCCACTAGAGCTCAAGAAATGGGGAGTTTTCAGTTCCTCTACTGGGCGGACAGGAACCCAACAGCTGGCAAGATCGACACCAACTTCCTCTGACCAGGCGGCAGGCCTTTGGCTCAACCAGTCATAAACCCAGCTCTGTTTGGCGTTCTGGGAATTCTGCTTATCCACAACTGTGGGTCCCCAGATGGCGTGGGCCACCACGAGCCGCCACAAAGGAGCAGTTGTCAGCATACACTCTTTGAGTGAGGGACAGGCGACGCACAGGCGGCCTCGCTCCAGTTCATCTGGGCCAGCAGCTCTTGTTTTCCTCAAGCTGATTTGCTTACTAGCCCTCAAGCAAACCTCCCTCGGACCATCGCGAGGGGGAGGCTGCGAGGAAGATGCCAGGCAGCGGAGGAGTGAGGGCACGGGGAGGAGAGAGAAAAGAACCACTTAAGCCCTGTGAGCCTTAAGTCCTCATCCAGGGAGTCATTCCTGTAGCAAAGCTGTCTCTGAGAGGGACCATGAGGACGGCAAGATGACCGATGAGACAGGGTGGGCGGAGGTGCCTGGGACAGAGCAGGCGCGGACCGTGGGGTCTGCATGCTGGAGGCCGATGCTCTCCTCCGAGGTGGGCGGTGAGGCCCACACAGAAATGCACCCTTTCAGTCGCCCGGACCTCTCACGAGACCCGAATGTTTCCGCAGCCTCCGACTGGCAAGGATGACCTCCCAGCATCGGGAGCCAGTTCACTCCTCCACGAGCACACACCAGTCTGACACAGGGACCAAGGGGCATGTTCGTATTTCTGCAATTCAGCATTTAAAAGTTCCCTTGTAATGATAAAGTGTGATTTCTAGCTAGCTGTCCTCAAAGAAATCTAAAACCCAAAAGGGAAAAATCATCACGGATGTGATGGGGAAAAGGCTTTCCTGGCTGAATTCTACCACTGCCACAATCCCCTGAAGTTCTGTCATAAAGAAAAGCTTTCATTCAAGGGCGACCCTGCACAGTTTAGGAGCCGCCCCTTACATGGGTCAAGTACCAGACCTTTGCAGGACGACTGTCTCAAGCTGCGTCTCCCGCGCTCTCACTAAAGTCACCACGCTGTGAAGCAGGGAGAGCAGGAACCTTCTGGATTACGGATTTGGAAACAGAGGTGGAAGCAGTCACGGGCAGCGCTACATCAGGTGTGAGACAGGTGTGCTGAGCCCAAACTAAACGCTCTTTCCAATCCAGTGGGCTTGTGGGGACTGGGAGGGAGGCTCGCGGTGGTCGCTGGCGCCCAGGGCGGGAAGAGTCGGCCTCAGCTGCTGCAGGCGCCCTGGGGGCGCCGTGTGTGGGGGTGAGCGCGGGCGCGTGTGTACCTGCAGTGGTGGGCGCGGTCGGGCTTGATGCTGCAGCACTTGGGGCACTTGTACACCACCTGCCCGGGCTTCAGCTGTAAACTCTCGATGAATTCCTTGGTGGCATTTCCCTTGGGCACTGCCCCCTGTGAGAAGGAGGAAAGGTGTCAGGGTTGGGCTGGGGCTCCATCGGTTCTGACAGTCCACAGTGGACAGTCGTTTGAAAATTGCAATTATACACATGGGATGGGGGTGGCAGGACATGTCCATCCCAGCAACCCTGGCCTCTGCATTCAGAATTGTGCCGACACCAGTGAATAGTTATTGACAAAGAATTTTCCTGAGGAAATGCCAAAGGGTGAAACATGGATGGTTATCCTATCATCCTGCACATCCTTCCAGCTGTCTAAAGTGGTTCATGGAAAACTTTTCTTAAAGTTCAAAAAAGAAGTAGGAAAAAAAATCTGGTCTGCAAAATACAGTCAGGTGCCAGACAGAAAATTTAAAAGCAAACGAACTTTGGGAGGCAAGGGCTACATGGTATGTACAGTGCCATTTGGGATACAGCTTCGACGTAAAATGCGCCATAAAGGTACACAGCTATTGACATGGCAAACTAATGAGACTGTCAAAAAGAAAAGATTTCCAAAAACAATGCAGAAGGTCAGCACATTTTGGTAAAGATTTTATATATCTAGAAAGACAAAGATACAAAAGTATTAATGGTAATCTCGCATAGTAGAATCATGGGTAATTTTTATTTTCTTGACTATTTAAATGTTCTAGTATGAATATGTTGCTTTTGCAATAAGAAAAAAATTAAAATTATATAAGCAAAAAAATATATATATATACCTCAGGAAGGAGCTATCCAAAGTAGAAATACGACCAACTTTCCCGAAGTTTGTAACTAAAATGCTATGACTGTCTCACCCTGAGATGGTGGAGGGTCCCCGCCCCCACTCTCCCTCCCCATGGGGCAGTGGTGAAGGGTCAAGGTCTGGAATTCTGATTCGCAGAAGCAGGGTGAGGGCCCAGACCACCCAGGTGAGCAGATCTGAAAGGGGCTCGGGAAGGACACTGGCCCAAACAGAGGACAGGGTCCTACGAAAGCCCACAGGGACTGATTTTTAATTCTCTCTGACATAAAAAGTAACTGAGTTTGGGCAACTGTGTGAGCTTTCATAGATCCTGAAGCCACAGAACCGGAAGTCACTGTGATCACCCGTACGAGGGAAAGCACTAAGGACCATCTCCCCAGGGAGATGAAGCAACGGGGCTGTTTTCCTAAATGAAGGCCCAGCTTGGGGTCCCCCCGCTTCTCATGTCCAGATGTCCAGTTTTTAAGGTCCCAGCCCCCGGAATCTGCTGTAAACCTCAGGAGGCCCCGCACGAAGGGCTACAGGAGGACAGTCCTACACTGCACACGGCAATCAGAGCTCTCGTTTGGTTATTTTCAGTACCATTTGCTATTCCAGACCACAACTGAAGACGTGAGGTACCAGCTCAGCCTTTCGAAAAGTCGACTCCTCCAGTGGGACTCCATTTGCATGAGTCCCCTGGAAGGCTCGCTCTCATCCTGGCAAGACCCCATCTGCCCCATGAACCCACCCCTCAGCGCCAGAGACCAGCTGGGCCAGCACAAGGCGTCTGTGCTGAGGAGTCGGTGACACAGGCACTTTCCAGTCTGCCTCGAACTTTCTTTTCCTCCTTTAAAAAAAAAAATGCCCTTCTGGGGTTATTTCCGCAGATTTCGGAACTTCCTGTTATTTGTTCATGGTAAGGAATTTTGTTCTGTGCAATTCCGGACGACCCGCTGAGACGTTTGCCAGTGTTGTCACGCTGGCGTTATTACTGAGGGACACCCCACCTTGCTCCTTTACATCTCGCAGCCAGGCCTTAAAGCTTGGTGCTGCAGCCTGGCGGGCCAAAACTTACTGACTTTCCCCCTCATTTCCAAAGGAATACTTGTTCATGACTTTAAAAAATATACAGGTGAGAACATTAAAAGGGAAAAACCCACCTCTGATTCTATCACTCAAAGATAAGTACTACCAGCATTTTGAAGTATATTTTTCCAGTCTTTTCTCCATCCATGTAGTAAGCTTAAAACACTTTTAAAAATCTGTAGGTCCATAAAAATCTGTGGATCATATGCCTCTAAAATATTTATTTGGCTCTAAAGGGGAATAATTTAAATTCCAATCCATTTAAATCTAGGGGAGGCGGGGGCTAGCCCAAACTTCCAGTGCCTTTCTCGACCCCTATCCACTTCCATCGAGAGAAGCTGAGGCAGCCAGGGCAAAGCCCCTTCACATTCCTCATCTCCCTGCCCTGTCCCTGGACCCATAGGCATCCACCGTCTTGGAGGACCAGGGCCCCAGGCAATCCTCGGGGCCCCACACTGTCACCTCAGAGCTTTTCCCTGGCGGTCTTAGCAGACTCCGAGCCCTCTCTGCCCTCCACAGTGAAGCTTCTTGAAGCCGTGCGCACTTGCTGTCTCTGTTCACCTCCCACTCACTCTTTAGGTCTCTGCTCTCTGGCACCTGTCGCCTCCGGACCAGAGAACCACTCTCACCAGGCCACTGAGCAACTAGCTCCTGTGGCCAAATGCAGAGGCTGAGGCTCAGCTCTCCTTCGTCTCCCCTGGCCGTCCCACGACCACCAGCCCCTCCTCCCTGTCACCTCTCCTAAGGCTGCTCTGCTCTCCCTGGATCTCGGCCTCTCCCCTTCTCCTGCAAACCTCCCCATCCTGGACACTGGTGTTCCTCAGGGTTCCACCGCCAACCCCCTTCCCTACTCATTCTGCACCGCCCCCCCCAAAAAAAAAACCTTCCCACTTGGTGGTGATGCCAATCACCAGCTCCGACTCAGGCCCCTTTCGGATCTGTAGATAACTCTACGGTTGTTCTAGAACCTATTATCCTAGATCACTCTGCCTGGTTGTCCAAAAGGCATTAAAACCAAATAAAACCAACCCACCGAATTCAGCAAGCTAGAACCGAACTCATTATCTCTTCCCCAACTTCCTCCTGTTCTCCCTTCCCCGGTCCTCGGCACATCCATCTACACTGTCCTCCGGGGTAGAGATCCAGGAGTCATCCCCAGCCTTCCTAACCCTCCGCCCCACACCCCACCTATTCCCCGGGGTTAATTTGGCCCCAACCGTGCTCGCCCCTCCATGTCATGGCCTCCGTTCAGTGCCACTGTCATGTGCCCCAGATACTAGAGAATCTCCTAGGTCTTCCTGCCTCCAGCCTCTCCCCTGCTCCCTACAGCTTCACCTCCATCCTTCCTCCCACTATTTTCCAGAGTAATCTTTCTAAAACGTGAATGTGATCACGTTATTCTCCTTGCCTAGAAGCCTTCGCCATCTCCCTAGAGGCTTCACCTGGCCCAGAGTCTAAGCTCCAGGGCAGGGCTCACGCGAGGCTACCAGAATCCAGCCCTGGACCACCGATCCATTGTCACCTCCCTCCCCTGAAAGCTGCGCCCTGTGGACTACCAGAAGTTTCACAAAAGCATGTGCTCTCCAAGTCCACCTCTTGTGGCCTCAGGGACCCTGCGTTAGCACCTCCCTCCAGCCTGCCAGGCACCTCCTTGCCTCTTGTACCCACACCAACACCCGCCCAGGGTCCCCTCCTCTGCCTTCTTCCCAGTGGCCCCGCCACTCCCAAGTCGAAACCCATCACTTATCCTTTGTGCTACCACAACCCGGATTTGTCTTGTAACAACTGCCTCTTAATTACACACTTGATCTCTCCTACATGACTATAAAGTCCTGCAGGACAGAAAGAATGCCTTTTATCCTGCAGTCCAGTGAACTGCCCAGGGCCTGGCATGGAGCATGTATTCAATAAATCCAAGCTGAATAATAATGGTGATAAACAGACGTTTATTGAGTGCTTATATGCCAGGCACAGTTCCAAGTGCTTTACTGTGTTTTGCCAGTTAATTATGACAATAAACTTAGAGACTATAATAGTCATCATTTTATAGATGAGGTAACTAAAGCAGAGAAATTACGCAACTGCCTTAGATCATATGGCTAACAAGGGGCAGAACCAGATTTCAGACCCAGGCTGTCCACGTCTAGGACCCATGCCTCTATCAGAGGACAAGTTATATATTTATCAGATACTTTTATTAAGTGACTTGAAGAGGCTTTCTTTTTTAGTGCCTTGATGCTACAATACCATGCTATAACAACGGTACCACCACACTCACATAATTCAAACAGCCTAGGATGATAAGGCCCGTTTCAGTAAGTATCTAGGATAATAGGACAATGTGAAGGGCAATATTATCCTATTGTCCTAAGATAACGGGACAATGCAAAGCAATTGAAACAGGTTCCAAAGAAACATCAATAGTTCCAAAGACTAACTTTATCATTCATTTCAAGCTCCAAGGATGAAACTTGCTTAAATTGCTTCAGGGGCCACGGGGATCAAGGCATGTGCACACCTGGTCTAGGCGGAAACTCTCCCTCTCACAGCTCTGCCAGAACTCGATGACCAGCTGCAGGCCTGTGTCACAAGGCCACCTGTCTCCTCCACAGAAAGGTAGGAGGCAGGCAACCCCCAACAGGTCACTCTCCTCTCTCCTCTCCTCTCTGAGCCAGAAAGATTTTTCAGTCGTCATTTATAAGATGCTCAGTGGTAAGTGTGAAAAGGTGCCTGGCACGAGGAAGAACGCAGCACCTACTCAAACGAACTCCGAGGCAAGTGCCCCAACCTTGCACAGGGAATGTGCAATACCTTTGGGCAAGATGGGCGAGGCCCTTCTCGGGCTGCACCTGCTCCTGACCGATTACCCAGCATGCAGCGCCGTTCCTCCCGTGTTCCTGTGGGCCTGACATCGTGCTGCCGTGCTCCTGGCCCCAGTAAACACTTGCCGTCTTGTTCTTACACAGCGTGTGCATAATAAGGTCACCGAGAGAGACTTCAGAAGGGAATACTAACTGCACATTGAAACGAGCCCCAGTAGTTCCACAGCTGAGTTCTGGTAAATTAATCAGCGGCCTGCAGTGGTCTGTCTGGGACAGTCACGTGAAGTCTGTTTACAGCAAAGTGTTGACAGGGTGGAACCCAACGGGAGTGGAAAAACGGATGTTCTTTTCCTTAGAAATGTGGTTAAATTGAATTGATTTATATCCTTCCTTTTCTCAAATCTCAGATTTGAGATAATCTATAACAAGGTTAATAAATTATTAGGTCCAAAGGAAGGAGGGGCAAAAAAATGCCGATCAGAAGGGTTTACCCTACTGCCGTGATTGCGTAGTTCTTGGCTTTGAGCTTCCCCGCAGTCAGGACAGAAAGAAATAACCATGGCTCTCAGCTTTAAGCATCTTCTGGGAGACAGACATTGTCCCAGATGTAAATTTTAAAGGGAATCCCTCAGGAGTCCTGCGGGAGTTCAGAGGATGAGGAATTCAAATGTATTTGTAACTGGAAAAGAAAAAGTGGGGAAACTGGGCGAGGGAGGGAAAAGAGAGAGGGGGGCCACGCAAGGGTTGCTGAAGGCCGCCAAGCGGCTACCTCCTCGGGACAAGGGGGGCCGCTCTCGACCTCCAGACGTCTGAAGTGTTTCAGGAGCAAGAAAGCTCCTTTGATGACATTCCACAACCTCAGAGTGGGCAAGTAGAGGGCACCCTGAGATCAACACCAGCCTGACTTGGGCACCTGCCCAGGCCAGCCGGCCTGCCGAGGGAGACCCCTGCCCCTCTGCCCCCCGCCCCCTTTCCTCTCTTTACTGGCCTCTCCCTTGTATCCCATTTCTCGAACGGGAGCTTCGCCTCTGAGGGGGCTGCTTATGCATTCGTGAGTCATTTCCCACTTCTCCTTTACGCTCAAACTCCACGTGGACCCATTTACTATGTGAGCCATTGACTAAATGACTGCTAAATGGTCCAGAAAGCTCTGGTGGCTGCAATTGTTCTGATGTTATATTTGGAATAGGAATTTCAAAGCTGGAAGTGGTAATTAACTTTTGGGGGGAGGCTGTAAGACTCTTTTCTAACCTGTAATACTAAGAAACCAAAATGATATACTATGTATACATTGTTATACATTATTTATAACCTTAAGATGTAACTTTTTCCACAAGTTATACCCAACATGCATTCTCGAGATACAAAAAACTATAATCCTATTAGGGAACTACTTAAAACCCTGCAGTGACGCCTTTCTAAAAACAGCCCCCCACCTGTGGTGTTAATAAGGAACCCTTACTTAATCTACTTTTAGTGTGAGATCTGAGCTCCCACCTTTGCTCCGTGGAAGCCCAGGGTGCCCCAGCCCAGGGTGCCCCAGCGGCTAGCAGCTGCAGTTCCCCCTCTCTGTTTACAAGCGAGGTTTTGCATAAGATGTCACAGGCTGGGTGGGAGTGGGGAGAGGCAGGTGGTGGCCCGAAGAGCCTGAGATGCTGCCTGTCTGCAGGACATGCTTTGAGTTCCTCCCCGTACAATGGTCAATATTTGACAGGTGCTTCATTTTTTTTGCCCAGGTTCCTTTGAGGCCACCAGCAAAACCAGCTGGCTGGCATTTGGGATAGAGTCTATGGCTCTCACCCGTTCGGGACTAGAAGCCGAGCAACATACCATACTGAGGATCGTTTTCACCTGCACCTAACTGCAAGGGGCCAGACTGAGCAGGTCCCTTGAAGTGACACGAGTCAGTGTGGAGGTAAAAGAGTACACACATGTGAGGACAGCCAAGGAGGAATCCTGCCCACCCCCATCTCACCGGACATTCAGCTCCCTGCTTCACATGGCTCTGGAAACCAATGACCTCCACATTCCCCTCTCTGATCCTGACCTCCACCAGCCCCAGACCTGGCTATCTATTGCCCACCAAGCATCTCTGCTCACATGCAGTATAGACACAGTTTGGCCAGAACAAAAGCCTTGATTTCTTTTCCAAAATCTGTTCTCCCCAAACTCTACCATTCAATAAATGGCATCAGCAATCTCCCAGCTGCACGAGCCAAAAAGAGTCTGGAAGGTACACTCTCTATTCTTGTCCATTCTATTAGCTCTGCTGAACGTAAGGTCTCAGATCTGGCTGAACCTGAGACTCCTGGGAGCTCTAAAGCATCCCAATACCCAGGGGCCCACCCCAGACCAATTACAGTAGAGTCTCTGGGGGTGGGGCCCAGGCATCAGTACTTCTTAAAAGCTCCCCAAGGGACTCGAATGTGCTGCCGGGCTTGAGAAATAGTGGCTTAAAATATATCCAAATCCCACAGCTTCTCTCCAGCTTCACGGCTCCCACCTTGATCCGAGCCACACGTCTTGCTGGGACCACTGCAATACCTCTCATCTTCCTGCTTTGATCTGCTATCCTTCGAACTCCCACCCCAGGCACAAGGCAGGTCGCATCATGCCTCTGACAGCTTCCCACTGCATTTAGATACAGACCAGAGTTCTCGCTGGTCCACAAGGCCCTGCAGATCTGCACGATCTGGCTTCTGCAGTCCACTCCACCTCTGCTAGCTGCTCTCGTCCCCACTCACCATGCTACAGTCACCCTGGTCTTAGCCCTGTTTCTCACACACGCCAAGCACTCCCACCCCGGGGCCTTCGAACCTCCACCCTCCTCTTCCCGGAAGGCTCTGCCCTCAGATTTTCATTTGCCTGACTAGCAACTTCACGTCACTCGGGTCTCAGCTCAAACGCACCGCCTCAGAGAGGTCTTCTCAGACCACCTGGATGTAAAGTGTCCCCCTCAGCCCCGGAAAAAGTCACCACCACATCACCCCATCACACTGTTTCATCGTCTTTACAGCACTCACTGCTTCCTGAAATTGCCTCGTTCAGTCTGTCTTGCCGCCTGACCCCGGTGTGAAGATGTGAACTTTAGGAGGGCGGGGATTTTGGTCCCCTTGCTCACAGCTGTATCCATTGCTCAGAATGGAACCTCTCACGTGGTAAAGCTCTCACTCAACGAACATGCCATTCATTGTATCCCATCCGTCCTCGGTGTCCCCAGGGCTCCTCCTCTCTATTGCCAGAGCAAACCTCAGTCTGTAAACGACAATCTGACCTCTTCACTCTTCTAACATCCTCAGGCGCCTCAGACTGCCCCTCAGCATCCCCACCAGCACCACCAACCCGAACCCGTTCTCCTCCTAAGTTCCCGCCACTCCAAAAAACTCCCGGGTGCCAGGAGGAGCCAAACGCCTGCATTCCTGTGTCTTGGCGCATGCTGCTCCCTCTGCCTGGAACGTAGTCAGTATCTTCCTGCCCTACTGCCCTCCCCGTCCCCTGATTATATACACTGCTCTGATGAGAAATGGCTTGGGCATCACCTCCTCCAAGCAGCCACCCCTGCTTGGCTAACGTCCCCCCTCCCTTGTTCTACCAAGCAACCCCTGCTTCCTCCCGCTACAGCCTTCATCACACAGGGCGAGCCTCACCCATCTGCTCTTCTAGACAGAGGGCACCCTGGTGGGTAGGAACAGTGCCTGCGGCTTAACAGAAACTAAATTATAAGGTGAGGAAAATAGTATCTTTTACTCCTGGATCCCCTGTAGCAAGGGCATCATAAACATTTCTGAATGAATCCTGAACTTGTTTCCAGTCTGACGGAGTTGATGCTAATGGGGAAACTCTTTTATACCTTTGTGATTTGGGACACTTCCGATTACAACCTGCCCGCCAGTGTGTGACTTGCCCGGCACGTGCATGAGAAGAGGCGCTGTCTGGACCAGCAGCTGACATGTAATTGAACTGGGAAACTGCTTTCCCTGGGGATGGAGTAACGATCCACCGCCGGAACCAGCAAGAAATGGAGCCTGAGACAGGAACTAGCTCAGAACCCAGTATCTTTTCTGAGCTTTACCTGAGGCTCACAGAACTGAAATCCGTATGGCCAGTGCCACCGCCACTAGAATGTTTTCCCTTCATTTAAACACACCCCACGTATTGAAACAAGCTACAGGAGATCTTTATCAAATAACACTCTTGCCTTTCCCACACGAGATAAAGAACAGGAACAGAGGATCTAATAGCAGGGCACATGATGTTCAAGAGCCACTTGCACAGCTTGATATATTTAGCTAAGTCAAGGTGCAGGACGCCACCGCCTTACCCATAGGTATTCACCGGGAGGCACTTGCTGGCCTACAACAGGTTTGTCCAGCTTTTCAGAAAAAAATGAGCCTCACCCAAAGTGAAGGCCATTTCTGGGCTACTTCTTGGAACTGGATGTGGCTTTAATTTCAAATCCACCTAGCTCTAGTCCTGTCTTCGCTGTGAGGCTGTCTCCACCCAACCCCCAGCTGTCTTCCACTCTATCACCTGGCCCAGGCTCCACAGCCATCTGACTGTACCTTTCTAGCTGAGGTGAGGCCTCCCCTGGACCAAACCCCTCCCACAGCAGGTCCATTAACGTACGCACCAATATACATATGGTACCATTCGCCCAAGACAGACGGGCTGTGGCAGACGGTGTCCCCTCAGCGGGGCCCAAGTTCACGTTCCCACCCCAGCCCTGGCCCTCCTGTCGCCCACATTCCTGAGGTCAGGGGAAGCATGCAGGCTGCGGCCATGCCAGGACCAGAAGGGGAGAGTGTGGGCTAGTCAAAATGAGCCCAGACATACTCACGGGGTCCGTCAGCATGGCCCGGCAGTGGGAGGCCAGGGCCAAGAAGGCCAGCAGGTTGAACAGAATTCCATTGACGATGCTGTACGCGTAGTCTCGGGATGGAATCAGCATGACAAAGAGGACCACAAACTCCGCATAGAGGACCAGAAACCAGGTGACAATGGCACAAGCGATGCCGCAGCCGTCGCGGATAAACCACATGGCTCCCGCAGGACCAGGGTAGGGAGGGGGGACACACTTCTCCGGCTGGAGGTATTCTGGCTTCCGCTCAATGTCTCGGAAGTGGTGGGCGGGGGTAAGCATCATAAGCTATTCTGTCCATACTGACATCTGGAAGACAAGAAAGACCCAGAGGAGTTACCTTGTCGTCAAGGAGACTTGACAAAATTACCTTTCCAAAGTGAGCCAGGTGCCTGTGTGTGACCCTCCCGCAGAAAAGCTGCCTAAACCTTCTGTTCATTTCAAATGGGAGCCCTCCTCCCTATTCTGAGCATTAACAGCCTCTGTGAACTAGGGCCACCTTGCCCACAGCCTTCACGGGGCAAATGCCCTACCCAGTGGCAGCCGGGGCAGCGGCAGCATGCAAAGCTCACCGACTCGGGAGCAGACTAGAACCAGGTCTCGTTTTTTACAGATCTACTGGGCAGACAGTGTCTCAACGGATATGTTCAAATTGGGACCTAAGAGATGGGGGTGGGGTCGGGGGGAAGCACCAAGCCCACTGGGGACACTCTCTTCAGCAGTGACAGCACGGACAAGCCAGAAACCGACGCTGAGGCCATCTGCGGTTAACAGGAACGAGTGGGAGGAAAGCGGTGGCCACGCAGGACTCGCGGTAAGCTGCAGCCATTAACCCTTTTCCCGTTCGCCCCAAGAATACTCGCCAGCAGCGCTTGTGGCTGCAGCCTTCACCCCAAGACAACTTGCGAATTACGGTCCTGACCTCACCCCCAATATTTTCACATCACTTTAGTATATCGATAGTTTTGGAAACAAATGGCATCATTCTACGTATAGTATTCTGTTTTTAGGAGTGGTATTTCCATTTACGAAATATAGTAATTCTCAATAGCTGAAAATGTCAAATCCTAGAAAATGTAGCATTCCTAGGCATCGTGTTAAATTAACACTGGCGGCAAGCGGGAAGAGGGCTAAGACATTCTAACTGTCCTGCATTAGCTAGTGACAAAGGCAAAACAGTTGGTCAGATCGGCTAGTTCTTGAAACAAGCCAGGCTTTCAGCCCTGTGGCCAAAATGGTTTCTGTTCCGGGAATATGAGCCTCTGTGAGTTGTTCCCCTTGGGGGTGACCGGGCAAAGTGTAGGAACGTTGGACACGAGTCCATAGATGTTTCCCCACCACCAGGCTGTGGGGCTTCGTGAGTGTTTGTCTCCTCACCTGTGAGAAGAACACATGCCAGCCCCAGCCACCTCCGCACAGGGTTGGCGTGAGGGCGGAGGGGGTGGGAGGTGCTCGTGCTGAACGCTGTGGCCGGCAGCGCCCTGCACATAGCACAGACTGTGCACGCGCGCTCTCTCTTCCTTCAGAAACAAGCGCTGGGCAATGCGTCTTTTCTTCCTAACACTGCGGCTTGAGTCTCTGGAGACAGCAATGAAATAACTACGAATCAGTAACTAAAGTCTATTTGTCCCCAGCACGTGCTACAAGATACAGCAATGTCCCTCCTCTGTTTCTTTCTCTTAAACTCGGTGGCCTGTTGCATCACCGACCGGGTTTCTCAGTTAGAAACTATGATGGCTCAAGTTTACTACCAGATGTACGTGCCATGGGAAAGCCACCCGTAGCACAGACTGCAGCACAGCAAGTGACATCTCAGTCTTTTGAAAACTCAAGTCACTTCACGGCAGAGGAAATCACTCAAAAGCAGCACTGGCTATGTGAGCTCTTCTGAAGACCGCGGCTCTACACACAAGGGTGAGCTCGCAATGGCTGCGTTGGGTTATTTCTTTTTGTCCATTTTCCCTCTTCCTCCACTGTCCTCACCCCCAACAGAGAGAGAGTAGTCACGAAAAGTAAGGATGTGTCCAGAACACCGAGGGCAGAGCAGTAACTACTACTCGAATTGATAGAGTGAAACGTTGTACACACTAATAATGAAAGAATAAGGCCAGGCCCTCCATTCCCAGGGTGGCAGAGAATTAATGACTGAAAGGTAGTTAAATGTGAACCATGTACCTGTCCAGAGAAGCATCACTCAACAAATACTCAGAGTGACTATCACATGCTGTTGGGAACTGGTGAACAAGAAGTCATGACACTCCTACGCAGAGTAAAAGCGGTGGCTCCTGACAGTCCATCGACCAGGATTTTCTAAGGAAGCAATCTTGTGCTCTCCAGAAGACAGTGGCAGTTAGTGTTGCCACTGATATCCCAGGGGCATTAAAAAAGGCAGGGATATCTTCTGAAGCACCAAACAGGACAGGAAGTCACAGGCCAGGGATATCTCTGGACCCTGACCCGTGCCCAGCAAATTCTAAAATTCTAAACTCTGTTCAACCCAAACGAAATGCTGAAATCCCATGAAATCCCATGATGATTTAAACCTGACTGAAGCTCAACATTTTGACAACCTCCAGATGCAACCATTCTCTTGGTTTTACCTGTTGCCATATAGATGTGTATGTATATCACCTATGTTCTCACAATTACTATTTCAGCTCTAAACCAGTAAAGTTTTATCGGACCACAGCCATCCCATCAATGACATATTATCTATGTCTGCTTTGGCATTATAATGGCAGAGTTGAGTAGTTCTGGAGTTTATACGACTATCCAGCCTAAAGTATTTACTCTCTGGCCCTTTATAGAAGGATGCTGATCCCTGGTTCTAGGAAGTTGTTACACACCAGATAAAAAACTGA
Organism: Pteropus alecto; assembly: GCF_000325575.1. NCBI lineage: Eukaryota > Metazoa > Chordata > Mammalia > Chiroptera > Pteropodidae > Pteropus > Pteropus alecto. The sequence continues at coordinate 3,445,249 of NW_006437746.1, forward strand.
GATCCAGCCCTGCTCCTGCTTTTCCTGCAGAACAGCTCAGTGTGACAGAGAGGGTCAGTTACAGCTCACACCACCCTACCCACATCTACGGCAGCATAGCCACCGGTCATTTTACCATAACCTGTGTACGCCATCAAACTGCTCTTCAGTGATCACCAGTGGTGTGGTTTTCAGAAACGGAGGATCACTGAAAATATATCTCAGAGCAATGTTCCTGTTTAGATGCTTCTAGTGATTAAATTATGCTCAGGTTATAGTCAGAGTAGATGATTATCCTCTATCCTGACACTTGCTCATTCTTGACTGTACATATGGCAATGGCTCTCCTAAACCAGAGTTATGTTTCATATGTGTGGTTTTCCTGAGGAATAGGCCCTTCCACATAAATAAATTTCCCAGGGACTGTGGCTCGTTCCTAAGCAGAAACACATTTTAACCACGCAGGTTAAGATGGAAGTCTTAAAAACAAAAGTAAAGATATAGCTGTTCCTGTCTTAAGGACAATAGCTGTCCATTTCTTCGGAAGGATTTAGTCATCACCAGACTAAATCATCATCAGTTACTGGAGCGTGTTAGGTAACGGTGTCCACAGGTGGTACGGGGATTCGCTGGGCTGGCCGCCTCACACCCACTGTGTTCCTCCTCCATTCAGGCTGCTGTCATTTCTGTGTCTACAGCTACCAACCCTCCCAACACACCCTCTGTTTACTGCTGCTCATTGGCTGTGGGCTGGAAAAGCAAATAAAACTAAATCTTGTTAGATCTGTTTGTTTGTAAAGGAAGGGGACTCATTTTAGGTGGCAGGCCTTCAGGAGACACCCGCTCTGCTCTCCCCCTACACTGTTCTGACGGGCGGGGGCCCTGTCTTTTCATCGGCCCAGTGCCTGGCACGTGGCAGCCGCTCACTGTTTGTGTTCATTACAGGCACGGGCTCTGACGCCAGCTCCGCCTCGTGAAAGCCTCGTCTGCTTACGTTCAGGGCTGTGGCCACATCGTGGATGGGTGCAGGTGCACCGAGTAGGACCACAATATAGGTTACCTCTTACTCAGGTAACCAGAATGCCCCACCCTTGCACAACGTGGGACCAGAGAGTGTACAGAGGATCTGTTTTCCCATCGTCCCTCACTGGTGAGTGAGAATCTGTGATCTGGGAAAGCAGAGCCGGACACCAAGTGCCGCTGAACTGAAGCACACACTCCAACCCACACTTGAGAGTTTCGAAATATCTCAATCAAAACCAATCAAGGCATACTGCTGTAAAGTGTTTATTTAACCCTCAGCCCCGCTTTCCCCGCCCAAAGCAGTGGAAAGCTTTCCAACAAGGATTTCTTCCTTAAATTAGCCAACTGTAAATCTGAGAAATTTGAGAAAAAATCCACCTTGAAACAAACGTATTCACTCCCTTCACTCTGCCCCTAACAATGACAGAAGAGGCAGATGTTTAGCTCTTTTCCGTTTCTGTTTTGAATGAGGGAAACTCCAACTCTTGGGGCTGAGGAGTGGCTCTTCCCCAGTGACCCACTCCTCACCGAGTCCTTGCGTGCAGGAGTTGGGCAGAACCGGTTGCTCAGGCCTCTGGGGCCGGCACGCGAGAAGGCTGGTGTGTCCCAGGACCCCCAGTGCCACTCCTGCCGGCCAGCCCTCCCCGCAGAGGGGCAGCCTCCTCCAGTCCCCTCCCCTCCCCCTCAGCCCCTTCCCCTGCCTTGTTCGCTCTCTAATGTGTCCTCACTGCAATTCAATTCAACTCAAATAGATATTTATGGAGCAGCCACTAAACACAAGGAATTGTGCAAGGGGCTCACACACAAGGGATAACGAGGACAATAACGTGTGTGTGCTGCCCTGTTCAGGCCCTGCCATTCCCCGCTCCCAGCTCCCAACTCCCAACCTGGTGAGACCGGTCTTGCTTTCTTCCTACTAACCTGCAAGTCCCATTTGTTTAGCTTCGTAGCCTGGTATCTGGCATGAGCATGTGCTCAAATCACTATTTCTTGAGTAAATGGATATGTAAAACAGACAATCCTAACACATAGGTTTCTAATGAATGGCCCAACAGAGAGGCAAATAGTACGCCTTCCCCAGTACAAACAACCCTCACTACCAGAAGTGAGGTATTTTTTTTCAGGCCAGGACTTCTGAAGGGGCGGGGTCTCAGCAGGGCCTGGAACCAGGGGAAGTGTACTATTTAGACAAAGGCAGGGGCGGGCCTGGCAGGGAGGGTGGAGGTGCTGGTTGGGGGGCTGGATTTACAGGTCCGTATGAAGTATCTGTACACAGCCTGGTTTCATAAACTCAGAATTAGGTGCAATTATTTTCCTGGCTTAGAGAATAAGGTATTCCTTTGGCATAGAAATACTCGAAAAAAAAAAAAAATTAAAGGATTAAATTTTCTGGGTCTCTACAGTAGGAACTACATAGCTGAAACTCAATTTCATCAACTCCTTAGCAGATGTCATGCACGTCAGCAAGGTAGCAGAAACCCTCAAACGGGAGGCTTTTAACTTAGGTCAACATTTGTTTCAGGTGAACATTTAATAGTTCAATAAATCTAGTATCATGTTGGAACATTGTTCAGGGGCTGGTCTGGTATCCTCCTGAACTTGCCCTAAAGATGAGATTCTCACATAAACTAATTTTTACTCGTTAACTAAGTAAACAGCCACTTAAAAGGTCCACTGAAAGAAGGCAGCGTCTTTTTTTGATATTTCTATTGTAATTCTCGACTGAAATTCAACCTCATGAGTCTATCAATAACCGCCTTGGTTTAAATCCTATGGTCTTAAGGATAGTGTTTGCCTCTTTTAGAGCTTCTCACATGTCAGAGCGATACACCTAAAGCACCAAAGTATGCGCAGGCCGGACCTCCCCGCCGCCCCCCGACAAAAAAAGCCCCTGCCAGACTTCAAAGACAAACAAAGGGCCGGGCCTGGGAGCTTTAGAAATGGATCTGATCAAGCAGCAAGTTAATTTATCTGGGCCACAATTCCCTTGATGTAATTTGTGTAAGGACTGGAAATTTTATACCCATTTTTAGATGATTCTCAGAAAAACAAAGAATGAACCATGAATCACTGTATTTGAAATGTTTCATAAAGAACCAGAATGAGTCACTGAACTTTTCCCAAAAGGTGTGGTCCAAGGGAAAGGTGCCTTATCTTCCGCAGCACACCTAGTCAGGCCAGCGAGGTGTCCAGACAGGCAGAGGCTGCTGGCCTCTCCTGAGATCTTTGCTCCTCCCTCTTGCCTCTTGCCTCTGTCACACTCAACCTTTAACAAAAAACTTTAAAAAGGGAAATACTGCACCCTCCCAACCAAACCCGATACACACTAAAGTTCGCTGAGGGAACTGGGAAGTGCTGGGTTAAATTTGCCTTCTTGCCTCCTAACTGGCCACGTCTTATATAACCACTCGTGTCCACGCTCAGACTCCTAACAACGGGTCTTCATTTCAGAAAAAGCTTTGGGATTTGGACGGCTCACGGAGGCCAACAGCTCCTGCACTTACACAAATACTTACTGTCCTACAGCTGGCTCGTTTACCACCTCCCAGCTTTCTAGAACTATTAAAAAATACACGCCCACATACAGGACGACAAAATATGTGATACAAACATTGGGGATCAGTAGAAACTACCACTCGTTTGGGTAACACTTCCCCTTTCTATGGCTGTGCTTTATCGCATATTGCAACAATGAGAAAAATGAATGAGGCAACTTTAGAACAAGACTACGCGTAAGAGTAACTGGTAAAAAAGAATCGCTATCCGAATTATAGAGACCATCTACTAGATTTCAGTCACATTCTTCTGTTGTACAGAAGAGGACATCAAAGCCCATTTGAGATTTTGTCTAAAACACTCAGTGCTGCCTGTAGGAATGGAGATGGACGCCAGCATTTACTGAATGCCTATTGTGATTGAGGACTCATATAAAGCGGCTTGTTCAAATTCTTACGACAACCTAGCTTGGTAGCTTTTATTATTCATCGTATAGATGGAGAGTGTGAGGTGCAGAGGTTTGGGGTAATATTCTCAAAGTCATATAGTGAGGGAGTGGTAAAGCCAGGATTCAAAACCAGCTCTGCTTGCCACCACAGACCACATTTAGAGAACAGCTCATGGCTGCTGCTGCTGCTGCTGCTGCTCTTTTGTAAGGAGGGAGAAGAGGAAAGATCAAGCAGGAAATATCGGTTCTATTTCCTGCTTCCTCGCACACATCTGATGGATCTGAGAAGTCTCTTCAACTTAGTTTTAACGTCATCTCTAAAGTGAGAAGGAAGGACTGGATCGCTAAGCTCTATGCTCTTTTTTAAAAAAATCCAAGAAATGACTTTCCTTCCAGTAGCTACGGGAGCCTATAATACCCATTCTTTAAAAAATAATAATATCCTTTCTTCTGTAATTTTACTTCTGTTTCTTTAATGAACCATACTTCTGCTGGGCTAGTTGATCTCTTTCAAACTCTGGTCCAGCCTGTTCTACAGATGGGTGAAAAAATTAAGCTCAAGGAGTCAACTGGTTTTTCATAAAATGTTTAGAGAGGTGGCTCACTTCCTTCTCAGGTCCAGCAGGTGGTACCTGCTACTTGCTTTTACTGCCATCTCCTGCATTAACTCCTCCTTCCAGGAAGTCTGCAACCTAGCAGGAAAATCTTTATAAAGGCAACAATGTATTACTGATCTAGCTAGCCAATTCCCATCTGTCAACGAGTGCAATACACTCATAGATGTGGAACCCTTAGTAATTGGGTGCATGATCCCATTTGACACCGAACTGCCTTCTGGCCTCTGTCAGGGTAGATTCCAAGACAGGCACGTTGCTTGGCTGCTGCCACCGCGTGGGGCGGGCTAAATGCAGAGCGGGGTCCCGACTCTTCCCGATTTCCTGAATGTCTATTACCAGCCACTGGGCTGTCCACTAGATACATCTCACCCCATCTGACTCTCATGTCCCCTGTGTCTTGTAGGTATAAATCTCGAGTTTCCACCCCCTTTCAGAGACGAGGAAACTGAGGCAGGGAAAGATTTGCCTATGTTCACACTTCTAGGAAGCAATGGAGACAGGATACACTCCCAAGCCTGCTCTCAGTTCAGAGCCTACTTTCAGCTGCTACTCACTACAACCATTCATTTTGTCCAATAACTAGAAAACAAAAGGGGAGTGGCACTGACGTGTCTGCCAGTGACCTTGGGTTACTTACAGTTTGGCTCTCTTGCCCGCGCATGGTTATGCAGAGATGGCATCATTGGGTGGGCCACATGCAGTGACATTCACAGGCCACAGGCCTGAACTTATGCATTTTGTGCTCTTAGGTGGGGCCCTGGCTGAACACCAGCCCACACTCAGAAGACTGATCTTGTCTTAACCTAGGAAGCAGGAGGGCTGTGAAGCTGCAGCCGGGAGCCACTCTAAGATCGAGTCCCTAAAATCTTCTGTTGGGAAACATTTCCTGTGGGGTCAAGTTCTAGCACACTGCTTCTTCTGAGAGAAAGCCCACCCATGCTAGGCAGAGACCCGCCAGCAAAGGTTCCCACCTAAGGGTGCTGAAAATAGCACCTGACCCCACATTGTGCCATGTGCAGACATGCAGCCACTGTGACATCACCCAGGCAAGAGCCGGGTTTTTTTAGGGACTAAAAGCAAAAGTGCTTGGAGGGATGTGAAAGGGGAGCTGGGGCAGAGAAGGAGAGGACCAGCTACCGCGATGGTGCCAGGCTCCAAGGAGGGGCGCTCTTCGACAACCAATGGATCGAAGAAGAAATTAAAGGGGAAATAAAAATGTTTCTTGAGACGAATGAAAATGGAAACGCAACATCCCAGAGCTGGGAGGATGCAGCAAAAGCAGTTCTAAGAGAGTTCACAGCAATAAACCCTGACACTGAGAATTAAGAAAGATCCCAAGTAAACGACCTAACTTTAAAATGTGAGGAACGAGAAAAAGAACAAACCAAGCCCCAAGTTAGCAGAAGAAAGAAAGAAAATAATAAAGAAATAGAGCATAAAACAATAAAATCGAGGACAGAAACACAAAAGATTAACCAAGAGTTGCTTCTTTGAAAAGATAAACAAAATTGACAAACTGTTAGCTAGACTATCCAGGAAAAAAGAGAAAGGCCCCAGATCACCAAAACTATAAATGAAAAAGAGATATTACAATGGATATCACAGAAATTCAAAGGATCAAAAGAGGATCCTATGAACAACTACATGCCAACAAACAGGACAACCTAAAAGAAACGGAAAAATTCTTAGAAACATGCAAGTTACCAAGACTGAACCAGGAAGAAATAGAAAATATAAATAGATCGATTACTAGTAAGAAGACTGAGTCAGTAATAAAAAAAAATCTCCCCCAAAAGCCCAGGACCAGATGGCTTCACTGGTGAAGGTTACCAAACATTTAAAGAATGAACACCAATCTTTCTTAAACTCTTCCAAACATTGAAAAGGAAGGAACACTCCCAAACTCATTTTACAAGGCCAAAATTATCCTGATACCAAAACCAGAAAAGGACACTACTAGAAAAGTACAAGCCAAAATCCTGATGAATAATACATATAAAAATTCTCTATAAATACTAGCAAACAAAATTCAGCAACACATTAAAGGGATTATACACAACAACCAAGCGGGATATAAGGATGGTTCAACGTATGCAAATCAATCAATGTGATACATCACATTAACAGAATGAAAGAAAAGAGTCACATGACCATCTCAATGGATGCAGAAAAAGCATTTGACAAAATTCATCCATTTGTGATTTAAAAAAATATTTTTAAATTAGGCGCAAAAGGCACATATCTTAAAATCATAAAAACCATATATGACAAGTCCATACTCAATGGTGAAAGGCTGAAAGCTTTTCCTCTAAGATCAGGAACAAGACAAGGGTGCCCACTCTCACCTCTCCTACTCGACATAGTACTAGAAGTCTTAGCTAGAGCAATCGGGCAAGAAAAAGAAAGAAAGGCATCAGAACTGGAAAGAGAGAAGTAAAATGGTCTCTTTCACAAATAGCCAAAGAAATCCTGAGAAAGAAGAACAAAGCAGGAAGCATCACACTTCCTGATTTCAAAGCTGTATTATAAAACTACAGTCATCAAAACAGTATGGTACTAGCATTAAAAACAGATAACTAGACTGATGGAACAGAATCAAGAGCCCATCCAAGCATATTTGGTCAACTAATATTTGACAAGGGAGCCAAGAATGTTCAATGAAGAAAAAACTGTCTTTTCAATAAACGGTACTGGGACAATTGGATATTCACATGTTAAAGAATGAAAATAGACCTGAATGGACTCACAAAAATTAACTCAAAATGGATTAAAGACTTAAATGTAAGACCTGAAACCATGAAACTCCTAGAAGAAAACATAGGAATAAAGCTCTCTGACATGAATTTTGGTAATGATTTTTTAGACATGACACCTAAATCACAAGAAACAATATCAAAAATAACAAGTGGGACTACATCAAACTAAAAAACTTCTGCACAGCAAAAGAAACCATCAACAAAGAAAAGACAACCTATGGAATGGGAAAAAATATTGTAAACCAAAGGAAAAAAAGATTGTAAGCCATGTATCTGATAAGGAGTCAATATCTAAAATATATAAAGAATTCATACAACTCAATAGCAAAAAAACCAAATAACTCAATTGAAAAAAATGGGCAAAGGACCTGAATAGACATTTCTCCAAAGAAGATACATGAAAGGCCACCAGGTACATGAAAAGATGCTCAACATCACTAGTTATAGTGGAAATGCAAGTTAAAACCATAATGAGATATCATCTCACACCTGTTAGAAGGGCAATCATCAAAGAGAAACAACAAAAGTTGGCGTGGATGTGGAGAAAAGGAAAGGAGCCCTTATACACTGCTGGTGGGACTGCAAATAGGTACAGCCACTATGGAAAACAGTGTGAAGGTTCCTTAAAAAATTAAAAATAGAACTACCATATGATACAGCAATTCCACTTCCAGGAACCTATCCAAAGGACATGAAAACGCTAACTTGAAAAAATATCTGTACCCCCACGTTCAAAGCAGCATTATTTATATTAGTCAAGACATAGAAACAACCTAAGTGTCTACTGATAGATGTGTAAAGAAGTTGTCACACACACACAGGAATATCATTCAGCCATAAAAAACAAAATTCTACTATTTGTGACAATGTGGATGAAACTTGAAGGCATTATGCTAAGTGAAATAAGTCAGACAGAGAAAGACAAATAGTGTATGATCTCACATATATGTGGAATCTTAAAAAAACGAAAAACAAAAAACAAAATAAAAAACAAAACTCAAATTCATAGAAAAGGATGCCAGACTTGTGGTTACCAGAGGGCGAGGGTGGCAGGAGAGGAAATTGGAGGAAGGTGGTCAAAAGGTATGAAGTTCCAGGTATAAACTAAGTAAATAGGAATGTATGACATGATGACAATAGCTAACACCGCTGTATGATACATAGGAAAGTTGTTAAGAGAGTATATCCTGAGTTCCTGTCATGAGGAAAATTTTTCCTTTTTCTTTTCCTTTTGTTGTATCTGTATGAGAAGAATCTGAAGCTACTGTGGTAATCATTGCACGATATATGTAAATCAAACCATCACGTTGTACGCCTTAAACTTAAACAGTGATGTATGTCAATTATTTCTCAATAAAGCTGGGGCAAAAACAACAAGAAAGAAGGGAAGCCATTTCGCTTCCAGATCTCTGCTGGTCCTACTCATCTCTGGCACTGTAAGTGACGATGTGGGAGCAGAGCCTTGGGAGGACCCTGGGACCAAGGAAAGGGGACTTAGTGTGCTCTACGAGTCCACAGGCCCTGCCTTCCAGGCGAGGTGCTCTCTGGCATCTGTCGGAGGGCTCTGAAGACAGATGGGAGGCTAGTGCTAAACAGAATGGAGGTGGCTTGGAGTCAAGAGGCCAAAGTTCTACCCCAGTTGTGCTCATGACGTCATGGTTCTGGGTAAGACAGCTGCCGTCCTTGGGACTTGGCTTCCTCATCTATAAAACAAGAGGGAAGACTGAGCTGCTTGCTCAGGCCCTTGCAGGGATGAGAGCCTGTTTCCTTCATCCTCAGAACAAATTCAACAAATTCCTTTGTTAATTTCTTGGATTTTATAGTTTTATCAAAAGCATCCCTTAAGTTCCTTTCCTTATCCTTTGTTAATATTAAAAAAGCCCACCAGTAATTGTTAGCAATTTTCCTAAGCATGTTCGGTTTTTTTTCAATTTAATATGGCATCTAATTACCATTCCCTTTTGTTCATTTTGATTTTTTCAGAGTGACATTATCAAAATACATCACAAAATACACTATAAAGTGGTAAAAGAGAGAAGCCTTAAAATCCGAAGTTAAACGTGACCATTTTTCAATGTTTAAATATTTGAATATCCAGGATCTATTTTGAGTTTTACAACCCAGTAAGATAGGCCTTTTAGGGTAAAATGAGGCACAGAGAGGTTAACTGACTTGCTCAAAGTCACAAAGCAAGTTAGTGGTGAAGTCCAGATCATTGGACTATATGCCCCATAGTCTTTCCACTATAGATCCTTATCTTCCTAACCAACCTGCCTTTCTAGATTCCCGGCTACTATTTCTTGGCTTAAAAACACACACTTTTTGCATAGCAAAGTTAAAACTCGTTGCAACAGGACTGTACTTGTCCTACTAGGCTAATTTTCCTAAGGTAAAAAATCAATCCCACCCAGATGCATTCCATCCCCAGTGACGCCGGAGAATGAGGTAGCCCAGAGAATCGAAAGAGTCTCTACATACTAGGAAGGTTACAGTTGGAAGGAGACTGAAAAAATGGAGTTTTCCTGGCCTTTCCTGGAAGAACGATGGAATCAGGTGGGACATACAACGGTAGCCTTCTCACAATCACAGTTCACAGCAACTTCAGAGCCAGGAATGACCTGGCCATTTGTCTCTGGAAATCTGCTTCCAAAGAGGTGGGCGAATGACTTAAAAATGCAAAAATAGGAAGCAACTAGAGGCAGCATAGAATTAGCCTCTTCCCCCGCCTCCCCAATAGGTCAATATCCAACATCACTCCTCCTCTATTTCTGCTTCAGATTCTGTTACTTCCTATGGCTATCAGGGTGTGTGTGTGTGTGTAAATATTTCTAGATTTACTAATCAGGACTCATGATCCCGTTTGCTCATACATACCCTAACGAAAGACATAGGGAATAGCCTACCACCCTCTCAAAACAACACGTGAAGACCCTTCCCCTAAATGAAAATAAGCTTTACCCATGTATTCCTATCCATTTTATGTCATTGTAATCCCAAGTTATCATTTCTAGAACAGCAAGACAGACACAGACCTGCTGCCCAGACTATGACAGATTATTTACATTGACTACTGTTTAAGACGAGATACAAGCAGGACAAATTCAAAGTATTTAAAAGGAAACAGATCTACAGGGAAAACAGTAGTTTGCTTTTACTTTTCTGGGGTGCTAGGCTAATTGTGAAAATAAACAGGAAAAGACCTCAAACTGGCTACCTCTGGATGGGGAATAAAATGTTCGTTCCTCTGCTAGGCTTGTAAGAGCTCTCTGCGACTTCAGCACCACAGACTCAGCACGGCACCGAAGCATTCCATCACCGGCTTCTACCATTTAATGATCCAAGGCTAGGTGGGACAGATCGACTCCGTCTCTGTAAGGTCCTTGTTGCCTCCGGGTGGCTAGCAGCAGCTCCTTACCTCCTGCCCTTGATGCCTGGCCTGCTCAATTAGCATCTTATTATAGACTGGCCTCTTGTCTAATTACCACCACAAGTGTCAATTGAACACTTTATTTTATTGTCTTGTTCATGCAGTAACTAGTTCAAGTGCCAAGGCTCCCCAGCTATAATAAATCCTAGACTCCTTTTAGGCAGGCGTGTGTTTCCAGTTTCTTATCTCTTCAGGCCCACAAGAACACAAGGGACTCATGGGCATGCAAACAAATACTTGGTTGTTTAAAGAGCTTCTAGATGTCTATTCTGGGTACAAGGCACATGGTTGGACTCTAGGTCTCCATGCCTATCTCAACCCTCTGTACCAGATCCATCGGCCTTCTTGCTGTTGAGGGCTGTCCTCGGCACTTTTGAGTTAAGCTCTACTCAGACTGTATATAGCCTTTTCCCGTATCTAAAAGGGTTAGACATAGGAATTTCCCATTAGCACCATATTCTATGTTCCTCTAAAAAAAGGATTGGAGTTTATGTTTGAACAGATTCCTTGCTTTTGGAATTAAAACTAACTGTAGCTTATAGGGCAGTTACCGGTTCCTTAACAAACACAGGGCTCTTTCACCAAAAACTCTCGTGAATAATATGGGGTCTGGGGGAAACTGCATAAGGGGATGGTTAGGTCTGCAGGTATTGGAGCTAGATTACCTGGTCTCAAATCCTGGCTCTGCCACTTATTAGTTATGTGACCTGTGACCTTGGTCAAGACAATTAACTTCTCTGCACCTTGGTTTCTTCACCTGTAAAATAGCTGGATAACAGCATTTGCACCATAAAGCTATTGTGTGGACTGAATCAGTTCATCTCTGTAAAGTGCTTTAGAATAGTGCTTGGCACATAACAAACACTATGTAAGTCAGTGTTAAATAAAATTAATAGAGTAGAGATTTAAAATAGACAGACCTACAAAACAGTATGCCCCCAAAGAATCTGACAGTGACGGAAAAACAAGATGGTTTAATAGAATAATGTGCCATCCTTGGCTTCTTGATTTTCTAACTAACATACATTCTTTGAATTGCTTCAATAAACCAAAAAAGAACTCTGAATTTATAGGTTTAAAAAATGTCTAATACAATATCACAACGAAAGGGATAAAAATGTTCTGACTGCCTTGAAGTAGAATGATCAGTTAAAGCTTGTTTTAGCAGAGAATTTTAAATGAACATTCTACTGTTTACACCTCTCACACCTACTTGGCCTAACATGGCAGACATCATTCATAATATCATTTAGCAAATACTGCCAACCCTTCTCCAGCAACTGACTAACATCTTTAGTCAGTTGTCAGGGGAACAGTCCGAATAGATGTTCTATATTTTTAAAGACATACTGAAAGATTTTTATATAGGGATGAATCCATGGTATCCAAACTCAGGTATTTCTTTGTCTTTTCTGATCTGTCCATCTGCTGCTACTGTTTAAGTCCTTAATCTTCTTAAATATACTAGCTACTAAAATTCCACGTCCAGAGTTTCTCCTGTCTGAGCAATCTCTAGCACAAAATACCATTTTTAATGTCAGCAGTCCCTTGGTATCTCATCAGAGTTCCTCACATGGAATCCAGGTGTCCAACCACACACAAAGGTGTTTGTGTGCCACAACAAGTGGGGTGCCTGTGCTTTCATGAGGGAGGAATCCTTCCGGCTTTATTTGCCCAGTTTCCCTGGAGGGCAAAGTCCAACCCTGCAAGACGTCTTCCCTGTAGGTGCACCTGTAGAGAACTATGCAGAGACATTAGAAACAACTATGTCTAGTCTACAAAGAAGTGATCATCTATTTGGGGAGCTTAGCAGTTTAGTGCTTAAGGATGTGGGCAAGTATTTCTTTTCTTTACCTTCCTCTGCCTCACCACCCTATCCCACATGCTCTCCCATGTGCTCTTTGGTGTCACTATCATAGCTCTCAACCACCACGCGCTGTGGTTATGTTGGCCCCAGAGCCTTCCCCTTCTGCCTGGGGAGCTTCTCTGGGCAAAAGTGTTTTCCTTGCCTTAGGATTTCCAAGCTAGCCCAAAGCTCATCCACAGTAAGCTCCCAACAGTTATCTGCTGAAACTGTATTGAAGATACTATCTGCGAAACACCAAACATTCTTTGGATGATCAAGATATCAAGACTTACTTTCACTTTTGAGAACACGGAGGTGCCTCAAAAATGGGACATTTGAAAAGGTATCAGATGCCCTCTTTGCTTCAATCACTTTTGGTTAACTTTCCTCCGATTATCCACATGGTTCCTTTAAAATCTGTACCACATTCTGCCTACCCCGCCTTAATGAGCTCCTTCCGTGACTCTATATTCACCTTGCAGGTATCCTTCCTGGTTATCCAAGGCCCATACTCCTACTTGGCCATCACCTGGGGTCGGATTCCCCCCGCCCCCCAACTCCCACCCCAAGTGATCCCAGAGATCACTCCGTCAAGCCACCGCTGGGAAGCGCTGGGGACGCCTGGGTACTGCGCCCCTCGCCAGAGCCGGTTACCGAGATTCTCCTCGCTACTCTCTGGGATAATGCTCCGGCGACGACCCGGGGCAAGGGGATCCTGCAAGGTCCTGGGTCAGCGTTCTGTCAGCCCAGGGCGGGGGGGTGGGGAGGGAGAGAAGAATGGGGTGGGGGGGACAATCCTTGGGGTGGAGTCGAGGACGCCTTGGGATTAGAGGACACTCACTCTTGGCCCCGACCCTTCCCACGGAGAACCGCCTGAAGAGGGCTTCATCTCCTCTTCTTTTCAATCATCCTAGCTAGGGACCAGGGAAATGCAGGACCGGGGAGAGGGGTGGTGGTGGGAGGGGTCCCCCGGAACAACCGCGAAGTCTGCTTCACACATACATACGTACATACATACACACACACGCACGCACACGCACACACGACCTGCTACTTCAACTCCAGCTCTGAGCAAACTGCGTGGCGCGCCTCTCTCACTATGAGTCTTCCAGCTCGGCCCCGACCCGCCTCTCGCCTCACCCCAGCTTTTCCAATCAACCCCAGTTCTCCCTCCCAACTGACCGTGAAGTCGGAGGCAGTTCCCCAGTCCCAGGCCCCTGTCGAGGCTCCCGCCGCAGCCGCCGTCGCCTCCCCCTGCAGTCCCCGAGCCGGGACCCGGCCTCGGGCTGCAACGATGGCTCCCCGCAACGAGGCGCCGCGGCTCCCTGGACTCCGCCAGACACGGGGCGGCGCGCAGGAGAAGCCCATCGAGCTCCCGGCAGCGGCGGCGGTGGCGGCTGCAGGAGCGGCCGAGGCCGGGGGGGGCGCGGGCGGGGCCGCCCGCCGCTCAGGCTGATGACGCACGCGCGCGGGAGGGCGCGGTCGGCGCGGGCGCGACGCAGGCCGATGACGCAAGAGGCGGCTCGGCAGCATGGCGTCCGTGACGCTGAGCGAGGCGGAGAAGGTGTACATCGTGCACGGCATCCAGGTACCTGCGGCAGCGGCACCGGCGTCAGCCGCCGAGCTTCCCTGGTCCTGCGGCTCGCGGCCAACCCTCGGCTCCCTCGGGAGGAGCGGCGGGTCTGGGTTTATCTTGTGATGAAACAGCTCTGCGGCCGGCGTTTGCAGCCGGAGGCCGGCGACGCGGGCGTGTTTAGAACCCGGCAGCGAACGTCCATTTAGGACTGTTTGCACACTTGCAACCTTTCGGGTCTACAAGGTTCCGAACCCGGGTACGAAGCGGCGGGCCCAGTCCCGGAGACCTTTTCTTAGTGAGGGAGCACTGCCCCAGGGCCATCTCTTCAGCCCTAGCGTTGTCGCTTTACTGTTGGGGTGGGCTTCTGGCCCGCTTTTTCTCACCTCGTGGTTGGAAGTCACAGGGAGAGAGAAGGCACCCTAGGTGAAAGCGCTTTGAAAATATAAATCGCCTTACGAATAAAAAAAGATGTTTAAAAAGCGACTCCACAGCTGGTAGCGTAAATTTTTGCTGTTTCCCATTTTGCCTCTGGAGAACTGAGATCCCTAGAGGCAGCTGTAACTATCCTAAGTTCTTCTGTACTCAGACTTCAACCCCTGGTTTTGACCACTCCAGAACCAGAGCTGGAGAATGTTGGCCCTGATAATGAGCTATCGAGGAAGGCCAGGTGCGTCCTTCTTGTCTGTAATCTCCCAGGGTCAGAAAGTCTCCCCAAAGTTTCTCCAAAGCGTAGCCAGAATCCTGTTCTTGTCCATATAGACCTAATCATTTTGTGTTTTACTTTTCACTCTTGGTTCAGCATGATTAGTTTCATCTCTTGTGGCATTCCTTTGACATCAGCCTTTGATTCCTTTATTATTTCAAAGATGAATATAAAATAAAGGCAATAGAATATAAGGTATATATCAAAGGAGCACTATCGTTAGTGGAAGCCAAAGGAGCTGGCTAATATTGGGGGCTGTAATGTCCTGAAGCCTTCCCCAAGGAGGTCGAATCGCTTTCCTAAATCCATGTCAAGTGTCCCTTCTCTCTATCTTCAGGACTCTATTTCATTCATCAACCCAGAACTGAGCTAGACTCCAGGGTCAGGAAGTGGCCTGCCCGTATATAGCTCCCACGCGAGAAGGGAAAGACAGAAATTACATATCTATTTGTGTGTTTATATATGAAATTGTACCGAGTGCTTGAAGGCGGGAAAAATAAAATAACCTGCCTACTCTGGGAGGTCAAGGGAGGCTTCTCTAAGGAAATAGCGTTTGAACCGAGTTCTCAGTATGACCAAAAATTAAGTAGACTTGAGCCTTCCAGAGGGAAAGGATGGTGAGTCCACTTGTGCTACGGGTAATGGTGAAAGATCAGATTGCAGAGGTGGCCAGAAGCCTGATCCCAGGAGTCTTAGAGGCTCAGCTGCTCCCTCATCATGGGTCTTGGAAGGTAATAATCTGTTGACTTGTTCATATGATACCTTAAGGCCCAGCCAGCGTCCAGCACTTTGTAGGTACTCAATAACATCAAATGAGTAAGGTAGGCCTTAAAGGAGAGATGAGTTGGACAATGTTTTCTTTTTTTAAATTAATCCCCTTTCTTACCAGTACCTTGGACATATTAGAGCCATGCAAACTGACTAAATAAAACTTCGTATATTAACACTGGCCACAAATTTGCTGTATGTGGAGGAGCAAAACAGAATTTATACCATTTGGAAAAGATCAGAATGCGGGTGAATGAGCCTGCCACGGGCTCTCCACCGACTCAGTTCTAAAGTCACCTACACTTTTGTTTAGTTGGTCACTGGGTGCCAGCAGTGCACCTTAAGCAATGCCTGTCTGGAATCCTGTTCTTGCCCCTAGCGACCTAATCATTTTGTGTTTTACTTTTCACTTTTGGACCTATTCGGTCAGTTTCAGCTTCTGGCATCCCTTCTCCTTAGCCTTTGATTCTGTCACTGTTTCAGGGATATTTCACTTTGGCTTGGTGGTGGTTAGAAGCAGTTGAAATTAACCTAATCATGTGTGTTGAGGATTCAGTTGCTAGTTATGTTAACTAACAAACTGACTCAAGCAGAAAAAATTATGCGTGACATGGCTACAAGTGTTTCTCCAGGAAGTCAAGGGCAGTTGGAGCTTTAGGCTCTCCCGTGCTCATCTCTGCTGCTTTTTATGCCTTTCCTTAATTCTTGTCTTTTCAGATTGGCTTTCTGTTTCTCAGGCCATGTGGTAGAGAGACCGTAGTTACCTCTCAGGTCTTGGGGTTACAGTTCCCTTTTTTAAGAAACCAGCCCTTCTAATTTAATTTCAGACTCATGGTTGGACAGAATCATTATGTTCAAACATGGCCACTGGGGGATGAGGCACGGGGGGGGTGGGGCGAGCAAGCGTGCACACACGAGAGCGAGCAATTTGTGGACAGAAGATGAACCATTTTAGGTTCTGGGAGAAAATGGAACTCAGTTTAGATCATTCAG
Organism: Pteropus alecto; assembly: GCF_000325575.1. Classification (NCBI taxonomy): domain Eukaryota; kingdom Metazoa; phylum Chordata; class Mammalia; order Chiroptera; family Pteropodidae; genus Pteropus; species Pteropus alecto. Next base: position 3,461,881 of record NW_006437746.1, read on the forward strand.
GAGACTTTAATGATGGGACTCTTGATAACGGTATGTGTGGATTTCAGGGAACCAATAAGAGATGTTGAAGAGCCCAAAGACTAAGGACCACAGGGAGTCGCTCGCACCTCTAGGCCAAAGGGGCAAAGGGAGGAAATAGTGTTACCAGATGCCAGTGATGGCTGGAACCATGGGGGAAGAGCTGCCCAACGGGAGTTGTAGTCTTGGGTTGATGCAGGCACTGTCAGAAATGTGGCCCCAGATTAGGAGTGGGGAATGGGGGAGCACTCTGTTCTCATTCTGGTACCTTCCATTGGCCAGACCCAACCAGAAGCCAGCAAAGGCAATCCAGGTAATACTGTTTGGAGGGAATAAACTTGGTGCACAGATTAGGGCAGGGAAGGATGGAGAATGGATCTGAGAGGAGTAGAACAGGGTAAGGGAAAAACTTGATGAATCAGTATTTTAATATGTGATTTGATCGGTTTCTGTTATGTCCCTTCTCAGGCTTTGAAGGTTGAGATGTTCCACTTTTGTCAGGTATATATCATAGGTTCCGACCAGGGCACGGCAGTTGAAGCATGCCTTTGGGGCCTTCTCAGAGCCATTTCATCGCATTTTTCTTGGCGGTTGAAGGGAGGTATAGCTCAGCTGATGGTTTCGGTTTCTTTCTTGTGGCTCTAGCTTTAATCATAAGCATCGTTGGGGGAGCAGTGCAGAAGAGGAAGAACAGGGCCCGAGCCTGGTCTTCAGTTCTGACTGAGCAGGCAGTTCTCAGCTGTTCGGCCTGGCCACACAGAGCCGGAACCAGCCCCCAGGACTCTTGATTTTGAACCCTGTGCCCTTTTCGTCTGTGTACCCATGGCACAGAAAGGCTGATCCCAGGCACTTAGCACGGTGAATGGAGTCACATCCTATCAGAGGAATGCAGGGATGCTCAACAGGCTTGCAAAGTGAAACGAGGATCAATATCTAGTTGTGCTCACTGCGTCTGGGCCTGGGCCTGCAAAGCTGGACCAGTCGTGGTCCCGTTCCTCAACGGGGTCGCTTTCTAGTGGGGGAGACATTGTGGTGTCAGTTCTCTGGCAAGCTCCGAGGTACTGGACAGGTCAAGACAAGATAGTGAGAGATTAACATCACTTCAGAGGACCTCTTGAATCTGAAACCCTCCCAGGTGTGTTGGATTAGTCGAGCCAACCTGTCAGCTTCTCTTAAGGACTGGGTTACCTGGGTGTGAAGAAAAGCAGCTCTGGGCTGAGTCATGTGTCCTTCCACTCTGTCATGAACGGGAGATTGAAACATGGTGCCTCAACATCCTCATCTGTAACCTCTCTCCAGGGTCTTTTTGAGGAATCTGTGAGCTAACACCTGCCCCCACAAGCAGAAGGGAACTGATGACCAGGACACCCGTGTGCCACACTCTGCTGAGGGTTCCCCTTACATGATTTATGGCTTTCGGATTCTCCTATAACTCCGTAAGGTCAGGGTTATTCCTGCTTTCCAGAGGAAGAGGCAGGCTCAGAGCTGTTGAGGAATTTGCTCAAGGTCACCAAGCTGGTATATGATAGCAGAGATTTAAATATAGATAGGAGGCAACTCCACTACACCATGCCCAACTGTCAGGGTTGTTGTGATCACCAGGAGCCATCCAGCATCCAGAAGTCCTTTACCTGGAAAGGTGCTTGAGGCCCCTGTGCTGAGGACAGCCTCAGCTCCAAGGTGCTGTCCATCATTTGTTGACATCTATATTGATTTTATTAAATGGAGCTTTTACTTCAGGGCAGTCCCTGTTTTTAAGTGTTCACACATGGATGAATTCCCTTGCTCCTGAGTATTGCAGATGAATAAAAATTGTGGTAGAGTGTCCAGCCCTGAGCCGGGTTAAGCAGGTTTGGACAACATCCTGTCTTTGATGAAGAAAACTGGATTTTAAAAAAGCTGCCCTGGGTGCCATGATATATGGACTAGTTTGTTTGTTTCAGTTTGTTTTTCTCCTGTTCTTTTAAGTGCTTTTTCCTATGGGAAAAAAAAATTAAACTTGAGGTATCCTTTGAAAAGAAAGTTTGTAGCTTTTTGTTTATCTCTTGTCACTTGAGCTTTTCCCACTGAGCCTTCCCCAGGGGGCAGAAAGTGATTTGAAAGGCTGGAAAGGCAAGATCTGGTGAGGCCCAGTTTTTTGACACACCCTCCTTCCCCTTCCTGGAGCAAGTAAGTGGGTTGTCATTACAAAGGGGTGTGACTAGATCTTTCCAGAGCGAGTGGTATTTTAAAGCAGTAGTTGGAAGCCTTGTAACCTTGTGGTCTCCTCGCTTTCAGAGCTGTTATCACCGTCATCAAAACCAGCTGGTGTAGCCAGCCAGCTCATCCTTTGGGGGAGGCCTGTGCTGACCCCTGTTGCACAGTGAAGAGACCCTTTAGAATGCAGGAGGCCGAGGGGAATTGTGGGGAAGAGCTCTGGCTTGGAATTCAAGTGCTACTTCCTGGCCGTGTGGCCTTGGGCCAGACATTCAGCATCTTTCAAGACATTAAAATGGATTAACCGTGTAGTGTTTCTAAAATATTATCTCATACAGTAAGTGGCTATTTTATTTTTTCGAATTTGTATAAGAGTGACTACTTTAATTGTAGATTGTAGAATTAAGGAAGCACCTTTGAGGCCTTCTATTTCAATCTCACAGCTGAAGAAACTAGTCTAGTGGGACTCGTCCTAGGCCAACAACTCGTCCTAGTCAATGTCAGGACCAGGCCTGGAGTCCATGACTGACACCACCCCTGGTGATTGCTCACGCTTGTACCAGGCCTGCACCCCATGAAGGAGTCTTATAAATGATGTTTCTGGGCCAGATTTTCACTTTCCTAGCAGGGCATGCCTGGGGGTTGGGCAAACAAGAGTCAGATTGACCCAGAAAGCCTTCATGTTCTCTGGGTGGGGTTGTGAAGAGACATAGTTTCGGGATCCTCCAGTGAAGAAAGGTCACTTTATGGAGTTCTCCCTGGAGGCTCGTTCTCCTAGACTTGAAATTCTGTTGCTTTTCAAGTCCATGTCTCTCCAGACTCAAGATAGGGACCGCCTCCGAGGAGAGAATGGTCTAGAAGTGACGGGCTGCAAAGGGACTTCAACCAGACCTATGATGTTTGTTTATTTTTTTCTTTAACAAGAGTTGAGCGAGGAAAAGAGCTGAAACATACATGACAGATGGTAGTTGTTGGTACTGTGTGGTGGGAGCATGCAGTGTTTTGCTTTTCTATATTTTAATTTATCAAAATAAAATCAATCACATATGCAGTTAGCTAGGCAGTTTAAAGATAAGTTTCTGACAGTTACATACTTTAGGACAGTGGTTTTTTATATATGTTGTGAGGAGCATTAACCCCTTTGAGAATCTGATGATGCTAATGGTTCTTTTTCTGAAGAAGAAAAAAAACTTTTCAAAAAATGTTTACAAAGAATGAAGATCTCTTTGAGTTGACGTGGAACAATTCCCTGTATATGTCTCATTAAATGTTAAAAAGAAGCAAAGTATAAAAAGTATCTGTAGTAGGCTGCTCTTCATATAAGAAGGAAATATAAAAAATACTCATGTATCTGCTCATTTGTGCACAGGAAATACAGAAAAGATGAACCAGAAACTAAAGAGATTGGATACCTGCCTGGTGTGGGTGGAAAGGGGGTAGGAAGAAGGGGAGCATGAGAACAGGGGTGAGGTGACATTGTCATTTCTCTGAGCATACCTTTTCTGATAGCTTTGACTCCTAGAACCATGGCAATAGTCCACACACCCAAAAAGTGAGTAAGTAATTAAAAGTGACTGGGATATGGGGGATGCGAACCAGAACAGAAACCGTACAAGTGAATAATGGAGCCGTGAAGGTTGGGGGAAGACAACTGGAAAACAATATTTTGAGTGGGTAAGGTATGGCTAAAGACAGAACTCTACAAAAGATACTGTACTCTGTTAGTAAATTTGTTTCTCATAGGCATATGGGTTAGCAATCTGAAACTATGTGTGTACTAAGATTTAACAAATACATTGTAGATACTGAGAGCCAGGTTTCTCCCTGTCTGAGAAAGAAGTTACAAATAAGACAAGGAGGAAGGTTAGAACCAACTACTAGTACAAACACATGGCTTCTTAGTAGATATGTAGATAGGGACAGAAATAAATGGATGTGTTGTGGGTTAGCATACGTACATTTATTTTCACATACGTAAAGAGATGCTTGAAAAAGGTGGGAGGCATGTTGAAAAAACATAGGAACCCACCCAGAGGAGTTCCCAGTGGCCAAATCTGGAACACTGTGCAACAAAGTAAACAATGGCAGTGTTGGATTACAACGACAGCATAGAATAGATGAGTTACATTGATACAAGTAAAGAAGTAAGTGAGGTAAGGGACAAGCAGTGCCTAGACCACTCTGAAACCCATCTTCGGCATTGAGGTCGGCAAACTTTTCCTGTGAGGGCTAGAGGGTGAAGATTGGTAGGTCATACGGTCTCTATCACAGTTACTCAATCCTGCCATTGCACGAAAGCAACCATTAACTACTTAAGGGAATGGGCACAGCTGTGTTCCAGGAAAACGATTTACAAAAACATGTGGCCCTGCGGGCCTGGCTTTGTGGACCCTGTTCTGGAGATTGCCTGTTTTAGGAGATATTGGCTAGTTGCCTTTAGCTCTTCACAGAGTGGCTCTTGTTGGGTTTGGGGGCAGAAGGTCTACAGCTGAGACAGTTGTGCCTGTGACTCTGACAGTGCACACTTTTGGTGTAATTTCAGAGTTGCAGATTTGGAAAGAGGCAGCTTATTTTCTCTTGTTCAGATTTCGTTTTGTATGCCTGCTCTGTCTAGTGGCATGTTGTATGGACTTTGCCTCCCAGGACAGACCTGGGATGGAAACCTAGCTGCATTCTCACTAGCTGTGGGACCTTGGACATGTCACTTAACTTCTCTGAATCTCCATTTCCTCATATGTAAAATGGTAATATTGTGACATCCAGAAATTCAAATGATTCACTAACTAAGAGAAAAAGAGATGTTGTACTGTATATTTCTCTAGGGAAATAAAAAGGAGTGACTTGGCTTCGGAGTCTGTTGTTGGTTTGGCATCACGGCCTCAGGGTTGTGCTTGTTGCGCTTAGGAAGACCTCCGCGTGGATGGCCGTGGCTGTGAGGACTACCGATGTGTCGAAGTGGAAACCGACGTGGTGTCCAACACCAGCGGATCTGCCAGGGTCAAGCTGGTGAGTACCGTGGCCACAGTCCGTGCCAAGCAGAGGAATGGGTATGCCTTAGGGAACCAACTGCAGGCTTTTGGAGCACAAATTGTTCTGGGGGAAATCCCGGATCCAAGCCAAACTCTGGGAGAGGGTCTGTCTAGATCTAAGGACCCCTTGTCTTCTCCAGGGGCAACTTCCCAAGTCCCAGCACTGCTCTTAAGAGAGGCCCCGGGTGTCTGTGCGGAGAGGAGGGAGGTGGTTGGTGCCTGGCTGCCTGCCCTGAACTGGGACTCTTTTTGCACGTGTCTGCAGGGTCACACGGACATTTTGGTGGGAGTGAAAGCAGAAATGGGGGCGCCGAGGCTGGACAAGCCAAACGAAGGTTATTTGGAGTTCTTTGTCGACTGGTCAGTACTAAGCAGATGTTTTTAAAGAAAACAATTTAAAAGATGAAGATTCAGAGAATGATCCTCTGGTTTCCTGTTGAGCCCACTTTTATTTTGTATTTAATTGTCTTTCATCCAGCCAGCAGGTATTTACTGAGTTCCTCCTACGTCCAGGCCCTGGGATATGTGTAAAGAGGTTTTGGGTCAAGTTCTGCCCTTGTCCTAATCACCTGGCCCTCGCCGGGCCTCATTTTCCCTGTCTGAAAAAGGAAGGTGTCTGCCTGGCAGCCCAGCACGTGGTCATTATAAGAGTCGAATGGGATTATGGGCGTTATGGTGCTTTGAAAAATACCAAACATAGATGATAAGGATCATTAGGTCTGAAATGCCCTGTTTCTCTTTCTGCTCTGTCTTTGCAGTAAACTTCTCATGACTTGCTTGGCAGAGCGAGGACCTGGGTCAGCCAAGAAGCCTGACAGGCTCAGGGAGTGGCAGCTAGGCAGGCAGCGTGGGTGCTGGGAAGAACAAAGACTCAGCAGTCTCTGCAGCCAGCCAGGTTTTTGCTGGCTTTCTTCTCTGGCCAGCTGTGTGACCTCAGGGTAGTTAGTCTCTCTGCCTAAATTTTTTTTATCTAAAAAATGGGGATAATAATACTGTCATGATGGTGAAGAAATGAAATGATGGAGATAGAGCAGCTAGCATGGTGATCGGCTCTCAGTGGGCTTTCAATAAATGTTCCTTCTCTCCTTGTCACCTCCCTCTTCTAGGAGTTGGGACTTTTTATTGGGTTGCTGGCCCAGTCTCATCTTCGATCTGTAAGTTCACTTCTAGCTAGTTGGTGACAGCAGGCCTTTTGACGTGGGTAAGGATCTCTGTTGGCTCATGCTAGATGCAGGTCTGTAATATTGGTGCTGTATTGGGGTCCCCAAGACCACCCCACATTCAGAGATCTGCCGGGAGGACTCACAGGACTAAGCGTGTAGTTGTGCTCATGCTAGGATTTGTTACAGCAAGAAAGATGCAGCACGTGTGTGTGTGTGATGATTCTGCCCAAGAAAATCCATCAAAGACTCAGCACCCACGATATTGGGGCGCTGGTCATGTGAGCACCCTCTGCTCAACACATGCCAGACTCCCAGAACGGAAGTTGGTGTGCAGCATAAACCATGGTTTTGCTGAAACAGTCTAGGCACAGCGGACACAGTTTACTGCTGACTGGGTGCAGCCTGAGAGCCGATTCCCACATGCCAGCTGAGGGCCATCCGTGCAGGCAGGCCCTTGTGCAGGCGGCAGCCTTGGACCTGCTACGTCAGCCCTTTTCTGCATCCATCTGTATAGCAAGTTACAGTCTCCCAGTCTTCACTTCCCAACTGTGTTTGTGAGAGGTGAGTTCAGAGAGGCTGAGTGATTTTCCTGGTGTCACATAGCAAGGTCTATCCGACTCAGTCTTTTTCTACTTCCTGCAGCCTACGGAGGCCAGCTTTGGGGGGATGGTGTGCTTAGAGGTCCCAGAACATATCTGCATTCATCTTTCTGGCCAGTTTTCCTTCTCGCCCATTC
>NW_006437746.1:3469041-3469539 GCF_000325575.1 Pteropus alecto
CCCCGCAGAGCTGTCTCCTCTCCTGGTTCTACTCAGCTGCTCTCACCGGTCTGACTTGTGCAGTGGAATTGGCCCATTCTCTACGTTACTGTGCGTGATGGGGACCTTGTTCAGGCTTCCAGCTTACCCCTTCCTGTGCTCTTGAGGAAGAAAAATGCCTCTTCTGGCCTCGATCTGCCTGATTCAGTGCAGTGAACAGTCACTGAGGAGCAGACCCATGTGTGGAAAACTGTAATTTGCTTTCCTTTTCTTCCTCTTCATTATCTTCTACCTCTTCATCTTAGACAGACCAAAGATGGCCACCCAGACACACCAAAGAGAGGGTGTTGCACTCAGATGCCTGGCACAGGAGACACATTTTATCGTGGCTCTGTGTCTGAATGTGACTCCAGGTTTGCTTCCTGCTCTTGTTCCTTTCTAGTCCCAGCTTTAAAAGGAGGGTGGCTCTAGAGTGAGAGAACCCTTTGAGCTGCCTCTTCCCACGTCCTGGTTTCTAGG
>NW_006437746.1:3469581-3494804 GCF_000325575.1 Pteropus alecto
TCTTTCCCTTTTCGTACGTCTCAGGAGAACCCCAGCAGGCCTAGAAGCCCCAGTGCCCAGAGAGTGTGATCAGCCCAGCAGGTAGAACTATGGTGAGAGATTCACAAAACCCCTCTTTCCTACAGAGAAGGGAGGATTACCAAGCACCACTGGCTGCCATCTTCCTCAGAACCTTATTCGAGTCTGCAGGGAGCAACTCTAAATTCCCTAAACAGACAAACCCCTTTATTTCGATCCAGCGAATGGGAGTGGTTTCTGGGCACCTTGGCCGTGCCCAACAGTAAGGGAGCTGCCCTCCTCTTCTCTAGGCCCCAGGTGTGGGGCCTCTGCTGGAGAGCTCGAGGCACTTGCCCATCCGCAGAATGACACAGGGTTCTCACCGAGCAGTAAGGGGTGAAGGGGCCCCCTCCTGCTAGTCTGAGCCCAGCTTGACGTAACTTCTTACAAGCCACTTCCAGGTTTCTTTAAATTAAATCATTTAAATAATTAAATAGTTGTTTAAATTAAATAATTTAAATAATTGTTTAAATTTTAAAAATTAAAAGAATTTTTAATTTGAATTTTAACAAGTAAATTCGTTTTCCAAGACCTCTGTACTTTCTGGTAACTCGTTCTACTTCGGTTTGTCTGCGTGGAGTAACATGGATCCTGAGGTGGACGCTGCCTCCCACCCTGTGGCACTGACCCTGACCCTGACCCCCTCACTGGTGGAGTAGTCAGGACCCGAGGTCCCTGAGCTCTGCTCCAGAGATGGCTGGCAGCACTTTTACTAAACTGGGAGCAAACTCGGACCTTCTGGCTTCTGTCTCCTGTCTTTAGTTTGTTAGTTGTTGCCCGAGAATAGGCCATTTTAAATAGGAACTTTGAAACCTTGGGAAAGGTTCCATCTAAAGCCCAGAGGGAGGTTGAGAATGGAATGAGCTGGTGTGCCACTCTGGGTTACCACTAGGTGGCGGCCCATCAGATCGCCTCTCAGCTCTCTAACCAGCCTGTGGATGGGGACAATTTTTAACTAGGGGCAGTATGCCCAACATTTGTCACTTCCCTTTGGGACCTTAACTCTTTTTCAATGTGATCATTTGTGTTTTTCACTAATTTTAACTGGAAGCTTTGAGCCCTGTATTTTGGTGCATGGAGCCACTTGATCTGTTCCTTACTTGCTGCTTAGTGCTGCGTGAGGGGGGCACTGCTCTTGGCTGAAGAGGCAAAACAGAGAGGCAGCCTGCAGAAGCTGTTTGAGGCTAGCTGTACCCTGAAAGTCTCCAGAGTCGATGAAATAATCCTCCGAAAAATGTCAAACAAGGGCTTAGATGGCAAGCTCAAAATGTGCTAGTGTCCCCATACCCATTTACGGGTACACTTCTGCAGCCTCAGACACGAATACACGTGCACACAGGTAGGAATTGTGACCTGCCTGGGGCTGGGTGACTCCCGGAGGGGTAAGGCCCCCAGCCAGATACCCAGTGAATCACCCTTTCTTCCTGGCCCAGCCTGGCTGGAAGACTCCATGGCCTTGCAGGCTAGACAGAAACTACAGTGGGCCTAGTGTCTGAAGTCCCACTGCAAGTAGATGTGGCCTTGATCTCAGCGTACCCAGTGAAACCAGAGAGATGTGTTAAGCAGGAGGAGCCGAGTGGAGGCATGAGTCAACAGGGCTGGAGACTTGGGAAGGGCAGTGTCCCCAAGATTTTTATTAGTTTATCCAGCTCAGTAAGTGATTTCTCAACAGCCCTGGAGGAGGGGCTAGGTCATACTTTATGAAGGAGCTAAATTGGTTTAGGTAACGGTATAAACAAAAAGTATTTGGTTTTATGCTAAAAACTAAGTGTAGGCTCCCCCTACCGAAAGAATATATTGTGATGCCTTTGAGCAGAGGGCTAGGATTACCAGCCTGTGTGTCTCTCTCCTTTTAAATTTTGTACCTAATAGAGAAGCTTCTTACTCAGGGCTCCCTTGGTCTGCATTCCTTGACTCTAACATTTGTGATCTAGTAGTAAGTCCCAAGACCAGAACACCCATTCATTACTTTGAGGCATAAGGCAGGCCCCAGGAAAGCTAACCTGGCTGATGCTAGGCTGCAAGCCACGCATGCTAAACCACACATCCAGGGAGGGTGCAGCAAAGCCTGGCAGATGCACCTGAGTTAGAATCTTCCTGTGACTCAGTTCTGTTGTCTCTAAGTTGGGGCTGGTAATAGTGCCTTCCCCAGAGGGTGTGAGAGTTAACGAGTTAATGCATCTGAAGTGCTCGGAGTGGTGTCTTGTGCATGGTAAACATTCCCACAAGTTGTTAAAGTTTCTCCTGGTACAATGAGAGACTAGGACCATCTGAGGTCTCACAGTGCTATCCTGCAGGCCACACCCCACCTGTGAGATTTTTGTTTCACTAATGATATTTTTTTTAAAGGTGAATTAAAATGCCTTGAGACAGGGCTGGGAAGTTTTCCACAGTCTCCATCACTCCCTGTTAATTACATATGGTTCTTTGTTCAGATACACTAGTTCCCTGGGTGGCCCCCGCAGGCATGTGTTTTTTGTCCTCTGGAGATGCCCTCTAAGGCCCTTTCCGGGTCTGCATTTCTGCCCAACTCTATCAGAAAGGGTCCTTGTGCTGTGAGCACCCCTAGTGATGAGGGAGGGACCCTTATTTTCCTTCTGCAGCCCTTCTCTTTGTCCTTTGGCAGAATACCGGGGCTCTGGCTTTTTTTCCATTTTATTTTTTAATTTTTCAATTAGATTTGACATTTAATATTATTTTATATTAGATTCAGGTGTATAGCATAGTGATTAGACATTTATATAATTTACAGAGTGATCCCTCTGGTTAGTCTAGTACCCACTGGGTCCTATACATAGTTGTAATATTATTGACTACGGCTCTGGCTTTTCTTATGTTACCCAAAGCACTGCACCCCGTCCCACACCCTGAACAATTTCCTTCTTTCCAGCCTCCTCCCCAGAGTCACTCCATGGCCAGAGTCACACCATCCAGACATCGGAGCTTTCTGTGGTCTCGTCTGCCTCTAAACCTCCTTCTCTGCCTGGCTACCAGCTGTGCCAAAAGAATGGCATGCTTAATTAATAAAGAAAAAGAAATTTTTTTAAATGAGAAAATTTTCTAGTTTTAATTAACCCAGTATCAAAAAACCAGTGGGATGTGGTTTTGTAGGTAGATTAATTTAGCCAGTAGGACCCGGGAAGTTCTGTAAACCATCCTTTAGGGCTGTGGAAGAGTTAATGCGTCATCCTCCAGTAATTAGTCACACCCAGGGGGATGCGAGCCACTATAAGCCGGAAAAGGTTAACATTTTAACCATAAGCATCTCGGACTGGACGTGTCTACACAGAGATCTATATAGAAGTGTTTTTAGACACTTAAAAGATGGAACTTATAATTGATTGCTTAGTGTTTAAATTGGGAACAGATTGTGTTTTGCTGGATGTGCAAAATAAGCTTGGTCCCTGGTGACTTGATTATTTCACCACAAATGAGCTTTTTTTCAATGGCTCAGTGCCTGAGTCCGGCAGAGGGAAGGAAGGACCGACGAGGTTGCTATGGCAGTAATGAAGTTTTTCTTGGGGACTTAAGATTGGGATTCTGCTGGCTCATAGTAGTAAGGGAAGACTACGTGGTTAGAGAAGCATTATACAACAATGCACTCTGATTGTTTTAGGATTCATTTTTACACCTATGTTAGAATAGAGTAGACAAAAACGAATTTAAATATATTAGGTGAGATTTCTTTTAGTGTTATACAAATAAGGTGAGCACAGCCTTGGGCCTTCATACAGGTTTTGCTTTGCCTGGAACACCCCCTGCCCCACCTGCCTGTGACCTGACCAACTTCCACTCATCTTCAGTTTTGAGGTCTCCCAGAACTCTCAACACTGAGATCTTCCCTGATCTCCCAGTTCTGCTGTTTGCTCCCTTCCTATCTTGAAACTGACCCCCACTTCACTGGAATTGCTGACTTAGAGTCTGCATCCGGCTTACATAATCTCCAGGTCTCCAGTGACTGGCATAAGGTGGGCACCTTCCACTTGGGTGAGTGGATGGACAGATGGGCTGGGGAACAGAAAGCTTCAATATGTGATTTTTAGAGTCCATGCTGAGACGATTGGTTTCTTACCTTTCTGGGCCTTATTCATTACAGTCAAATGATTCCTGGAATGTTTACTTATCTCATTAAGAGTTTGTTTTTGTTAAGCCCAAACCCTCAAAAATTTCCTGTTAAGCACTCAAGTAGTACTTAGACTGGCAAACATTGATCCTCTTCATTGTTTGAGGTAATTGGGCATGAGATTCAAGAGGCCAAAATAAAAAAGGTTTTCTCTGGAAAAATAGCAAATAAAGTAAAAGGGATAACCTAACATTTAATCAGCCAGCAGTCTCTCTTCTCTCCAGCTTCATTTCCCTGCTTTCTGGCACAGTGATAATCTGGAGTTTATGATGTGGCTCTGGCATGCTGTCGGACGTGTCTTCTAAGTCACTCCAGCAAGGTTACTGTACTCAACATTGCGACTTGTATTTGGAGAGTGTCCTCATGCATTCAGAAGCTGTGAAAACTAGGGCTGCTGTATATAAAGGGACCCCTCTCTAAGCCATCTTGTTGGATTCTCGGGGCTTCCTGGCTCCCTGGGCCCACAGAGGAGAGTATCTCCTGAGCTCCCAGATGAGAGAGTTGATTATCACTGGCTGAAGTTCACTTTACCATTCCTCTCTCGTTTCTCTTCAGATAAAGATGGCTGCTTTTAGAAGTCAAGGGGGACTGCCAATTACACACATGACAGATCCAGGGCATGGTGCCAGCCTGGCTCATCGTGTGTGTCTGGAGGCTGGAAAAGTGGCAGATGCTAGCCTTTCCTCATTTCAGTGACTTTCCTTCTAGCGCTGGCTTTTCCGGCCTTCCACAGGGCACCTGGAAAAAAGCATTTCACCTTTGCTCTTTGCATTTGAAAAGACTCACCGGCTTTGCTATTGCCCTTCCATGTAGTTCAGCCAATGCCACCCCTGAATTTGAAGGTCGAGGCGGTGATGACCTTGGCACAGAGATTGCCAACACCCTGTACCGGATATTCAACAACAAGAGCAGTGTGGACCTGAAGTCGCTCTGTATCAGTCCCCGGGAGCACTGCTGGATCCTCTATGTGGACGTGCTGGTGAGTGTCATGTTGCCGTACCGGCCACGCTCTGTGTCTGCCGGGGACCACTTGGCCTACTTTCCTCTCAGTGCTTTTTTTCTCTTCAAGTAGATACTTTCGACTTCCAGGGTGAGATTACTTGGGGAAAAAATCAGTCTCTTGTAATAATAGTTTTTTAAAAAATTAAATACAGCATATGTGTAGTAGCGTATATATAATAACATTCTACAGTAAAGTGACAAACGTATCACGGTAGCACCTAAAATTATCCACAGAGGTTGTCAGGGAAGAAAACCAAGAGATGCTCTCTAGATGGTGCCAGACAGGGTTGTGCGCAGAATTTAGACAAGCGGCCATATTCTTCTGTATGGAACGGCGATGAACTCTTTACATGAATTTTCATTTAACCCTTACAGATAGATGTTTTGCAAGTGAATACTGTGATTTCCCCCACGAATAAGTGAGAGAACTAATACACAGAGAGGTGAAGTGAGTAGCCCAGGAGCTCTCAGTTTGAGAGTAGCGGTATTGGGCCTCACAGCCAGGTATTGGGCCAAAAAGTGTCAGTGTCTGTCCTTGACCTCCCTGAAAAGCACCCTGTAGCCCGCCTACTTTGAGTCCCTCGTTTCCCAGGTCAGGACCCTGAGGCCCTGCCTCCTCCCCCTGCCCCTGCGGGAGCCTCCCTAGCCTGGCCCTTTCCTTCCTGCTGTCTCCCCGCCCAGATGCTCCTCTGCCTGGTTTTTGGCACTTGGCGGTAACTTCTCTTACAGCTTTCATTAGTTTTGCCAGTTGCTTATTCACATACAGGCTCTTGTTTGTTCTCTTTTATTCCTTTTCATTAAATTTTGTGAACCTTGAAGTCAGTGACTACGTCTTCCACCCAGAGTGAGGACACAGGCTAAGCCATTGACCAGACAGATTCTTTTCTGACTCTAAGGATAGAGCGGATCCTGTGGACCGATAGTGGGCTTCACGAGGAGCAGCCTGGCTGTCTCTAAACGTTGGCCCTGCATGAAACAGTGTAGCCTTTCTGGATACTGTCGAATTAATTAGACAGTGGATGGAACATAGCTAAAGGATAACAGTGGTTACTGTTGTCCAGCAGGTGAGGGCTGTTTTGAATGCTGACACTAATAGGCGAGAACAATGAAATCACAAGCCCAATTGCTTTCTCTAATCTCCAGTGAGCAGGATGTACCTCGAAGTGCGATTCCTACCAAGCAGGTAATTTGCAGGCCCTGGTTTTGAGGAGGCGGGAACCGGCGGCCTGCAGTCCTTACCAGTGAGAGAGAGGCAGACGTCATAGCTGCCGGGGAGGTGCCGCCCCTCACTGTGACCCCTGAAGGCCCACGCTGTGTCTGAAGGACGCTATAGCCACCCCTTTCCCCCTAAACAGCTAGAGATGTGACTGTCGTGGTGCGTGGCGTTTGTCCTCTGGTGACCCCGCTTTGTGGCTCCTCAGTGTCTGTGCACTCGTGTGGTTGTGTAGGAGGCCGGCCTGGTACTGGGGCCTGACGCACTTTTCATTCAGTCAGGAGGCCTGTTCTCTCAGCGAAGGCTTTTGGGGAACTGGCGGGTGTAAGGACATCTCAGCTTAGAACCAGCACCCTTCTGCCGTGAGCAGGGGATATGTGGTAAGCAAGGTGTCTCCGGGGGTGCACGGTGTCACTGTCCCCTGCCGACCTTTTTAAGACTCCTCAGATTCGGATTTCTTCTCTAACATATTTTTTAAGGTTTTATTTATTTTGGAAGACGACATGAGCTTTTGAAATGTCATCAGGAAAGTTTTTAATAAATTTAGAAAAGCATTTTTAAAAATTATATTATTAATGCGATAGGTCAGTTTGTGTCACTCACATAATTTATATCTGTAGAGGGGTTTCTCTTCCATGAAAGCAAATGTCGGCTTTCGGCCTTGATGGGAACGTGCTTTGTGCATGTGAAATGGGGGATAGGCTTTTGTTTAGGTAGTAGGTTTTTATTCCACATCTAAAAATGTACTAAATATAAAAAAGAAAATAATATATATATGTAGATATATGTATGTATATGTATATGTATGTATATGTACATGTATGTTTGTGTGTGTGTGTGTGTGTATACATTGTACATTGAGTCCATGTTTGAAGCAAGATGATGCCAATCCAGTCTTGTCACTGGGATTGCAAAAATGAAGTTCCTATGATTTATTTTACCAGTTTGTCAGGATAAGTGTCAGGCAGAGCCCATCTTTCTAACAAAACAAACACTCACTGGGCACACCATGTTTTCACATTTTTACTACAGGCACATTTACTTGAAATCTATCACAGTCAGATTATCCTCCTATTTCCAGTATTGTTTTTTTCCCCAGTTGGGTAAATTTTTGAGAGTAGAAATTTAACTTCGCAGAGACTTTACTCTTCATACTTTTTTAATGGCAAGTGGGATATCTGTTAGGACTTTGTCACCCTGACATTGTACCGGCCACCTTTGGTGGGGAGAGCGTTCACAGTGCGGCCTTGTGATGACCCCGGGAGTGGTGACGAGGACTAGCACACGGTCCGTGGCGTTGGGCGTGGAAAGGAAAGAGCAGTCATCTGAGCCTCTGGCTGCGGGCTGCGTGTGGTGCCAGAGGCGCTGAGCCTGGTGTCTGAGAATAGTGGGGGGCGGGGGGGGGGGGAGGAGGAGCAGGCTTTTGGGGCAGACATGTTTTATTCTTGATGGGCTCCACTTCCTACAAGTAGGTTTGGGGGCTTTGCCTTATGAAAGGGTTCCTGGTCCCAATTCCAACAAGTGTACACATGGGGTTTCCCCTACACCAACAGATAGTTCTCAGACACCAGCAGCATTTCTGAGAATTCAACTCAGTTGACACTGTCCACCCAGAGGTAGCATCGTGTACCACATATTAAGGGTTCAGTCTGCAAGACTGTCTCTCCCCTCAGCTGTCACCTGTGCTTCTGACTGACTGGCCACACATCAGAGAGTCTCATGACCTCTGCCAAGAGTTTAGTTAATTTGCTAGAGCGGCACACAGGACTCAGAGAAGCATGTTACTTACTAGATCACTGGTTTATTATAAAAGCCTATAACTCAGGAACAGCCAGATGGAAGAGACGCATAGGGCGAGCTCTGTGGGAAGGGGCGTTGAGCTTCCAGGCTCGGAGCAGGTCACTCTCCCTGCACCTCCATGTGGTCACCAACCCAGAAGCTCTCCAGACCTATCCATTTGGGGTTTATGGAGGCTTCATGGCATAGGCGGGATGGATTAAATCATTGGCCACTGGTGACTGATTCAACCTCCAGCTCCTCTATTCTCCCTTTAGGTCAGGAAGTAGGACCGAAATTTTCCAACCCTATAATCACATGATTGGCTCTTCAGGTAAGCAGATCCCTCTCATCACTTAGGAAATTCTAGGTGTTTTAGGAGCTCTGTGCCAGAAACTGGTCCAAAACCAAATATGTATTTCTTATTATAAATCACAGTATTTCACCTTATGAAAAGAAATCCCTCCCCCCCCCCCAGAAGGCTAACAGAATAAGCTGTGCCGTTCCCCTAAAAGAACCATTCTAGGGTTTGTGCATCCGACAGGGAGAGGTGCGTTTGTGACCAAACCTGTCTTCTCCTTCAGTTCTGCTTTTCCCCGCCTCTGTGATGAGGCGGGGCTCTCTCTCTGGAGAGGGCAGACACCCCCAGGCTACTCCGCATCCCCAGTCCAGTCTCCCTATAACACCAGATGTCCTGCAGGTCCCAGCCTCACCCCAGCTCATCTGGGCTTGTTCTCGCAGCCCAGCAGGGCTGCTTTGGGTCTCGTAGCCCCCTCTCCCTCTCCCTCCCCCTGCTTCTTGGCTATACCGCTGTGCAGAGAAAGGTAAAGTCTGTGAGCACCTGGTATATGCTGGGGACGAGAAGGAGGCACTTGGATTTAAACCTCATGGCCACCCCATAAAGTATGACCGCTTTACTGAGGGGGAATCCGAAGCTCAGAGGAGAGCAAATGGCAGAGAAGAAGAGTGTCAGACCTGCACGCCCGACCGGGGTCCCCCCGTTGTGCAGAGCTCTGTGAGGGTGCTGGGTGGGCAGACCAGGGGCCCGGAGCAGGCTCTCCCTTGTGCCCTGCGGCAGAAGATAGGCCGATGGGCGCCTGCCCTTCAGGGGCCCCTCGACAAATAGCTGGCATGTCAAAAATCAGCGATTGTGTCTGGCCTTAGTGGAACACAGTGCGGGACCGTAGAGGGAGCCCTGCGCTGGGAGTCGGGCCGCTGTGTGGCAGGTGAGAGGGCTTCGGTGTCCTCACCTGTCAAGTGAACATCGGGCAAAGCGCTCTCCAGGGTCCTCACCAGTTTAGAGGCCCTGCAAGTGCTAGGACAGATGTCGGCATTTATCTAGCACTTCCTTTGTGTGAAGCACATGTAGCAGGGTGGTCTTCAGCCCTGGCTGATCCTCAGGACCACCTAGGGACTGGAGCCAAGCTCGCATTCCGGGCCCCGCCCCACATTCTTCCTGCGTTCCGGGAGTCTGCTGCGCAGCCGGGGTTAGGAACCACGGCTGTCGGCTGTGAGGATGGAGAACACAGCAGCGTCCTCAGTCGGTGAGGACAATGGGAAAATGAAAGAGCAAGTCAGTATTTATATGAAAACACTTAGCTGACTTAGAAATACTTGTCTGTTGTTTATAAACTATAAAAACAGAACAAAACACGTAGCTAACACCAGCTATGTGCTAAACACACTTCTAAGGGCTTTGCAAATACTAACCCATCAACCTCTATAACGACTCCATGAGACAGCTGTGATTTTTACCCTCCGCAAGGCACAGAGAGGTTTAGGACCACCCAGGGGCACGCAGCTAACTGGTAAAGACAGGAGTCAAATGCAGGCGGGCTGACTAGGGACTCTCACTGGAACTCTTTGCTGTGCAGCAGCCAAATCTGAACCAGAGTAGGGCAGCGCCAGTCCAGCTGCTAGAAGAACGAGCTGCAGTCACGAAGCCAGGTGGTCATGTTGGCTGGGGGATCATATGAGGTTTGCTCAGAGAGCTTAAAAGTGGAATTGGAGATTTACACTGGGCGTGAATGAAGTGTGTGAATGAGACAGGCCAGGTGTAATTTTTGACTGTTCCCTGAGTTTAGAAGGCGTAGGGCCTGCCTGTCTTCTGTAGATAATCTCCATGGCAGCTCTTCCGCTGGACCCTGAGGGTAGAGGGATGCACAAGCCCCACAGCGTCCAGCCCGCAGGAGCTCACAGTTCAGATGAAGAGGGGACGTACGTGAAGCAGAAACACGTGGAAATACACTTTTCTTTCTATGCAGGACTTCCTCTCTCTTCTTCCTTGTTGTAGCCCAGTTGGCTTCATTCCATAGATTCAGGCCAAGGCTTCTCTAAAATGAGGACAGAAGGTTGTGTCACCCTCCACTTAATAATGTGCTCCAACCTTCCCTGGTGAATGAGCACACATAAGTGCAGGCAGCACTTTTGCTCATAGGAAAAACTTGTATGAAAGACCTTAATTCTTATGCTTAATGTAAAACACGGACTGTGTGCGTTGGTAATGACATGCAGTCGGTAACCACACTGATCAGCGTGAACCTGGTAGCGGCCGCAGCATCAGTGGCCACCAGGTTTTGCTTGTTTGGAGGCCGGGCGTGTGTTAGCAAGACGAGTGTAACACTGCGTTTGCAACTGGGAGCCATCTGGGGCAAAATGGGGCAATCACTTCCTCCTTCAGTGCAGGCGCAGCTGGTTGGGGTGCCCATTAGAGGAGGTGCACTGCGAGCCAAGGCCTCTGAGAGGTGGCACCACAGCCAGGGCCACGTGTGACCTCGCGTGCGTGGCCCATGTAAGCACAGCCATGACAAGGCCGTGTTTGCAGTTAGGGTGGACACACTGTGTCAGTGAGCCAGGAGAGCGGCCACACGTCCTCATCTTCACTTTGTAAACACTTGGTCAGTGTCCTTTAGTTGGGATAATGCTTAAGTAAGACGTGACGCTTGCTTTTTCTTCCCTCCTCACTCTGCCTCCCTTAGCTGCTGGAATGTGGCGGAAATTTGTTCGATGCCATCTCCATTGCTGTGAAGGCCGCTCTCTTCAATACAAGGTAAGTCTTCCTGGAAACGGTCCTGGGGGCGCACAAACAACCTGAGTAGACCTTGTGATGGAACACGGAGGAAATTTCTATAGAAGCTCATAGGTGAAGATAACAAGGGATTCGAGCATTGAAAATGGGGGTATTTAATGTTAAGCTCCAGAAAACAGATTTCATAAGTTAGAACTAAATATATGTATATATTTTTGTATTTATTTTTTGTATCGTTATTTTCATAAGTAAATATGTACCATGTAGAAAAATACTAGAAAACTACAGAGTAGCAAAAAGAGTAAAAACCAACCACTGCAGAAACCAACAACTGTCCAGATACTGTTCCTGGCTGAAGCTCCCGGGGGTCGGGGTTGTGCCTGTTGTGTCCGCTGTATCCCGGCCCCATGAGCGGTGCCTGGCACACGGCAGGTGCTCACAGAGCCCCCGGCCGGATGCACGCGTGTTCTGTGAGCAGGGTCGCAACCTGCTCTTTGATTTACGAGCCAGAAATGCTTATGCCTCTGTGGTTCAGCTTCCCAGACAGGCCGCGTAGCAGGGACGTGGCTCTAAGTGCTTTTTGAGTTGACGTTTCCTCTGACCGATTCTACAGCAACACCCCTTCCCCGGCCCTCCGCCTCGTGCACCGGGTTCTTTGAGGAAAGTTTGCAGTATTTGAAAGTAAACGTGTAGGTGGGGTGTTCATTCCACGAGAGCTTGCATCGGGGTGCTGGGGGGCCTGGCGTATTAGGGAGTGAGGAGTGGACAGGTCTAGGGAAGCAGCCGAAGGAGCTAACTGGGTGAGTGAGCAGAGAAACCCAAGAAATGCCCCTCACAGCGCTGTGAGAAGTTGGTGACAACCCCATGTCCACACGTGGGGGTGAAACCTACACGGCGACGTCTTGTATAGAAGGTTGTTACTGTGGAAACCAGCCACCAAGTGCAGGCCCCTGGTTTTTGTTTTGTTGTATTTTACTTTTGGGTCTGGATATATCACAAAATGGTCATTGTGATTATTTTCCATATTATGAGCAATTTAACATTTATTTGTATTTTAGAGTTTTTCTGTGGTGAATTTAGACTACTTCCATAATTTGAATCAAAACAAAAGCAAAGTTAAATAAATTTAGGTCAGAAAGTACAAGATCGAATAGTTGCTGATAATGAAAGCTGTAGAGTCCCCACCCCTTGCTGTGCCACTAGACTCTTGGCTGAGATAGTCGAGGGGTGGGCCTGGCACTTGTGGCCGGCCACCAACCGCCAGCAGCAGCAGCCTGGGCTTGGGCTCTACTGGAGAAGAAAGGAAGTTGCCATCTGTTACCTCAAGCCTCAGAACGTACTCCTTGTCTGCCAGCTGGTTTCCATGGGCACCAGGGCAAAAAGAGAGTGGAACCAGATGAGGCCGTTTGGCTGTGGGAGACGTGTTGGGCAAACTGTACAACAGGATGACAAAACCCAGCTGCTCAGGTTGCGGGGGACACTGCCATGGGCATAGCCGTAGCTCATCCCCAGAATAAGAACAGCCCTGCAAGCAGCGAGGTCGGGGGACTCTACGAGGCATTGGGTCCCCTCGGTATATGGAGAGACCTTTTGTACAGTCAGAGCCCTTTAGAAGGGGAGAGGGCATTCTCTGGACAGTGTTCTCTAGCCCTTCTACCAAACCACGTTGTGGCCAAAGGGGCGTGTGTGTGTGTGTGTGTGTGTGTGTGTGTGCGCGCGCGCGCGTGTGCGTGTACGTGTGTGTGTGTGTGCGTGCATGCATGTGTGCATGTACATTTATTTTTTAAGATTCCTAAATTCAAACTGGTTACCTGATTGGTTCAAATCGGATATTACTTAGTGCCTGTACCCTGGTGGCCCCTGGCTTGGAGACTTCAGCTGGGGCGGCAGACCCTCGCAGTTCTCCTTGGTCCTCGTGGGCATTCTCTGTCTCAAACTCGTCTGTCTGAGTGTGGGCTCATGTAGGGATGGCCGCAGGGCTGTATCGCGGGGGGCTTTCGTTAGCAGAACAGGGAGAAGCACCAACAGTATTTCTGTTACAGACGGCCTCTTCCTTCCTGGCTCCTCACCCCCAGACCAGGGTTGGACTGACTTTATTTTCCAGCACCCAGCTCAAGAAACGGAGCATTGCCAGCCCCCCAAAAGCCCTCCCACCCTGTACCC
Organism: Pteropus alecto; assembly: GCF_000325575.1. Classification (NCBI taxonomy): domain Eukaryota; kingdom Metazoa; phylum Chordata; class Mammalia; order Chiroptera; family Pteropodidae; genus Pteropus; species Pteropus alecto. The sequence continues at coordinate 3,482,944 of NW_006437746.1, forward strand.
CATGCAGTCACCGTATCCACTGAGGATAACCACTGTCCTAAAACAGTAGAGTGGTTTTGTACTCGTTATAAATGGAATCACACAGTGTTTCTCTTGTGTCTTCCCCATTCACTGAACAGGAGGTTGGAGACGTCTGTATTGTGGTTTATAGTCACAGTTTGCTTTTTGTTGTATGCTGTTCCATTGTGTGAATGTGCCACAGTTTATTTATCCCGTCTACTGTCGACAGGTATCTGGGTAGTTTCCGGTAGGAACTATTGCAAATGGTGCTGGACATCAGCATTTTGGTACGTGTCTTTTGGTGTATACCCATTTCTGCTGGATGGGGTGACACTTCTGGGTATGGCTGTGTTTAGTCTTAGTAGATACTGCAACAGTTTTCCAAAGTGCTTTTATCAGACGATACTCCCAGCAGCAGGGTGTAAGAGTTCTGGGTAGTTCCACATCTTTGCCAACCCTTGTTTTTTTAATATTAGCCATTCTGGTGAGTATGTCACATTATAGATTTAATTTGCATTTCATTGCTGAATATTTAAGCTGATTACCTTTCTGTGTGTTTATTGGCTACACGAATAGCCTCTTTTATAAAGTCCTTGTTCTCATTTTTCTGTTGGACCATCTGTCTTTTACTTATGTTTAGTAGGAATCCTTTATGTAATATGTCAGTTTATACACACGCGCGCACACGCACACACATTTCCTCCACTCTGGATCATCTTTTAGTTTCTAAATGTCTTTTGGTGAACAAAGTTTATCATCTTAATATAATGTGTGTGTGTGTCTCAATTACAATATAATTGAATCTATAATTTTTTCCCTCTATGAAACTTTGTGTCCTGTTCATGAAATCTTTGTCTACTCTATGCTCATGAAGATGTTCTTAATTTTTCTTCTGAAAGCTTTATTGTTTTATCTTTCACCTTTACATCTGCAGTCCATTTGGCTTGGAGTTTTGTTCGTGGTGTGAGGTAGGGATCAGGATTCATTGTGCGTATCAGATTGGCCAAACGTCATTTTTTAAAAGAACTCCTTTCCTCACTGTACTGCGATGTCACCTCTGTGCTTTTGACAGGAACGAGAGGGATTCCGCAGGGATTCCCACTGCTGTTCTTAGTCACAAGAAAAAGAAATTATCTTTCAGTAAGTGGGAATTTTAATTGTGCTTCTGTTGCCAGGATACCAAGAGTTCGTGTTTTGGAAGATGAAGAGGGGTCGAAGGACATTGAGCTGTCTGATGACCCTTATGACTGCATCCGGCTAAGTGTGGAGAATGTCCCCTGCATCGTCACCCTGTGCAAGGTGTGAGCTTGCATCTGATGGTTTTTGTCTTCCCTGTTGGTCTCTTTCAACCCCAACCTGTTGAGGTTACTTGATAGGTTGAAAAGTTATAGTCCCACAAACTATATAGAAAAAAGTAGCTTTAACCCAAATCCAATAGTTTGATTTTATTAGCAATCACTACTGTGGGCAACTCTTTCTTTTCTTCTTGATTGAAGGAAATGATGGAGTCCCGGGAGCACACGGATGGGTTCATAATAACAGTAGCCAGTTTGTTAAACTCCTCCTATGTCCTGGGCATCTCACCGAAACGCCGTGTAGGTGTGTTCCCTTTCATTCCTTCAGCCCCGTGGGGTCTCGGCTGGCTGTGCAGTAATAGAGTGGCTAAACGGCAAACACTGTCTGCTCTCTGGGCCCCAGCGTCCACATCTTTGAAGCGAGGGGTTTGGAGCAGCTCCTGGGTGTCTCATAGGTCACGCATGGTTTTCACATGAGCACAGAGGCCCGTGGACCCTAACGTCTGGCTCATGGTGATGGGTACCCAGCACTGCCTCAGGCCTGTCTGGGCCGAGATCATCTCTGATCCACGTAGGATTCATTATATAAAAATAAGACTGAATGGGTCGGGTTTATTTCCATGAAAATCACTTCATAAACCTAGGCATTGAGACTGACTAAAGCCACCTGCTTGACTCATTCCTGAGCATGTCCCTTAGCATGGACCCTCTTGATTTCATCTTTGTCATCAGCGAAACATCCCTGTGGCCTCACATGTGAATTTCTCCCTGTGCCCCTCTGTCGAGAGCCTTTGGTGGCCTCTGACTGGGACGCTCTCTGAATTATAGTTCTAACTCCCTCACCCGCTATTCCATTTCATGCTCTGTTACACAGCTCACGGTGGCCTGCAAGAGAATGGTTGAACGTCGCTTCAGATATTTTCCACATGAGCAGCATCTAAAATTTGATCCTAAGTGGGCAGCGCAGGTTCTTGGCCGGCGTGGATGTTCCTTCCGGGAAGCTGTCAAGGATGGGGACCTGGGGTGTGTGTTACTCACGTGTGTGCTCTGCTGCTCTGCCTTGCAGATTGGCTACCGACATGTGGTGGACGCTACTCTTCAGGAGGAGGCTTGCTCCTTGGCCAGCCTGCTGGTGTCCGTGACCAGCAAGGGTGTGGTGACGTGCACGAGGAAAGTGGGGAAGGGCAGCCTCGACCCAGAGAGCGTCTTCGAGATGATGGAGGTGAGGCTCTGGTTCTGAGGCAGGTGCTGGGTCCTGGCCGGGAGTGCCTGCTGCTGCTTGCCCCGTTGGTCACACTATCAGCATTCTTGCCCTCTACGCCCTTGACCCCAGACTTGGAGCATGGAGAACATCTGGTGTCAGCTGGGTGGCTGCCGACTTAGCCAGGGATGGCGGTGGGGGTCTCTGACTGGGAGGTGGGGGGCCTGCCAGTAACCGTTGCTTATCTCCTCCATCTCTGATCCCAAGTTTCCACATTTCAAAATGAGAGTGTTGGCCTGATAACGGAGAGTCGCTTATTACTCCAAAATCCCAAGATTTTGTGATTTGATTAGGGAATTGAGTTTCTGGCTGACTGCTTCCTGTCTCTGGAAGGGAATGAGCAAAGGTGGAGCCAGGGGACTGAAAGAAGATGGGTCCCCCTTCTCCGTGGGTCTAGAAGTGTTTACGTGGAGTTAGTGGGCATGGTGGGGCACCCTCCTAACGGCCTGTGGCTCTGCACTGATGCGGTAATGTATTTGTCTCCCTTGTTGGCCCGGAAGCCCCTCTGAGGCAGGGACCAGGACCTGCTCACCTACACTGTCTTCCTAGACCTTCCTTCCCCTGCAGCCACTTTGACTTTCCAGGAGTCTTTGAGGACTTTGAGACTGACCGTCTGACCAACTGACTGAATTGCTAGGAGCAGTTAGCTAGACACAGGTGTTTCTGTTTCAGGTAACCACTGTACCACAGCACCTGCCCAGAAGTCACAGTAAGCAAGGTTGCCATCTAAACTCTTCCTTCATCCCTAGAAACAATGAGTTTTCACTGTGGACGCTCAGCACTTGGTGTCTCTTTTCTCTTTTGATCATCTTATTTGAAAGCAAACAATGCGCAGTGTACGTAGTGTCGAGGACCCAGGCACGGGCCTGGGAGACGTACTGCCCAGTGCATCCTGGCTCTGGACCACCGCTCCCCTGTCGGCAAAGTGGGATCTTAGCAGTGGTCGCACCTGCCGCTGGGGCTGTCGTGAGGCGCTCGTGAGGGCACGGCGGTGAAGCACGGGTCAGAGTCAGCTGCACCACGAGGTCTCGGTCCGTGTCAGCTCACTCTGCGCTCCGGTGAGCACCCTGAGCTCAGCATCGCCAGCCGTGCGTGGCAACAGTTGCTTTCTTGCAGTTTACCAATCTTGGCAAATTGGTGTATCTTTTTAAACGAAAGCGCTGAAAATGCTTTATAAGTTCTACCAAAGGGCTCTCTAGACAAGTGGCTCTCAGATGTTGTTTAGGAAGGAACCACCCGTCACCCAGGAGAACACGGTGAGAATGCCAGCACCTAAACAACAGCCCAAACAAGAAACGTCTTGGCTGGCCTTTACTGTGTGCTTGCCGTGTCGGGCCCTGTGCCTCGCGCTTTAGATGTGCACTATTTCATCCTCTGCACTCCTGCGAGACAGCTGTTGTTATCCTTATTTACAGACGAGGAAATTGAGGCAGGTAGGGGGTACGTAACCCGCCCACGGGTCCCCCAGCTCACGAACGCTGGTGCGAAGATTCAGGCCCTGCCATGTGCCTCCGGGGGCCCCATTCCCAGCCGCCGCCCTGTTCGGACCTTATGAACCAGGTCGGCCCTGGCCGCGTGGACAGGCAGCGGGACCAGCACTCAGTTCAGGGAGCTGCGCTCCATGCTCCCTGGGCTCGGGGAATGCGGTCTGCAGACGTGCTCAGGGGGACCGTAGCCCTGGGGCTTTGGCTCACCGTTACCTCGCACAAGGACGCAGCCACCCAGCCCTGCCCCTCACGGTGAAGCCTGAACCTCGGGTTGCGCCGGCTGCCACCCCCGCCCTCTGCTGTCTCTTTCCTGCAGGTTCAGACTCTCAGGTCCTGCTGTCTGTCTGTCTCCTCTCTCTCCGCCTTCATTTATTTGAATAATCAGTAACCCCTATTTGACCAACTTTGGTATTTTTTCTTCCTCTGACGTGATAAAAATATTTCCAAAGTCACCTTGGACCTTGACCTTGGTGCTGTATTTCATAGGGTTGGTCATTCCCAGCCTTTAGGCCAAGATGATCTTTACATACAAGTTTTTGGTAACACTCCCTTGTCACAGAGCCCACAGCTCTGGGGAGAGTACGCCTGTAACTGGGAGGACTGGGGTGGGGTCTGGGCCTGCGTATCTTTCTCCCCGACATTGCTGAGAATGGAACCAGTGGCAGTTAAATTCAAACCGCTATGGAAACAGGGAAGACTTGATGAGGTGGAGACTTGAAGTCGGTTCATTGTATTCTTAAAATGATTCACGAGCCTGGTGACAGCCAGCATAAATTTCATGAAGAAAGATTTTTATATATTAGGGGTTTTTTGAGGCGCCCCCTTCTGTCTGCTGTGTGAGGGCCAGTTAGGAATCTGGTTGTGTGACCGTGACGTGTCTTGAATCCAGCATGTCCTGCCTTTAGCATCTCTGCATGGCGGTAACACCGAAGACCCCATCGGGTGTTGACTTCGGTCCCATCCGAGAGTTCTCCTTAGAGATCTTCTGGCAAGTGGATTAGAAACTGCTTTTTAAGACGGGTCCTCAGCACCCTGTTTCTTCATCAGACTCGGGTGCGTGTGGTCTCCCTGTGCCTTCCCGCTGCAGTACAGCGGCGCTCGGCCGCAGCCAGGCGCAGATTTCGCTGACAGTATTGCCGCTGTCGTAAGGGCAGCAGGTATGCGAAGCCCGGGCGGTGCTCGGCGGTCTCTGCGGCTTGCTGCCTGGGGTCACCATCTTTTTCCTTTCCTTTCCTTTCTTTTTTTCAGTATATAGGTTTCTCCATGACGTGTCGCGTTGGGCTGTGGGTTTTCCGTGTTTGGTTGCGTGTAGAGCGGACGGCGCGCGTGCAGTATGGGAAGGGCGAGCTGGCAGCAGGGAGGCCTTTCCCGGTCAGGGCCGCGAGCCTCACAGCCTGTGCTCTCTCCCCTTCTCCATCCTGCAGACTGGCAAGCGAGTGGGCAAGGTGCTGCACGCCTCCCTGCAGAGCGTCCTGCACAAGGAAGAGAGCCTGGGGCCCAAGAGACAGAGAGTCGGATTCCTGGGGTGACGAGCACAGCAACCCCAGCGCAGGGGGCTGGCTTTCACCTTCCCCTTTAAGCCAAAGTTTGTATTTATTTTTTTTAACTATTGTGTACGTGTGAAATTAAAGTCTGTTTTCTGGTCTGGTTCGGTGTGGCTGGAGTTGTTCAGCTGTAAGCCAGGTCGCCATTGGGTGGCCCCCCCAGAGAGGCCAGCCGCGGCTCCTCAGGTGCAGAGACCCGCCCCTGGGGGAGGGCTCTGGTCACAGGCCTCCCGATGTCGCCTCCCCAGGGTACTCGTCCGTCCCCTGCTGTGGGAGTTCAGAACGGCAGCAAACACACGAGAATAAGGACTTCCCAGAAAAATAGTTACAGGAAATGCTTATGATTTGTGTTTTGTGAATTTTTTTCCCCCTGTAGAGTTTTCAATATAAGAATGACCAAAAAAAAAAAGAAAAGAAAGAAAGAAAAGATTCCTTCCTCTCGGGTACTTGGGTGCTTCAGGGGGAGGGAAAGGCGAGGCACTCCACCCCAGATCCACCCACGCCCAGGGCTCCTGCCTGGCTGTGAGCCTGCCATGTCCGGGGAAGCCCGGGTCTTCCTTCCTGCCCGCCAGGCCAGAAGACCCAGGCCGAGCTCCCTGGGGTCAGCGGCTTAGCGGCCAGTTTGGTCCTCAGCCAACCTTTCTTATCATTCTTGTTTTGAAATTGTTTTGTGTTTCATAACCACTCCCTGGTGTTTTGTAAGGTTTTCTTGTTCTGTCAGCATTAAGAAGGCCGCTTTGGAGATGTTGTCATTCGATTACCCAGCCTGCCTTCGTGCTCTGGGGACAGAGGGAAGGCCATTCTCGATGGCCTCAGAAGGCTCTTCCTACAAGCCTGCATTCTACTCAGAGTGCCCTGTGTTAGAATTACGTCCATTCTCGTGGGTTGAGCAGTCTGTTTTTCCCTGGGGATCTGATGCTCCCCAATCTGAAAGATCCCTGGGGAAGGACCTGCTTCATGAGGAGGGGATCTCAGCCGGGGCATTTGCTCTCTGCATTCCAGTTAGACAGAGAGGGCAAGGAGTTAGGAATTTATTGCCTAAAGGGAATATATATATATATATATAATGTGAGCCAAAGCCCCTGCAGCCTGGCTCCAGAGGTCCTGGCCTGGGTACCTCTTCCAGCATGGCCAGGTTCGTCCCTGTGGAGAGAAGCAGATGCCCAGAGTTGGACTTGAGGCTGCTGCCCTGTTGAGAACACAGCCTGGGTTTTCATTATTTTTTTAATGGTTTTTCAGTGATTGTCCCTACAGACACCATGACCAGGCTCCCAACGATGCAGAACCCTGTTCCCCTTCCCCCGCTCCTCCTGGCTGACTGCCTGTGGCGGAACACTGAGGTGGTCAAGGTGCAGCTAGAGTTCAAATAAAATTTAGAAGCCTTCAGTCTTGGTGAGTAAGGACATCAGACAGATGAGACAGACAGGTGAGGCTTTGCCAGGCCAGCGGTTCACAGCTTCCCGAGTAGGCTGCGGGCTAAGCAGTTCGGTGAGAAAGGAAGGAGAGAAATAGATCAGCGTCTGTCTCCAGCCCCCATACCGTCCGTGGAGGCCACCCCTCCCTGTGAGAAGTGCGCACGAGTGAAACAAAGCGCCAGATGAGCAAGGTCTCTCTAGCAGAGGTGTCTATTGGAAACGTCTGATGCTTGCAGCACTTAGAATAGGGAAGAAAACTGAAGGCAAAAACTTGGAAAGATACTGTCCTGGAGAATCCGCACGTCGCCTGACAGGACCAGAGCTGTCTTTAGTGGCCGTTAAATAAACATCAGGGAGAACATTGAAGTTGGCCAAAAGGCGATTAAGAGCTTGGGGGTGGGGAGGGGAAGCGTGGGCGAGGAAAGCATGCAATGTTACGGAATATCCAAATTAGTTTTATTGTATTTGGGATTCTTCGGTTTCCCAAATCATGTAACTTCAAGCTCCTAAAATACATGAATTTAGAATATTCACTAGTTTGCATCTTGCTCACTAAGGCAATGGTCTCACATTTAAACTTTCAGTGGAACATAAATCTGTGTTATTACAGACTTAGGAAATATTCTGGCAGTGCATATTAAAAGCCTTAAAAATGTCCATTCTCTTTGACCTAATTATTTCCACTTCTGAGAATGTAACCAAAATAAATAATTCAAGACAGAAGAGAAGTAAAAACACAAAGTATAAAGTTCATCCCAGTATTATTTCAACCCCCAAAGAATGGCCCCAGGATGAGTGCCATTCAGTGGGGAACATTTCAGTCAGGCCTCATGAGCTGGATACCCCCAGTGGCCGCCTCCACCCTCAGCCTCGAGCCAGCCGCAGCTGCGAGACAGGCTTCCGTCCACTTCCATGAGCAGCGGCTTCTAGCACTTCCCGTACACCTCTCACTTTCTGCTCTTACGGTTCTCCGAAACCAGGTCACGCTGGCAGGAGCCCACTTGGCATTGAAGTACACGCAGCCCAGAGTGCTGGGGACCTAACGCCTCCTGAGTCAGCCCGCAACCACCAGGGGCAGGAGCCAGTGGAGAAATGCTTCTCTGTTTGATCCGTAGGCAGACAGTTCTGAGAAGTGTTCAAGACACTTGTCAAAACGTGCTAGGGGGCCACACTTCAGTGCTCATGACTGTGGTCAACTCTTTTCCTTCCCTGTCTTACTCTCCCCAGTCTTCCCCCCCCCAACACACACACACTCCCTATGGGACCACCCCCCAAATAAACTACAGACACGAGTCCTTGTCTCGGGCTTCGCTTCTGGGGAGAAACCCAGACTAATCAGTTGGTATTAGAAGTGGCCTTAGAAAGCAGCCCCTTGAAATGGGATTTGGGAACTCGGACAGTCATTGGCAGATGGCAACAGAGGCCCCGCGGTGATGGTGAGTGGGTTGGTGATAAGCCAGGACGTCCTATAGCATCATCATTACCAGGACCGCCTGTGCTGGGTCGAGATCAGGTACGGGAAGAGGGAGAGCGAAGCCATGGGTTATGGGAATGCTCTACCATACGGGAGCACGGAGTCAGTGGTAATTACAAGGATTGTTGGGTTGGCTGACTTATTAACTGCTATGAAAAGCCTTTCAAAACAAGACGGCAGGCTCATCAGCCAACTCTCAACTTGTGGTATACTATAAAAACCACAAGGCTTTCACGGGAGGGTTTAAAGAGACATGTGCAGCTGCAGCGTGGAAAGTGCTGGCATTCAGAGATTTGCTTGTGTGAGTGGCACAGCTGCAAAGCAGACTGAAGGTGCATCCTTGGCAGGTTTCCTTTGCCAAAGTCAGGGCTGTCATCAGGAAAGAAAGGGGACTCGGACCTGGGATACAGATGGGGTCTTGGTCCCTCATATTCCCCTGAAAGCTTTGGGCAGGCAGAAGAAGACCCATCCCCGAATTAAAGCAGGACAACCATTTCCTGAAGCACCGCTCAACATGCAAAGACCAGACCTGAGCCAGGTACCTCAAGAAATGATAACCAGTCAACCTCTGTTCCACGTTTGCTCATCTCCAGACCAAGGACCAGGGTCCAAGTATAACCCAGCTCGAGCAGGGAAATCCAGTCCCTGCGTGAGAAGAACTGGATTACTCATCAAAATAATCGCAAGCCCTGGTGTGGCATGTACCAGGGGGACAGAGGTGGGAGTGGATCTTGAGGGCGCTGGACCCGGGCCACGGCTGGGGAGGGGTTCAATGTCCCGGGGAGGAGGTCCGAAGTCATTCCTAGTTCACTGCTGTGATAACGCCCTGCAGTCGGCCTGGCAATCACCCGCAGTCATTGAAGGGGAGATGCCAACCCTGAACAAGCTGAGAAAGCAACAACTCTCCTTAGACCTGTAAGAGGTGAGGTCATAGGGTGAACCACTGCTCCCCAAATGGAAGAGACCAACAGGCAAATTCAGAGAATCGCAACTTAATGGAGCAGAAACCCACTGAAACCTCCGTGGAACCAGAACCGGGGGAGTCAGGAGCCTGAACTGTAACTGACGAATGCTGGAGGCACCGTGTGGACAGCTCCGGGAGTTAAAACTCCAAAGGTCCCACACTTCTGTGCGTTTTACTTCCAGGGGCTCAACCTGGTTCTCACAGTGAATTTCAGAGAAAAATCTTGTGTTTCTGGCAGGAGGAGGGGAAAAGGAACCATTTTGAAATTCTCCAGAGCACCCTCTTCTTTTTAACAAGGCCTGCCCTCCAGAGGACCTGCAGCCAGAGCCGAGCCTGCTGGGGTTTCATCAGAACCTAACTGACCTGGAGAAAGGGACGTACCCCACTCCAGCCACCCTGTCCCACCTAAGGGGGGCAGTCAGACTGAGAAGCCCACGTGAATTTCACAGGCCAGAGGCACAGGCTCCGTAAGAGACCGAGACCTCATCACAAGGCCACAGAACACAGGGAGAGAGGCGATGCTTGTTGAATGAATGACATTATCACACCAACAAGGCTTGGAAGGGAACAAATGACCTTCCTAATGAGGGTCATGGAGACCAAGGCTGGAGAGACCGCCCGTGCAGTATTCTTGGAGATGCACGGCCTGGATGCTCTTACCTTTGAAGAGAGCGTGGAAAGTTCTCGGGCCACATTTCTGTTGACACCGGGCCAGTGGCGCTAAAAGGAAACATCTGTGCAGGGAAAACAGCGAGGGCGGAGGGGGGACAGGGGGACACAGCTCTGCGTTGGGCCAGAAGTGTTCACGCTGTTAGGGCTGACATGGGTGGGGCGGCCAGAGCTTGTTTTCTGTAACTCAGCCTTCCAACAGCTTTGGAGGAAGAACAGAACAAAACAAAACAAAAAACAAACACAAACTTGAAAACTGAAGTGTGCCTTTTAGATCTCTCTCCTGATTTTTCTGCCTCTGGGCTGTTACGCAGATAGATCGTTCTTCCTGTGGGGAAATTGGTATGGAAAGACTGGGCCCTGAGGGTAGTGTGTAAGTGCCTGGACGGTTCCTTGAGGATGGGTCGTTCAGGAATATTCTCCTGGCTGAAGCCCTCCCCCACCATTTGCTGCCCTGATGGCTGGTAGAGGCCTCTCGGACAGTGTCGGCAGGGGAGATAGTTCATGCTGGGAGCATGAAACCCATAGACCCCACCATGGCTGTCGGCGAGTCCTACAGCTGGCTGCAGCAGTGGTCCTCACCTGGCCAGGAGGAGCTGCACGTGGACAAGGGGAACTGGGTATTTAATGGCCATCAGCTCGACGCTGGTGACAGTGAGGCATGGTTGCTGCAAAGAGCCCATGAATTTGCAGTTTCCTAAATAGGGTCCAGTCTGACCACAGGAAACAGGCCCCGCCCACAGGCAGTCCCCTTGAGAAGATGCTTTGTTCTGGATGCTGCATCACGACGAGGACAGGAACAAGCAAAATTCCATCCAAAGGTGATTTTCCAAGAGGTTAAAAAAGTCCAGGAACCATATCAGGGAGGAACAGTTGGGAGAAAAAGGGGAAGGGAACATGGAGGAGAGACGGTCAGAGGTCACGATGGTCTGTTTCAAATGTTTTCTGGCCTCTTCCATGATGGCTGCAGAGGCTGGCGCTGGGGACTACCGGGTGACGTGTCATCAGCCTGCCTGATGACACGTCTTGCCACAGGGGGGCTTCATAACAAGCTGAGCGGCTACTGATGGAAGCAGCTGCTTTGCAGAGTAACGAGCTGCTCGTCCCAGGAGGAGTTTAAGCAAGCACACGGTGACCTCCGACAGCGTCAATGGGAAGCGACATCCCATATCGAGGGGTCCTTATACCAGACAGCCTCTCCAACTGGCTTTTAACTCAGAGGCCGAGATATAGTGGGCCACTTGCGTTTTTTTGACGCCCACTGAAGCAATTAAAAAAATGATGACATGCCAAAACAGGGTTACAAAAAATGGTGTTTTTCCAGTTTACATTTCCTGAAATAGCACTTTGAACACACGTGACTAGGACGCAGGGCAACATGCTGTTCGTAGGACAGGACTTCCTTTTACGGCATTCTGACGGTGCCACGGGCGCTGGCGGTGGGCACAAGCATCCAGCGTGTGATGAGCTTGTCTTCCCGCAGGGCGGTCGCTGCTCCTCTGGCCGTGTAGATTCTCCGTGGGAGACAGACCAAGCCTCAACCTGCGGGGACCCCAACCCAAAAGAAACCTCCCCGACCGTGATTTCACAGAAGTCATTTTACAGCACATGTGACTCCCGGTGCTCTGCGCGGTGCGCGCACACGTACACGCATGCACACACCTGTGAAACCTGCCGGGTGAAAAAGCCGAAGACCCGCTCACTGCTAATGGAAAGCTCCCCGAGGAGGCCTCCTTCCTGAGGTGCAGAGAG
>NW_006437746.1:3494859-3497665 GCF_000325575.1 Pteropus alecto
CTAATGTTGGACAGATGCTTAATGTCTCTCTGTTACCGATCTGGGCCCCCCAATCAACACCCATTCAGCAGCCGAAATGCTCTCCCCAAAGTGTGGAGATCACCGCCCTCCAGTGCCTCGTTCTCCGTTGGCCTCCACGCCTCCAGGCTGTGTCCAGTCTTTGAACAAGGCTTGACTAGCCCCTCGCGATCCGCCCCATCTATATCTCCAGCTTTATTTCTTCCCCACCCGCACCCCATCTGTGCTCAGGGCCTAGAACGTGCTGAGCCCCTTATGGCTGGGAGCACTGTCCACGTTCCTTCCTCCCCTCACCTGGCCAGCCCTCTGTGTCCCTGCCTCAGCTCCGGGCGGTCCTTCCTTCCCCACCCTGTCCTGCTGCCCTGTGACATCCTGCTGTGGTCCTGGTGGCACAGTGGGTCCCTCACGTCGAACCCCCAGGGCCTCGCACAGGCTGAGGCCCAGTGTGGAGTGCATGAGAGACAGATGGGGTGCTCACAGTTTCCGACGTGTCCTGACGTGGCTCCCGTGTGGCTCCCGTGTGGCTCCCATGTGGCTCCCGTGTGACGAGACACGGCACAGGGGGCCTGGTTTTCCGAATCACCATGGCAGAGCTTTTCCGGGCCCTGCTCCCCAGCGTACCGAGGGCAGGTGCCCAGCAGCCAGGCCCATCTTGGAAAACGCACGGTCTCTGGCTGCCCCACATTTGGGAAATAAATCCTTCCATTTCCCTGCTGCCCGAGAGCCAGGGTGAGCACGACCAGGAAAGCGGGGGAGTTAAAACGAGAAAAAAAGGACAACGGTTTTGCCTCGCACAACTCACTCGGAGTTCCCGGAAGCAAGGGGCTCCCTGCTGGGCTGTATAATCCTCCGCCCCGAAACGTCTCACCGAGGACCCCGCTGCCCATGGAAAACCCTCTCCCGCTCGGAGACCATGAGAGATGGGGCCCAGGGCAAGGGCTCCCACCCCCACGCTGGGTGACTGCAGTGGCCCGGGCCAGCCCCACTGGGCTGCACACAGGTCCCTCCCTGGTCAGGTGGGGCAGGGCAAGGTCCCCAGAAGAAAAGCCCAAATTGCACAGCACGGTACGTTTGGGGAACCGTCTCAAGCTCACAGAACATCCGCGACTATGGTATAAAGACCCACCGAGTTCCTCCAGCCGTTCCAACGACATCGTTGAGAGCAGAGGGTCCAGTCCAGAATCACACGCTGCACGTGTCCCGTGTCCTCAGTGCGCTTCGGCCCGAAGCAGTTCCTCGCATAGGACCTGGGCAGTCGTGAAGGTCACTGGCCGTCGTTTTGGGTTCGTGGGATGCTTCACGGAAGTGACGCTACATTCTTCTCACGGCCGCCCATCAAGTGCGCAGGTGCTGCAGGCTTGACATTTGTCCCCTTATCGATGAGGCTTACTTTGGTCACTTGATTAAGGTGGCGTCTGCCAGGTTTCTCCACCGTGGGGTTACTCTTTCTCCTTGTGATGAGTAAGTATTTTGTGGGTATGTAATTTGAGAGTATGAAAATACCCTGTTCCTCATGAGACTAGCCATGCATTCACTTATCCTCTTATTTATGAATACCTGTGTGTACTCACAGTGTCCTGTTGTACTGTTACCATCACATTTCGATGATCAAAACGTCCCTGGCCCCTGGACGCTCCTTCGAGCTGCCCGCGTGCCTTCCTCAAGCACTACCTTGCTTTCTGGCAAAACAACCTGTTCCAGGCTTATGTTTTACCTTCCCCGCCCCAGCCCTGGCATCAGCCGTTTCTCCGAGGTGCTCCGCTTCCCATGGACGGAAGCCGTGTTTAGACGCCGGCGCTGGATGCAAGGTGGGCTGGAGGCTGGGGAGGGCTTGCTGCGCCAAGGCTCTCCCCGTGACCGCTGGGAACAGAAGCACACACCTCCAGCCCTGTCATCTCTCTGCGCGGAAGTTATGCACCGATAGCTCCCGTTTCAATCCTGCACCACAGGATTCATTCTAGAGTCGTCTCTCCGCATCTGTGCCTTCCCTCTCTGACAGTGGGAAGCCTGGCTCCTGTTGTCTCTAACAGATTTATTTATTTGATGGGTGTCCCCAGGCGTAACCAATCTCTGCCCTCTGCCACCACCCCCTTCCGTTCCTGCTGGGCTCCAACACTCCAGGCAGGGCCTCCACTCCCCTGGGATGCTCCCGAGAGAGGGGAGGCCTGGTGCGGGGTGTCAGGGCCCAGCAGGGGAGGGAGCACCCCAGCTCTGACACTGCTCTGAGGCACGCTGGCTTACCCCTCCCCCACCGTGGTCACCTCCACTTCAGAGTGGGATGGTTGAGAACTATAAGGGGAAGAAAGGGGAGGATTCGCTTCTATTTGTAACCAGAGATGCGTCACGTGTGTAGAGACAGAGCTGCGAAATCGTCGTAACAAACATTCTCAACCATGGGCCCCCCAAAGGCCACCCTAGTCACTGTTCTGGAGTCGCCCGGCTTGGGCTTATTAAACACTGGCACTGTTCCTAGCGTCTCGGTGCTTGGGCAAGTCTCTGAACCTGAGCCTCAGTTTCCTCAGCTGTAAAAGGAGGAAACGACAGGGCCCTTCCTCGTGCTGCTGGCGAGAGGCCTCTGTGAGGCAGGGGCCGGGAAGGGCATGTGTCTGCCCCACCAAGGAAGCCGCTCAGCCGACGTGAGCTACGATGACTACCACGACCACGTACTTTTCAGAATCCTAGAAAACAAAGACCGTTTCAGAAGGCAGGGCCCGGATGCGGATGGCTTTCTTGGGAGGCAAAGGCTCCGCGGCTCCTGAGCCTTCCCCCTTTTGCAGGCTTTTTTTTT
>NW_006437746.1:3497707-3503748 GCF_000325575.1 Pteropus alecto
CAAGTCTGGGAGGGTTTCCTGGACAGAGGTCCTCGAGGCAGCCGCTTCCTTAAGACGTGCAGTCCTGGTCACAGCGGCCACCGCTTCTCCGACGCAGGCCCACGGCAGGGAGCAGCAGCAGCAGCAGCAGCCACAGCCCCGGCCGGTGCAGCAGCATGGAGCTTTGGGGGACCTACCTGCTCCTCTGCCTCCTCTCCCTCCTGACCCAAGTCACTGCCGAGTCGCCAACCCCTAAGGTTAAGAAGGCTGCGAATGTCAAGAAAGGTAAGGAGGGGTTGGGGCCCCTCTCTGTCTCCCAGGGAGCTGGTCACTTTCTCCTTCGCTCACCCTCAGGCTTCTTCTGGACCGAGTCCAGGGCACTTAGTGGAGTCCCCCCCCCCCAAACCCCGGGGCTTGGGAGAGGTCTCCAACAGCAGGGGTGGTTGCCAGAACTGTAAGGATCACTGACTCTCAGAATCGAAAAGAACCCTCCAGATCATCAAAATCGACATCCACCCCTCTCCCCCTTCCCCCTCAGTATTTGGGGCTTGGCAGTCTGGAGATGCTCGACTTTCACCAGAAAACTCCAGTGGGCTCTGCTTCGTAATCTCTGAACCTCAAGTTTCTCAACTGTAAAATGGGGGATTCTGGCATTTCCTCCAAAGGATTGTCGTGAGAATTTAATGACACAAAACGTGTAGTGTCCAGCCCAGTGCCTGGCACGTGAGATATACTTGATGCACGTGGCGGGGGGTGAGGGGGTGGTGGAGGGAAATCAGTTAAATCTCAGTTTTACAGTGTATCTCGGCCTTGAGGAAATAAAAGCATTCGAACTCAAACTAGGACCCCGAAAGCAGCTTTGCTTCCCCTTTGTCGCCTCTAGGGTTTGGGGTGTCCTTGGGTCGCCTTGGAGCCTTGCCTGCAGTGAGGTCACCCCAGGCTGTGTTGAGACAACACTAGCAAAATGCCATGGCAATGAACCGGGCTGTCACCCCCACAGGGCTCAGCAGGAGAGACAGTTCCAGAAAGAGCAACTGGCCGCCAGGGCCAAGAGCACAAACTCACAAAGCAAGCGAAGGGGATGAGCGGCCCTCAGGCCCCCCGCCAAGCCTCCTCTGGCAATGGAGTTGGCCCCCAGTAGTGAAGTATGCGAAGGTACTTCAGGAAGGACAAGACCCCCAGGGCTGAGACAAAGAATGTGGCAGACCTGGGTGCTGATGGCAAATAATCTCCAAGGTTCAGTTTATAAAGCGAACGAAGGAAAGTTCAAAACAGAGTAGACATCATGCCGACATTTATTTTGAAAAAGGGATTTATATAAAAATGTATATTTACTTGTATATGCATAGAATTCTTCTGGAAGGATCCACTGGAGTTAGTGATTACCTCTGGGAAGAAAAACTAGGAATTTAAGTCTTGACTGGGATGGAGACTTAAACTTTTTGAACTGTTCCATTTTTTAAAAATTATATCCATCTATATTACTTCCTAGGAAGTATTCATTAAAAAGAGAAGACTCAATACCATGCACGGTTGTGTCCACAAACATTTGCTAACATTCTCACCGAGAGATGTTTGTAGTCAAGGATGCACAGTTCCAAAGGCAAATAATAGAATTTTTGGATGCGGATAATAGTTGCTAACCTCTCAGTTTCCGAAGGTTTAATTTTCATGTATTTAACCACGTAAGTTGTGTGTTTAATCACGTGAAAAAGGAAAAGCTCAGACCAGCCAATGCCTCGGTCCACTCCAGCCGTCACACTTGAACCCTGGCTCTAGTGGTCTCGGTGCTGGTGCCCCCTGGAGGCCCCGGCCCCGGGGAGGCCAGCAGAAGAGCCCACAGCAACAATGGAGCGTCCTGGCCGGCCCCCGCCTCTCGCTGAAACCCCCTTCCATGTTCTGACTCATCTCGGTTTTTCTTTCCTCCGTCTACGGTCCGCATATGAAGCAATTTCTCCACCTAGGAGTCAATATATGCGCTGAGCACCCTGGCAGAGGCCCACTGTCTCTGCTCTTAAGATGCAAGTCCATGCCTGAGGTTCTCGCTCAGGCTCAGCATTAAGATCCAGGGGCCTGGGCTCCAGCCCTGGAGATGTTGGATGGCGGGCTGGGAGGAGGGCAGCATCTGCCTTTTCCACAGTCTCCAGGGACTGCTAGGGGCGGCCAGGACTGAGAATCACAGGAGGGACGAGCATAGTTGTGGGGCTGGTGCACGAGAGTGTGGGAGGGAGTCCAGGGGAGGGTCTCGTGCCCGAGGAGACCACTGGTGTCTGGCCGGTGGCAGAGCACGAGTTGGTGGGACTGGCATAGGGAGGCAAGGGCGGCGTGTGCTAAGCCCCCACCCTGGCCTCAGGATGGGGCGTGGAGTGGGAGAGCCCTGGGTGCCTCTGGGAGCTTGTATGCTTGCGGTGTGGGGCGAAGTCCGAGCCGGCCGTGTGGGGGTCAGCCAGAGGTGAGGCTGGCCAGGAGGAGTCGGTCGGCTGGGCTCCAGGGGCCATGTGGCCACACCTGGCCAAGGCACTCAGGAGGGCAGGATGGCCTCCTAGGTGGTCGCAGGCCGTTAGGACAGGAACTGAGGGACCTGGAGGACATCTGTTTCGATCACACACATCAGGACTCTGAGGGCCCGAGACAGACGGGGCGGCACGAGGACCTCTGGACTCCGCCGCGAGCTGTGCGGACGCCCCCGAGGACACGCCTCTCTCCCTGGAGCGCTGTCAGCGCCCGCTCCTTGGCTAGTCTGGGGGGGCCCCTTGTACGCATGCGCACCTCGATGCAAACGACAAAGGTACCCTCTGAGCTGACGGATTGTAGAAAGGCACCCCTCTCTCTGGTCTGACTCAGCGCAGCCAGGGTGAGGCTTAGGGGCTGCACATGCGCCCCCACTTGCCCCCAGGCTGAGCGCCCTTGCACAGTACCCCACGCGGCGCCCTGTCCTGGTGCATCGTGTGGCTGGGTGCAGAGCCGCTGTGAACCAGCTGAGGCGGAGACGCAGCGCGAGGCACGCGTAACCCCGCCGGGCTAGTTTGCCGGCCCCGAACCCTCCCTTTCTGCCTTGCGCGTCTTGGAGTCACGTCACTAATTTCTTATATACAACTACGGTTTTGCCTGCATGTGTTTCCTGCGGTTCCCTTGCAAAGGCATCTATCTTATGGATGCACGAAGGCTCTGACCTCACCCTTCCTGACCATGGACTTCGTGCAGGCACAGCCAAGTGGACCAGAGAAGCCCTTCCCCACGCCAAGCCGAGCGCAGCCTTTCCCGAAGCCCCTGGGATTTCAGAAAGACTGGGGTCCACCCACACAGCTCCCAGCTTCCACACACACAGAAAGACCATTCCCACCTGCCCTGCCTACTCACTCGGCGGGCTCCCAGCAAAGCCCCAGCCGGCCCTCGGTGCTCCGCAGGGCTCATGGTGGGGGTCTGTGTGCTGTCACAGAGGTGGGGAAGGGCCAGCTTGGAGCCATGTGGTCCGGGCTGCGGACCAGCCCTCCCAGCTTCTGGCTCTGTGACCTTTGGCGAGTTGCTTCAGTCCTGCATCGGTTTCCTGTCTGTAACAGACACAATACCCAGGCCACAGGGCTGACCATGAGCCCAATGCTGTTCAGATGCTTTATTTCTCTTAGTCTCTAGTTTTCTTCAGTGTCCCCTGAGGAGCGGGGGGGGGGGCTGCTTTCATCCCATTTTACAGATGAGGAAACTGAATTCAGAGAGACCGAGCAGCTCGCTGCAGGTCACCCACACCCGTGCGGCCTCAGAGCCCACGCACACACTTCCCCACGCTGCTGCCCTCGGCCCCAGGCTGGAGCTCCTGCTTCGCTCGCCCAGCCTGGGAGGCGAGGCCGGGAGGTCTCCAGGGCCCAGCCCTGCCTCCTGTGCTCTGCTCTCTTCTGGAGCTGGGAGGATGGTTGGGTGATCAGGGGTCACCGAAGGCTCTGCTTGCACCCTCGGCCCAGCCCATCTGATTCCAAGCAACCCTCCTAAACAGATGTTATCCGGGTCTCACTTGAGCAGGAGCAAGTGAAGGCTGGGTCTCCCTGGCAGAAGGACGATCACAAGCAATTACTTAGACGCCCAGCAGCATGGACAGAGAGTATACTGAGACACGAGGTCGAAGGGGGTCGCTTCCTCTCGTCCCCGTGTGGCTGACAGTGGGCAGGGTCCACCCCACCCAGCTCCTGCCACACTGTAATCCTTCCAGCCTTCCTCATGCTTGTTCTCATCTCCACTTCCTTCTGACTTCGTCCTAGACGTCGTGAGCCCCAAGATGTTTGAGGAGCTCAAGAGCCAGCTGGAGACCCTGGCCCAGGAGGTGGCCTTGCTGAAGGAGCAGCAGGCCCTGCAGACGGGTGAGTGCAGACAGCGGCCTTTGGGGGCATAGGTGCACCCGAGAGAGGGGCTCAGGCCAGCAGCCAGCCTGTGGCCTCTGGCCAGCACCAGGGCTCCAGTGGGCTCTGTTAGGCCAGTCCCTGTAGTCCAGGGCACCTGGTTCAGGGAACACTCTCCTCAGCCTGCTTCCTCTCGGGGAGACCCCCTGACATGTATGGAAGTGCGACTGTCCCAAAGGACAAAAGCTCTCCCAAGAATTCATCGTCACCCACTGGAAGTGGGACCCCTGGAGCTCCCTGTGGAGCAGAGGCCGTGGCCCACCCTTAAGGAACTCCCAGGAGACCCCCACTCAGCCAGCCCTCACAGCCCTGGGGGGCACGTCTCCTGGGCCAGCAGCTTAGCTCTCTCAATCCCCACAATTATGCCCAGGCAGGATTTATTATCCCCATTTTAAAGATGAGGAAACTGAGGCATAGAGCGGTCCAGTTCCTTGCCACGCTCACCTGGCTGGTTAGTACAGACGAGGATCTGACTGGAAAGTGCCTGCTGCTGTGTGGCGGGTGTGAGGACAGGTGGGCTTTGGTCTTCCTGGCCTGGCACGAAGCAGCCGAGCAAGGATGGACAAAGTCACGCAGCTGAGCTGCCTGTGCCAACACTGCTTGGCCAGCCTCCCTGGGCGACGAGTCTCTCCGTCTCTCTACCATGTTCCTCTCATAGCATCTCCATCTTCCACACACCTCAGCCTCACCTGCTCCGTGGTGACCTTGCCCTGGAGAACTCAGAGCATGCAGACTAACCACTGCGGGTAGCGCATGTGAGCTACGACGTGCCTGGCACTGCTCTAAGCGCATCCTCTAAGTGCATGGACTCCTCCTTCACAGGAAGCCCATGCGGTGGGCCTACTGCTCCGACCCCACCTCCCTTTTCCACACAGAAGCTGAGTGTCTTGCCAGTGGGCGACAGGAGCAGAGCCTCGCTCTTAGCTCCGCTCTGCCGCCTCTCAAGTTATCCCCAGGGAATCACCTGGGCTTCTCCTTAGGACATCTACAATCCTCCTCGTGCCCACGGCCACCCTCTCACCTGTTGCTTCTCTGACCAAGGTACATCTATCTCCTGGGCCTTGGGCCCTCGCCTCCCCTCCTGCCTCCTCAGAAATTTCCAAGTTCCTTTTCACCGAGCAGTTTTCACGCCCCCGCTCCCATTGAGAAGCTTTTTCCAGCATTCACACTGCCATCCTTCTGCCCCTCTAAGGTGTCCCACGCTGTACCTCCACCCCAGGGCCTTTGCACATGCTGTTCCGGTGGCCTGCACTGCTCCCCTGGGATCCACCTCATTTTTCTAGCGTCAGCATCTGGAGAATCTCTGATCCCTCTTCTGAATCAGGCTCCTCAGCTATGAACTCTCACAGAACGACATTCTCTCCTTTATCTCATTTTATTGTAGTTTTTAAATAATCTGTTCACAAATCCATTTATGTCTGCCTCCCCCACTATTCTGTAAGCTCAGTCCCCTAGGAACACATAACTTTGGACGCCTTAACCTGGCAGGTAAGGAAATGGAGCTCTAAAAAGGAAGAGTCCATGTTTTGGTTTCAAGTCATAGAAAACCTAACGGCGGCTTAAACCAAAAGAGAGTCTGGAAGTCGGTAGGTGTAAGTTTTTGTCCAGAAGCTTCGCCGCATGGTGCCAAGATTGCTGCCCAACTCCAGGCGTCATGAGTGCATTTAAGGCAAA
>NW_006437746.1:3503785-3506666 GCF_000325575.1 Pteropus alecto
AGAGAGGAAGGGTGGCCCAGCCCCATATATGAGGAAAGTGAAGGTCTTCTGTCTCCAGCCCAGTGATGAAGCTCTTCCAGCCTCTGCAGGGGACGCAGAGCAGGGAGAAGGGAGTAGGGAGGGGTGGGGGCTGCACAGAGGGAATGCGAATGCTCAGGACGAGCACGGGCCACTCCTGGATTCAGCGTCCTCATCCGTAAAGCGGAAGGGGTCGGGATGGACTTGCAGGGCACGCTCCGAGGTCTCCCTCACGTCTAAGCTTTGTGCTTGTGTGAAGCCCATGTAACCCAGGTGCCACTTGTCTCTGAGGTGAGGCGATGTGGCAGGGCCCTCCCTGCACAAAGTCTGCGGCATATGGAGATTCCCCCCCCCACCTCTTATCTGCGGATCCCCAGGAGGGTCACAGTCTCTCGGCCTCCTTGGGGACCTTCTCCCTCTCACTGTCCTCTCCTTCACTACCACAGCCCACAGGTCGCCTCGTCAATAACCCCACCCGAAGTATTCCTGAGCATGGTTGACCTAGCCAAAGAGTTGAGAGAATCGGGGGTTAGGGGAGCGGCCCCCTCCCCCATCACCATCTGCCCCTTCCATCTCCCAATCAGCAACCGCATGTGAAGTCCCCACCCACGGTCCCTCTGCCGGGCACAGGGAGGCAGAGGTGACCCAGCCAGGACCCTGCTCTCCGGGAGCCTCCAGATATTCATAGAATCAGTGTATTCACTGGAGTCCTTAAAGGACATCGCAAGCAGAGGGCAGGGCGGGAGCGAAGGTACGGAGGGGGCCAGCATGAACCCCCAGGATCAGAAACAGGCCAGAGCAACGACGTTAGTAAGGATCGTGAGGTACTGAGAATGAGCACGCACTAAGACGAAGTCTGTGTGTGCGGCAGGTGGGTCCCCAGGGCGCAGCTCTGAGGCGGAGCTTCGCCTGCAGGAGGCTCATTAGGGAGCACCCTTAGGATTAGCTCCTGGGGGAGGGAGGGGGCGGAAGGAAGCCAGAGAGAGCAGTGAGAAACTCAGCCGTATTGTGGTCTCAGCCCTGATGGGACGACCCTTCAGAGCTGTCCTGGGTCGAGGCAAGAGGGCTCATTGGCCAGTCACTGGGCACAGGCTGCCCCTGATGGGGCGAGGGGGCGGGAAGGGTGTGGCCTTGGGCAAGGTGGCCGTCTCCTGCTGAGGCAATTCCCAAGGGGGCTGAGCAAGCGGAAGGCTGTCTTCCCGCAGTGCTTCCAGCAGCTGGGGTAGTAAGTAAGTCCTTCATCCCCAAAGGGGGTCCGGATGTTGCGTCACAGAGCCTGTGGCAGGAAGGAAAGGCAGTGTGGGGCCAGGCTGGGAAGGACAGTGAAGGCCAGCCCGATCGAGCTGCAGGAAAGCGGGAGGTAGGGCCGCAGAGCGGGATAGAGTCTGTGAGCAGAGACACCTCTGTAGTGCTTCAGGCCCGAGCTTAGAGTTCCAGGCGTGTCGGATGCCCACGGGGACATGCACATTTCTTGAAGGAATGGAGCAGAAGTGACCCACTGAGTAAGGGCATGGCATGGGGTGGAGTGGAGACCCGCCCCTAACATTCGTGGGGTCAGCAGCAGGAGGACAAATGGAGGCCTACATCCCCTCTGTCTAAATATTTAAATCATAAACCAAGGTAAAAACAAAACAAAACTGACTCTTAAGGAGAAACACATTGTATCTTCCTCACTTGACCGAACATACACCTTCATCACAGCCTTTGAGACCAAATTCGCGCTGAGAATTCTTGCACTTCCCAGAGTTCCACGCCTGAAAGAGCCAGCTCCTGGTCCACAGCCTGCGCCATCTCCTGTCTCGGGGGGTCTTGCAGTCTCAGTCACGTCCTCCCAGTCTCCACCCCAACCCGCCCTCAGAAGCCCTGAGCCAGGCCCAGGCCCCTGGCAGGTGCCGGGAGCTTGCTTGGGCTTCTCCGCAGGGATTTTGATCCTGGGTACCCGGAGTGTGGTGCCTAAGCACCTGGGTGGGCAAGTCCCCTGCCCAGCAAGCTGCTTGATCTTAGGGAGGGTGTGGCTGGAGGAAGGCCCGGGGCAGGTGGTTCTGGCTGGGCTCCCTGCGAAGCGGGCTCGCAGATGGAATTCATTTACTGGGAACAGCTCTTGGATCCACACTTGTGCAGGGAGGAGACAGAAGTGAAACTGGTTGCAAGCCAGCCCTGCCACCCCACAGAGCTCCAAGCCGGAAGGGACTTTCAGAATTACACCGCTTTTGCACTCCTGGGGGGTGGGGTGGGGGGGCACTGGCTGTGGCACCGGGCAAAGGGGTGTGACCTTGAGCTGAGAGCTGTCTGCAGCCAGGGGCTGACCTCGCTCCCAGCAGCAGGAGCACCAGGGCCTCTTGAATAGGGACCTGGCTCTGCATAGTGCCCACCGCAGCTCGGCCCTCTGGCCTGGGTCCCGGGACCCGCCAGGTCAGATGCCATGGCACCCGGCAAGGTGCGCCCGCCCCTGGCGGTTGGCTCTGGGGTTGGGGACTTGGGGACCTTCTTGACCGCCCTTTCTCCCCCCGCCAGTCTGCCTGAAGGGCGCCAAGGTGCACATGAAGTGTTTTCTGGCCTTCGCCCAGGCGAAGACCTTCCACGAGGCCAGCGAGGACTGCATCTCGCGCGGGGGCACGCTGAGCACCCCGCAGACGAGCTCGGAGAACGACGCGCTGTACGAGTACCTGCGCCAGAGCCTGGAGAGCGAGGCCGAGATCTGGCTGGGGCTCAACGACATGGCGGCCGAGGGCGCCTGGGTGGACATGACCGGCGGCCACATCGCCTTCAAGAACTGGGAGACGGAGATCACCGCGCAGCCGGACGGCGGCAAGGCCGAGAACTGCGCCGCCCTGGCCGGCGCGGCCAACGGCAAGTGGTTCGA
>NW_006437746.1:3506942-3525102 GCF_000325575.1 Pteropus alecto
GGGTGGGAGGGGAGATTTCGGGAGCCGGGCCGGAGCCTGTGCGCGGAGGGGAGCAAAGGGGTGGTGAAGAAGGAGACCTGGACACACGCGTTTCACGAAGGAAGCCTCATCCCATCAGCCACGGCATCGTCCACTGTCTACAGCACGTTTTTCTGCCCAGTTGTCTTTTAGCGTGTTTTGCCTTTGGTAATAAATCGATGATAGTCTGATTTGATCTATGGTGGTAGGATGGGCTGGGGGAGGCTGTCTTCGTGCCAGACAGTCTGCTCAGCATTGTCACAGAAAGCCTCTCGTGTAATTCCACAATTATGGGAAGAGGTAATGAGCTCCATTTATAGGTGCAGAAACCGAGGCTCAGAAGGGTGATGTGATGTGTTCAGGATGACCCAGCACGCAAGAGGCAAAGCTGAGACCCAAATCTATATCTTGCACTGAGTCTTGGGCTAGTTTTACCCGACTCAGCCATTTAGCAGGAGGTAGGTGGCCAGAGGTTTTTTTAAAGTTCCTGAAGTGGGTGGCTACCGGTAAGAGGGCACCATTCCTTTGTGTGTATGAACATGGGTCCTGGTGGGGAGGCACCGCTGGGCACCACTCAGACAGGCAGTGAGCATTACCCATGTTCAGCAGCAGATGGCAGTATGGGCAAGAGAATCGTAACCTATCATTAATCAGCCGTCAACGAACACACTTACATTCGGGACACTGAGAGCCGGGGTACACTTGTCCTGGGATCGTGTCTTTATTTTAAACGTTGATGTTTTGTTCGTTATGAATTTTTTTGCATTAATTTTTATTTTAAAAAATATTTCATTCAAGCATTATTTATCACGATTACTGGTTTTTCTTGGTGCTTCCTGAAATTGTGTGCCCCCAGGGAGCGCATCCCTCACTTCACTAGTTCCGGCCCTGGCTCAGAGGTACAGAATTTGGAGAGTTTTCCAAGGTGTACATAGATCTTCACCTTCTGTGTTACTGGGGTAGAAGTGACAACCGAGGCTTCCTTCACACCACGCTTTTCCCTCTCTACCATGGTGTGTTGGCCTGGTGTCTCAAAAGCTTTGGGGGTGTCAGACAACGGGATGATTGGCAACATTGTTGCAGGTGCTGAAGAAGCAAAAGACTGGGGGGAAGCTCCTTTTGCAAGGTTAGTGGTTTCCCATGACAGAGCACTTTAGACCTGTACTTGAGAAGTTCAAGGATCAAGTGACATTGCTCTTTTTGGTAACACCAACTTTTTTATCTGATCAGAGTTTCTCAACATTCACAACTCTAAAAGCGGAAAATTGGAATGATATTGCTGTTGCATGCTGCTTCATTCTAGGATGCACGAACCAATCGAGGAGAGAAAATTCCATCCGATTAAGAGATCCCTTTTCAATCATGCTTTTAAAAATAGATACTATACCTGCGATGTTTTGATTATTTGTGTGCTAACAGCAAATGTGTTGAGAGAATGCTAGAAACAGAAATTTGAAGAGCACTGGCCTGAAGTCTTTCTCTAAAAACTATGCATCTGAAAGGTGAGTGACTGTCCCGCAGAGAGAGTGGCTGAGCGGGAGGTGGCGGTTTCTGTGAAGGGTCTGTCTCTGTCAGCTTTTGGTCCTGGCTCCTGTGCAGGAGCCACGTGTTCAGGCCGCGATGGAGCCTTGCTCGCTCCTCCTTGTCCCATCTCCGCTGCTGTTCCCGTTTCCCATCTGCCTTTGCATATGGCTGTTCCTTCCGTCTTTCTCAGCCTAGCCTGATCCAAGGGGAGAGAGAGGCAAGGGAGGAAGTACAGATAGAGACCCCCAGGTAGAGAAGGGGTGCTCTGGGAGACCTGGGGCTGGTCCTGGAGGCACTTGCTCTGGGATCCTGGAGAAGGCCTGTCGGGCGGGCATCTCGGACTTCGGTTTCTTCATTTGCAAAATGACGTTTAGACTAGATAATCTCTAAGGCTCCCGAGTCCAGGATTCTGCCCAGCTGTCCTTTGAACTGTCTCTGTAGAATCCTCTCCAGAGAAGAAAGCTGTTTGGTGGCTGTTTCCTCTGCCCCAACGAAAGCTAATCCCCTGCACGGCCATCTCATTTTCTGCAGTGACCACAGGCCATTGTTCTCTCTCTTTCTTAAATCCTAAATGCATACCAATTCAAATGCTGATAGACACTGCCACCTAGAAGTCTTTAGGCACCTAAGTCAAAAGGCAACTCAGTGTCTTCCCACTCAAGTCTGCTTTTCTTCCTGAGTTCACCACCTCCATGGGAGGTCCCCACTTACCCGGTCACCCAAGCCCCAGCCCCGTGTGGCATCTCAGATGCCTCATTGTCTGTCACACCAGAGGTCCAAATAATCATCAGGAGTCCATGATTTTACTTCCCGAGGAACTCGCCCATCTGTCCCCTTCTCTCGAGTTTCATCACCATTGGGCGCAAGTCTCCTGCTTGAACCACTGCAAATCATCCTTCCTGGTTCCGCATCTCCCCCCACACCTCTCCCATCCTTCCTCAACCACAGCCTTTCCTGCACAACCACTAGCTGTAAGACAGAGAAGGCTGGCTCCCGCCTTGGTCAGAGCTGGCCTGTGGAACACCATTTTCTCTCCCACACACCTACATACACATCTGTGCTTCAGTGAAAGAATGTCGCTCAACAGGTGTGTCCCTGATGCCTTAAACCTCCAGGCACATTCTTCCTTTGATTTTGGGCTTTGCTAAGAGAAAATGGAGATATTAATAGAAACAAACAAACAAAAAAAACGAGCAATGTGTGTGCTCCTAATGAGTGCTGGGCACTGACGTAGAAGCCCTTTATCATGTCTTGGCAATGATCCAGAAATTGTCTCATTTAATATTCGTAATGACCCGGGAGACAGGTATTACTAAAATATTTTATAGTGGAAGAAAATGAGATAGGGAGAGGATAATTTTTCAAAGAACATTCATTGAAAGGGTTGGAATTCCAGCCTAGGTCTGTTGAGTTCCAAAGCCCACATACCGTCCTTCCTGAATCTCGAAAGAAGGTTTGTAAATGTTTCCTGATGTGAGTGTGCAAGGTTTGTAAAACAAAGCTGACGGTGACGTGTGTTGCTGTGGGTTTGTGATGGCTGGTAGGGAATCCTGTAAAAACACCTTTTTCCTCCTAGATTTTCTAGGGCTCTTTCTGGAGCCTAATGTTAGGTTCTGCCTCACCTGCTTCTCGTGGGTGACTCATATATGAGCGTAATTTAATGAATCTTTCTTTCAAGCTAAAAATCGTGGTGCAACCTACAAAACAACTAACCATTTTCTCCACTTGAATGCGCATGCCAGGGAAGAAACATTTCAAAGATTGAGGCCATCTTCCAATGTACGAACTGAGGCGCAGGCGGACTAAGTGACCGGTGAGGGCAAGCACAGTGTGTCACCCCAAAATGTGCCTTTGGGTCCAATGTTCGGACTGAGGCGCAGGTGGACTAAGCACAGTGTGTCACCCCAAAATGTGCCTTTGGGGATATTATTTTAGGCTGGTTATTTTTAAGAAAGAATCAGAAAGAATCTTTGACCCTTCCCTTTACCTGCCTCAGGGAGTTCAGGCAGAAAAACCTGCTTAAAGGGAA
This sequence comes from Pteropus alecto, assembly GCF_000325575.1. Taxonomy (NCBI): domain Eukaryota; kingdom Metazoa; phylum Chordata; class Mammalia; order Chiroptera; family Pteropodidae; genus Pteropus; species Pteropus alecto. The sequence continues at coordinate 3,510,514 of NW_006437746.1, forward strand.
GAAGCTGTCCCCTTAGCATCCTAACATGACCTAAGTGTGGCAGACAGAGAAGAATCTAGAGACTCTCCTCTGTGTCTCATTCGTTTACCACATCTTTGCTCTTTCTCATCTACCTGTGAGCTGCCTACTTCCCCTTTGAAGTCCTGGAGCCCCGCTTCCCTCTCCTTGGTCCAGAATCCCATAGAAGCCTCAAATGCCTGATTTGTCCTGGGGCCCCATATTCTTAAGGAACCCACCTATGTACATACGTAATAAATTTGGCTATTGTCCTCCGTCAATCTGTCTCATGTTAATTTGATTGTTAGACCAGACAGAAAATCTTAAAAGGGTGGAAGGTAAATTATTTTTCCTTCCCCACACCAGCCAAGGTCACCCAGCTTGCTAGAGAATGAATTTTACTTTCTTAGAATAAAGAGGTTTTGCGTAAACCATTTCTCCAAGCAGCCAGCCAGTGAGTATCGAAGGCCTGCCATTTGCCGAGCACTCTGCCAGGAGCTAGGACACGAGGCTTGGAACCTGTTCTTAAGGCGTTCACCCACCTGGCGGGGAACCGGGCATTTTAAGGAGCTCCAAGACAATGAGATGAGGCTGGTTTTGCCCCTGAGATTAGCTCTCCTGTATTGCATTGTTTGGAAAGGAATTGTGGGATATTAGGAGAAAAATGTCTTTCCGATGAAGACACACGAACCAAATAGTTAGGTCAAAGACAAATTGGGAAATGGAGGTTTCCTGCAGTTAATCACCAAATTTAACCAGGAACACCTTACACCAGGTTGAAGTTACTCATTGACAGTGACATAGGGTCAGGAAGAAACCTTGGATTTAGATTTCAGCTCGGCCACTTTCTAGTCCTGTGACCCTGTGAGGGTCCCAATCTCTGAGCTGTGGTTTCTTCAGCTGCACAACTGGAAATGGGAGAGCAAAGCATCAGAGCCCAGGCTCCCAGACACCGATGGAGACAGATGTCTTAGCCTGTCATGTCAGCCCTGGCTCGTTTATCCGTGGTGACCACAGCCTCTTCAAACCCCCTCTGAATTATTCTGTCCGAGGCTGTCGGAGAAGGCAGCGGAGAAGGGCCTGGAATGCATGTCTGTCGAGATTTCGCCCATCCTGCTTCCACGAGCCAGTTCAGCCTTCTGGAGTGATGAGAGGGTGTGCACTGGGAGAGGAGAGCAGAAGACAGTCCCTCGGGGACCCTGGGGACCCAGGCTTAGGATTACTCTCTGAGGCTACTTCCCCCTCTGTAGAGAGAGCATAATGCCTCTCTCACATCGCTGCTATAAAAAGTAAACATGTAGAGCCTCTAGGCCACTGCTTGGCACACAATTATGAAGACCATGAGGCAATGGCACTGTACGAAAAAGCTTTGGAAATAAGATTGCCTTATGTAAAAGATAATGAAAAGCTATGGTTTTTTACTTGGGTAGGAAAAAATACACAGTGAGCTCAACTGGTATCTATTTATTATTATTATTATTATTATTATTATTATTATTATTATTATTATTGTTATTATTGTAATACTGGAAAGACAATTCTCTTGGGAAGAGAGTCTAGCAACGTTGGATCTGAACTAATAGGAACTAGGCCAAGTTGAAGGTGTGGGCAGTGGTTCTCAGCCTTGGACAGACATTACAATCACCTGAGGTGCTAAAAAAAACAAAAACAGAAACAAAAACAAAAACAAAACCTAGTACCCAGGCTGTACCCTAGACCAGTTAAATCAGAATCTCTGGGGAGTGGGACAAGGCACTGTACATGTTTAAAGCTCTCCAGGTGATTCGAAGCTATAGTTGTTGAGAACGACTGGCTAGCTGCCTACTAGGTTAGGATCTGGGGAGAAAGCCGTCAGCCCCAGACTAGCTCCCCGCATGGATTGCCTGCCACTGAATTTCCTTCCGCTCTAAGCATTGGGCCGTGGTATCATACACACTAATCAGTATTGGCTACAATCGATTTGGTTACTGTTTTATATCGATTTTGACAGGAAGTAGAGGTTTGACTTGAAGGACTTGGTGCAGCAAGTTAATTACAGTAAGAAGTAGGCATGTTTATCGGTTAAGATTAGATAACTGATAACAAGGCCTTAAACAAGATAGAAGTCTGGACACAGGGAATCCAATGCTTCTCCATGGTCATGAGAATCAAAGTTCTTTTTATTATTGCACTCTACCATTCTAGTGTGGGCTTTCCATCTTTGAGGTTACCTCATGGTCCGTGACGGCTGCTGGAGCTCCAACCATCGTTAACTACATTCCAGGCATCAAGTAAGAGAAAAGGGAGAATGGGCAAGGAAGGCTCAGTCATCTTCCTTTAAAGAGTCTTCTCTTTTCCTTATATTTCATAAGCCAGAACTTTGTCAAATGCCAATCTGCAAAGAAGGCTGAGAAGTGTGACCCTTTAGGCAGGTACCTTGTCATCCCAAACAAAATTAAACTTCTTTAAAGAAGGAGGGGCAAATGATAGGTAACTAGCAATGTGTGCTAAGGTGTCATTGCAGACTCAGAGTCCGAACATGAGAGGGAACTAGAAGTTAGGAGGCGGGAGAATGAAGAGATCTTGAAGAAGGAATGATGATTCATCAATCTGGTTCCCAACACGTGCTGCCCTGGGTCTTCCAAGCAGCAGAAGCTTGTTTTCAATTGAGTAGCTGGGTTAAGCCTTGGTGCCTTTCCAACAAACTCTTAGTTTCTAAGCATGGCCCTCTCAGCCTTAGTTTTGGATCAGTCATCTCACCAGGTGGCAACACAACCAACCCTCTTCTCGAAGATCCTGGACCGAGTCGGGTGTTAGGATCAGGTGCCTTCTTGCCTGTCTCTACCTGGATGGTAGAATCATCACTTGCTGGTCCTCCTGAGTCAAAAGTCACAGGGCGTGCTTGGCAAACCTTGGCTGGATGCTGCGAAGGTTTTTCTTTTTCACGCCCTTGGAGAGTTAGCTGCACCCTGCATCAGTTCGGGTCTCAGCGGGAAGCAGAATCCAATCAAAGGACCGTAATGAAAGGCCTACAGGCTGTCTTTGTTTTGCACAATTCCGATATGCATGAATTTCAATGATCAATAATTTCAATCATTTTAAATGACACTAGTCCCCCAACAAGAGGGTTAAAATTCAGTGCCATGGATCTAGTAACTGTGAACAGTTACATAAAGTGGTAATTGCCAAAGCGTATTTGGACCACTGGCTCTTCAGTCCACAAATCACTAGGGAGATAACAAATGCGCAGCATGACCACTGACCAATCAGGTTGCCTCTTTCAAAGCTTGCTGATGGCTGGTCGCCGCACATCTGTTATTTGGTTCATGCACAGACAGCAGAGTATATGATTGTGTTGCCGCCTTGTCTCATGTGACAAAAATGGATCAGGAAATGGATCATTTCTATAAATGGTCAATAAAGATAAAAACTAAGCAAAGAAATAAAAAAGTGATAATGTTGCAAGTGAAATTTGAAGAGACTATGGACGGAGTCACGGAATAGCCAACTGGGGGGTCGTGGCCACTATTGCCACTGTTGCAGCAGGAGGAACTTGGGGACGGTGAGCTTAATACGTAAATGAGCAAGTGAAGAAAATGACAGGGATGAAGATGTCCCAGAGGAAGCGACACCAGCATTAGAGGAACTCTTGGGGGTGGTCTGTGACATTGAAAGTAAAAAAGATAAAATGTTGGAAGCTGATCCAAACTTCGGGAGTCTGACAGACAATCTGCCGAGGCAGAGACAAGATGCTCCCTCCCCGTCGAGACGTATGACACGGAGGCGCTGGCGAGGACTGTTCAAACCGCTCCTGATGAGACTTTCACAAAGAACGACTTCCATTCTCGAGGTTCCTAAGGTTTCAAAGTTGTGTCTTGAATATTAACTTTTATTACGTTTCTCTTACTGACGGCAAGAGGGTTTCAATGTTCTGAAATGAACTTTCGTTTTGAAAGGTCACAGAACAATCGTAATTTTTTTCATCGATGATTAAGTTTTGTGTGGTTTCAGCTCTCTCAGTCGTTTTTCAAATCCCAAAACAACTGTGCAAAGCGAGGACTCTTGTAATTACAGAGATATGGGGAGGATCAGCCAACAAGTGAGGGCCAGGTGGCATTCTGAGGTTAGCTGGGGCAGCAAACAGTGTTGCTGGAGCCGGGGAGATGCCCACGGGAGGAGATCTGTGTGTGGAGGGACACAGCCACAGCAATGTGGCCCGGAGACATATCCCAACACCCATCTCTGCCTAGCCTCCCGACTTTGTAGGTGCTTCCCACTGGGTGAACCCAGCCGACAGGCAGCTAGCAATAGGTCCAGGCGGTGCAGTCTGCTCAGATTCCCAGGGCGCCCGCACCGGGGCGGAGGAGGTGGAGCCTGAATGGGGACGTAAGTGCACTTAACACTGTGCTGTCATTTTTGTGTCTATGCCCTGCAGTCGAGGTGACACGTGACAGTAGTAAAGCAAAATGGATGGAGATGGGACTCTAGGTTTCCATTCTCTTAATGTAGGGCTTCTAACCTCTGCTGCGCTCCAGAATTGCCTTGTCATCTTGGCTTGTCACATTGGTGGGGGACACCAGACACGAAGGGTTAGAGGTCAGTGGAGATGAGAAAAAGCAGACTTGGTGTTTTTCAGGCAGTGCTTATAAGAGAATTTTTTGACACTCCCCTAAACTCAGATTTTAAGCAACAAGAGCTGGGAAAGTTTCAAATTATGTTCTAAATACAACTGACAGAATGTCAGGGCGGGCGTGGGTACATCTCCCTCAGATGCTACTGCATTAAAGCATATTGCTTGGGGGTCATGTGTTTTTCCTTTCTGACATGAGAGTTTCTGTAACTTATATAAGGGGGATTTTTTTGTGTTTTACTTTTAAAAATCTACTGGGGGTTCTGCAGCATTAGTTAAACAAAGCTTGCTATTTAAACAGGGAGGGGGCTCTGGTTGCCCATAGGCAGAATGTTCCATTTCTGTGAATGGTCTACTATTTAGGAATGCATAGACACATCCCTAAACCAGCCCCAGAGCAAGCCAGCTGTATGCTGTATGCAGCTGGCTTGCTCTGGGGCTGGCTTAGGGATGTGTCTGTCCATCCAGGAGATCCCAGTCCCTTGGCGGTCTCCCCATTAAGCCTATGTAAGTCACCCATGCTGCCAGCTTCTTTGCAAGAGGGTGGAGAGGGTCAGCAGGGCGGGGTAATTCTTTGTTATGGGGGCTCTTCTGTGCATCGTAGGATGTCCAGTAGCACCCTAAACCTCTACAACTAGATGCCAGCTGTGATAGCTAAAATGTCTGCGGACATTGCCAAATGTCTCCTGGGGAGGGGGGCAAATCTCCCCCACCCCCCACTGAGATGTTGAGAAGCAGCTAGGGGTAGGGTGCCTGCAAAGCCTCCACAGGAAGGAGCCAAGCAGAGTAGCAGTCGAGGTAGACCTTATTTGTTTGATGTTTCCAATTCTAAATTCGTCACTTAACGTTGACTTATAAAGAAAGCGGATTTCCCAAGCCAAAGGTCAGGACGCATGACAAAGTGTTTGTTTGTTTGCTTGTTTTTAATCTCCTCTACGAATTTATTTGCCAGCGGTGTACAGTTTCAATCACATTGGTATCCTTTTCCCGCGCCCCTCGTCTCGTCCCCTTTTATTCTTCGCAGGCATTTCCTCTAATAAATTTCTTGCATGTTTCATCCCGTTTTGGCCTTCGCTACTGGGAGGTCTTGAACCGGTTCAACGACTCAAAATAAGTGGTACCAGCAACCAAAGAAACATACGTCCGCCGCGGAGCGCGACGCTCAGATCTACGGGAAACCGATGTAAGGAGCAGAGCTGACCGGCAGGTCCGCCGCCATCCCCCGGGACGCGAGACCAGTCTGCCCCCGGCTGCATCGGCCCTGAACCACGCCCGCCCCGCGAGGGGACTTAATCTTTAATGCGACGCCCCAGGGGCCAGGCCGAGATCTTCTCAGAACTGCGCTGCAGTCTGAGCGTCCACCCAGTCCCTCTCCCCCCGGCCTTCGGCCTTCGCTCAGGGGTCGGACCCGTCCTGCCGAGGGCGCCCCCTGCCGACTCCTGCCGTCATGAGCCCTTGATCCTTCACAGGTATTTCCTCCAATAAACCTCTTGCATTTCTAGTCCCATTTTGCTGTCTGCTTCACAAAGGCTCAGAGAAGAAATGGACCCCCTTCGATAAAAAATTAAAATGAAATAAAACAATATGTAGCAAAATTACATCCCAGGTGAATCGAATGGTGGTGCTACTTAAAATCAGGGCGTACCAGAAAATTGGAAGGTACGATCATGCTACTTATATTTCCCAAGACAGTGGCTTCTAATTCCAAGCGAGGATCATCTCGAGCGGCCACTTCTTATGGCCTCCTCGCCCCTCTACTTGGAACTTTCGAAATTCAGAAGACACCCGCCCACCAATGTCATGCTAATCCCCCACCCGCCCAACATGGTTTGAGATCCCATTCTATTCAGACAGAGGAATGGAACCGTGGGGTCCATTCAGGTAACAGAGATAAATCCTCTAAGATGCCATTCCGCCCTCACCCCCCCACCCCGAAACAAACCCGCCTCCTGACTCTCGTCCGTCCCCCCTCCTGTTCCTTCAAGTGTGATGACCCTTATCCCACCGTGAAGATATGAGACTGGAATACCAGGCAGGCTGGAACTTGAGGGTCACGTCTTTGTCTTTGTAGTGAGAAAGAGAAAAGCAGACCCTGGCCACCGGCCCGGCCGGCGCTCACAGCCCGACTGCGACGTCCTCCTGCCAAACAGCCAATCTCACAGATCACCAACATCAGACAAGGGCTGACAAAACGAGACCATTCTGTAATCATGTCTGAGCACAGACGAAGCCAAGGCCACTGTGCAGACCACATCGCTCACCCAACAGCCCCCACCCCCAGCTAAGGCAACTGACGGATGTCTCTTTACCAACCACAGCTTGGGCTCTGCCGTCTTCATCCGATCGACCCCCTTCTGCGTAGAAACCGAGATACCCGATCGTAGAATTGATCCTGCTTCCTCATAGCATCTAATTCAGAGCAAACCCTGCTTCCTAGAAACCTCCTCCACAGCCCTTAACGCAAGCCCGAGTTCTATGAGGAGTCCCTTGTGACATCTTGCACTGAGATGCCCCGTGGTCCCTCATATACAAAGGTACAGCGGTCTTCCACACTGTCGCAAAGCAATCTCTCCAACTCCATTCCTGGTGGTCTTTGGCTACGGGTTTAGACCGGTGGTCCCCACATGGTGAGGTCCTGGCCTCTTCTGACGCTAGCTCCTGACTCTGTCTCCGAGGTGCTGGATGCATCCTATGAAAGAAGAAAAGAAGCTATGAGAGGCAAGACAACGAAGAGTGAAAGGCTTTCAGTTCATCCAGTCAAGGTGTGGACAAATTTCATGACTAGCGTTGCAATGCTGACTCAAGTTGATCTGTGACCTTGAACGATCCACGCAAAAGTGGAAATACATTTAACCTTCACAGGGCTGCCAGGTAAGTTTTAAAACGAGTCCAGCATGATGAGATGGAGCCACGCACAACGGCCGGCAGGTAAAACGCACTTGTTCAAGAGTGGAAGGAATAGGCAGGTTGGGGGGAAGATGGAAGGTTCAGAGAATATGCGATGAACTGGAGGAACATAAAAAAATCCAATCACTTCAGGGGGAGAGAAGAGCTAAGAACCTCAGAGAGGTGCGAAGCTGGACGTGGGGACGTGGGAGACTAGAACGGGGAAAGGGGAAGACCAAGCTTATCCTCGTGGGGTTCCTGGCCCTGAAGCACAGCCCAGTGGGGGACGGGCCAGGTCGGACAGATGAGTAATGACCCTGGAATAGGGTCCGAAGGCCACCTCTGAGTGCAGGCTGAAGTGGGAACCGCAGATGGGCAAGTGTCCCCTTACCTTCCTTCGCGTGTCAGAAGGAAGCTACTAAGTGCCAGGTCCCCGCCTCACAGCAGCCTTCGTGATACTCTTCCCGAGACGCTGTGTTCTCTGAGCTGTCACCAAATCAGAAATGCACCGGCATTTCAGGAGAAAAACAGACCAGTAACGAGGGTTGCCTTCCTGAGACTCAAGAGGCCAAAGGGCTCAACCTCTATCTCATGAGAGGAAGTAGGGAGCACTAGCCTCCCAAAGCTTCTAGAAGGGATGAGACCTAAGGGAACTGTGAGCTGGAAGAGGAGAAACACGAAGGTGTCTGGAAGGTTTCCTAAACTTCTTACCTGGGCCAGGCCGGCTTGAGCAGCCAGGAAGCTGAATAGCGCCCCTAGCTGGATGATGGCCTTTGAGGTCATGTCCTATCCCAGTGCTCACAATTTTAGTCGTGAGCTTAAGCTTAACGGGGGGAGTCCTGCCTGTAAGGGGTGGGGGCGGGAATAAATGTTCCAAAAGAAAGAGCGGGCCAAAGCCACGACGTGGGGTGTCTGACGGAGCTAAACTCTTTTACCCTCAGCGGTGAAATGTTAAAACACTCACCTGACGAGCCCTTGGCACAGTTTCATGGATAAACGGGCTAGTTCTCCCTCCACCTGTGTCCTTGATTGGGGTCCTACCGGTTTCCTCGATCACACGCTGGTGGGTCCAACCTGGTTTTAATGGGGTTTCTTCTGCAAGGTTCCTCAGCTCTCCGCGGGGCCCGCGTGGCAGGCCCCCTGGGAGCGGGACGAGGCGGGGCTCACGGCCTCCTCCGCGGGCTCCGCCCCAGCCCAGCCGCGCTCCTGTTTCTCTGCTGGGGGCCGACGGGGCGGGCGCCTGGAGAAAGGCGGTCCCGCCTCGCCATCGCAAGACTAACGGTGCCAACCGCCCCTCACGATCCCCGACTCCTAATAGGCCCCTCCCCGCAACGGTCTCGGTGGCCGCGAGCTCCCTCCCCGCGCCCTCCCCCAGCTCCTCCAAACCGACCTCGCCCTCGGCCTTCCGACCTCCCCCTTCTCCAGACCCCAAGGCTCTTTCTCACCCTCTGAGCCTCTCAGGCCCAGGCAGTTGCCCTCACTGGGGTCGATCTTAAACACTTTAGAATCACAGCTTGGAAGTGGGAGACGAGATGGAAAAAAGGGACAGTTATTTTTAAAATATGCCTCAAGACAGGCCTCATTCTCTCTGGGAGATGAGGTGGGGGGAAGAAACGGTTAGGGTGATTCTGGGCCCTGGCTTCACAGCCCCAGGATGAGAGCTTGATCTTTTAAACTAGAAAGATCTGGAAGGATCGAGGGCCGAGGGAACCCAGGTTAGTAATCATCTTGGGTGGAGATTTTTAAAAAATTAAAAAGAATTTTTCATTACAATTGACAGACGATATTAGTTTCGGGTGTACAGCATAGTGATTAGACATTTATATGCCATAGGAAGCGATCGCCCCGTTAAGTCTAGTACCCACCTGACACCGTAAATAGTTATTACAATATTATTGACTATATTCCCTATGCTGTGCTTTATATCCTTTTCATTACTGGCAAATTGTACTTCTTAATCTCGTTACCTTTTACGCTTGGGTGGGGATTTTTGTTGTCATTTTGCAGGGTGATGTCTAGGAAGGAGATGTCTAGGAAGGAGATGTCCCCTGAGTACCAACAGTCCTTTATTTATTTAATAATCCTTCTGTGCCAAGAGCCCTTTCATTGGAACCTGCTGGAAGAATTTCACCAGCCAATGAGATAAAGCTCATGGGTTCTCTTCTCCTTCCCTCACATCATCACTTCTTCAGAGAGGGGTCAAGGGCGGCGTTCTGCAGAAGCTCGTCCCTGGCACAGCCGTTATCTATCTTCAGAACCCTCTTCCTAATTCTTTGGGTCCTGCCTTTTTGGGAATGGGGAACTGGAAAATGTCCATTCGGAAATTTAAGATGGGAATAAAGCATCATAGAAGTGCCTGCCCTCTCCACCCCAAACCCTGAGTAGGATGAATTGGATCAAGAATGCCCCCGAGTGCCATCCTCCCCAGCGGAGCCCGTTTGCTTCTTTTTATTCCCACGTGTCCCGGTTCCCTCTCCCGTTCGGGGGAGAAAGAATTAGGTTGCTATTCTTCAAGAAACAGTAGTTCTTTCTGCAGAGGTTTGGCATCAAGGTTAGATCTTGATGTGAGCCCATCTCTTACAGGTGCACAGTCTATAATCTCTCAGTGGCTCTGCTCTGGTCTCCAGTATTCTTGAGGGCCAGGATAGCGTGCAAGATTTTTTTTCAGTATCCAAAATAAAAGTTATTAGTTAAAGAATAATACTGAGAAATTGCTGCAACATGCTTTAATTAGTTTATAGATTATTATAGTGTGTTTGCTAAATAACTTGCAATGTAGTCTGTTGCCTAGGGAACAGGGCTAGAAATGACAGCTCAGAATTGGGAAGAGTGAATACAAATTGGCAAAGAGCCTTCAACGCATTTTATTCCTGCCCCTCCAGCCACCGCCCCACATTCTTTCTTCCGGTTTAGAAGTGTCTTAACAGCTCAAGAAAGCACGTCATGTTTGTCGAATGAATGGGTGGATGTTACCACTCAAGGTTTATAATCTCCTTCTTCCTTTCCACCCACCCGTGTCTGAACGGTCTCTCACAGAACTTTACATGGCAGCTTCTCCACCAGCACTTAGCTTTAGCATAATGTCTTGCACATAGTAGGTGTTCAAGAAGAGTGTATTGAAATAACTGAATTGAATTGGATACCCAGCAGAATAAATACACTGCACTAAACTTCTTCATATTCAGAACGAAGTAGATGCGATGCCGTGTTCCATTATTGCTCAGCCCTCGGCAAGGATCTGAAGACGAATAGAAACATCCTCATCTATTCTGTGCAAGGAGTCTACTGTAGCATCTGTAGCAAGTGTAAATTTTCATCTTAAAAATCAATGCCCTTGGCCTGGAGAAAATAAATTAGATTGATTTTTTTTTTTTTAAAACAACAAAGACAAAGGCTTTATTATCTCAAAAGGAGCTTGTTATCTGTGTTATTTAAGAAAAACATAATTGAAAATACAACTTCATCCTGGATATACTAGAGTGATTTGACACTAGACATTTTAAAAAAGGTACAAGCCATTTTTTATCTTCGTTATTAGAAATATCTCTGCTGCCAGTGTTTCTCAAGGAGACTATTTGCAGAGATATCACTGGGTTGCCATTCAAAAGGCGGTGAAGAAGATTTCTGGAAAGATCTAAACCCCGACTAGCAAGAACATCTCTGAAGGACACATTTCCCTATTATCCTTTGTTCAGTTTTCTCACTGAATGGGTTGATCACCAGATAATCTTTAACATTCCTTCTAATCCTACTTTCCCACAATTCTTTGCTTTTTGCCAATTGAAGGGAAGGAAATACCAAATTGTGAATCCATGTTAGTTTTTTGTTCTTAAAGGCGATTACGTAAGGAAAGCTCGTGCCTCCGCTGGCTCTCCCAAGATAGTTGTGTTTATAAGCAGATATTTGTACTTCAAATAGAAACTGAAAATGGCAGGAGAGCAAAGTCTGGCCTCTGTCAACCAGGCACTGCTTCGAATGAGTTGCAGACTATTTTAAAAATACAGAAATCCTGTTTTTTTTTTTCTTGAATCAGTTTTATTGAGGTATAGTTTACATTCAATAAAACGCACCCATTTTAAGTTACAGTTGACCAGTTTTAACAAATGTTTGCCCCCCCTAGAACCTACCACCCCCATCAAAACACAGAAAATTTCCATCACCTAGAAAATTCCCTCATGTCCTTTTGTAGTCGGTCCTTCTCAGCCTGGGTCTTCAGTGTAGATGCATCTTCCCTTAGCACTCCAATTTCTGACCTTCCTAAGGATACAGAGGTGACCAAAGGCTAAGTCTCCACACTCAAGGGGGCTCACACGCGAGAGCTGGAGGGTAAGCACTCCTTTAGCTGGCATGAGCCCCAGTGTAAGTGACTCGGCCTCTGTTACTGGATGACAAGACGAGACTCCACCTTTGGAGAATGCCCCACATGGGGACATCCTACTTCCCTTAGTGTCCCCAGCCCCTTCCAGCAGCCATTCTTGGTCGTTTCTCCTGCCTCTAACCCTTCCCCTGGAACAGATGGTTCTCCAACAGGACGGGGAAGTTTCTGCTGCGTCTCTAGCAGCTGGTAACACCAGAGATGTCTTCCGTTCCACTTTTTTTTTTCCTGGCAGCAGCATGAAGAGCCAAGCCTGGAGCCCACGAGAACTATTTATTTTTCTGAAGAATTGTAATATATACTCAGTGGGAAAAATAATGGTAGAATAGATGGCAAAGTTACATACAAAACTGGCTAATGTCCTATGAGGCAATAAAATCATAACCTTTGAGGATATCTTTTCTATTGGACAGAGTTTATTTATATCATTTGCAACTTATCAATTTTCTACAAATGAACATTTATTCTTACAGAGTCTAGGTCCCAATTAGTAGTTAAGTCAACCAAAATTTTTATATTTCTCTAGAGCACTAACCGACCCTTTATCAGTAGGTGACAATCCTCTGGGAGACTCTGAAAAGACATTCGGTCTGTCATTTTGCCTAACTTTCACGTTTTGGATCATTTTTCTCAACATGATTGATCATACTCCTGCAAAATAATAACCAAGCCTGATTAGATTAAAGGGACAAGTGTCTCTTCCATGGCCTGTCAAGTTGTTGCAGCTGATGACACCACTGCCATATAAATTCTGTCTCCAGATTTCTTCTCAGTAACCTGGGGAGTGGGGAGTCTCCGTATGATCTGATGATGAGTTATTTCTTGCAGTTCCCTTTTCTGTGTTGTCCCATGACAAAAAATAATATAATTTTATTCAAGGGAAAACGATTCGTGGATTGAGGGAGGACAGTGTCTCACAAGCAGTAGAGTGCTCCCCGAAAGTTTGGAGCAAGAGGGAGTTTATAGTGTGTTAGAAGAGGCAACATGCAAACAGGGCTAGGAGGAATTAGCCAGGAGGTTGGGGATTCCCTTATAAGGTGAGCAGGTCCTATTTCCTATGGTTCAGTGAGCTAGCCAGAGCTGAGCTGGTCAGTTGTGATGCATGTGTGTTAGGTTTCCTTGATAGTAAAGTGTTTCCCGATGGTGCAGACTGACTTAGGTTTAGCTTTGTGACATGGGCCTGCTTCTGGGGCTGCTTCCTTTTTGTAGGTCCTGATGTTCAAATTACCTTTATCAGTGTCTTTAAGAAAAAGAAAGAAGCGTTGCTCACGGATGTTTAGCTTTCCTGAAAGTTGGAGCTCTCAGAGTCAAAAGACGGATTCATTCTTTTTTTGGCAACTTTAAATTGAGCTTTTGGGCCTGTTAGTGACTTTACTTATCGAAAAACATCTAAGCAAAAAGGAAACAGGCCTGATCTTGAGCTGCAGTAACCCCTCCAGGAAGGCCTGGGAGGACACCGCCCTAAAGCACTGGAGGGTTCGTGCCATCGGGGGCACCAAAATACAGCAGCCACTACAGAGTTCTAGAAACATGCCTCGGAGTGACAAGTTCTGTGGTGGAAGGGGTCCCAGACCAGACGTGACGCTGAAGTCGGCCCAGTAGGCCACTTTCTTGCTGTGGGGCCCTAGGCAAATCGCACATTCTTTGAATTTCATTATTCAAAAAAAGGGAGAGGAGGAAGATAATCTGGCTGTACTACTCTCACGGGGTGGTTATAAGAACCAAGTTAGAGTTTATCGAGTTGGTAAGTGCCAGGCACAGTGCTGCGGGTGAGATAAACTGAAATACAGTTTGTGAAAGTGTTTTGCAACTCAAAAGAGAAGGTGTAATTAGTTGACAATCCCTGAGATCAAAGGCCTGTGACATTTAGCCTGCATCTGCCCCTAGGTGGCTGCAGCTACCAGGGGTGCGGGTGGGGTGGGGGCGGGAGCCTTGGCAGGGGGTTGGAGGGTGGTCTGGAGGTGGAAGGTGAGGAAAGAGACTTAACCCAGAAATATCAATCGAGTATTCTCGCGGGTGCTCAGCCTGCAAGCCAGCTCAGGCAGGGCCCTGGTGCGGGCAGCCAAGCAATTAATGACTTGCGAAGAGAAAGGGCCGGAGAATGGCAGCGAGCCAGCCCAGGGCCCAAAGTAGCCACTGAGTCCAAGTCAGACGCCCAGCGGTCTCTTCACTCGCTCCCACAGGGCTGCGGACTTGGATTGTGGCTAAAAATATTGTTTCCCCCTCGTATTACACGGCGACCGCAAAGCGATTTTCTGAGTAGCCCTTCAGGCTTCTCTCCCGGAACTCCAAGGAGCGGCTCGGCTCCCCCCAGCCCCAGTCCCTAGGCCAAGGTCTGAGCAGATCGTAGGGCGCCAGGCCTGATGCCTGAAGGGTCAGATCTGACGGTCCTGGGCAACGTGAGGAACCAGCGAAGGGGCTTGAGGTCGCGTCACCAGCTGGCGCCTGGACCCATCTTTCCTGATGGAGCGAGCTCATCGCCTCCTCTCCCAGCCCCCGCCCCGAGGACATCTTGGCCTGGGAATTCCAACGTTTGAGGAGCCGAGGGAGGAAGGGAGTGGAGAGTCCCTGGAGGGGGCGTGGGCGAGGCCTCCCGCAGGGTTTGAACGGCTCTTCTGCGGCCACGCCTTCCAGTCTTTTCCAGCCTTTAGCTTCTGAGGTGCTAACCTGGGGTTTCTGACCCAGAGGGGTTTGAAATCTGGCCAAACCAGTCACATCGCTG
>NW_006437746.1:3525120-3537982 GCF_000325575.1 Pteropus alecto
GGGGATAGAAGAGGCTTAAAATCTCTAAAAAGTCAGACTCACTAGAGGTGGGCAAGGCTGAAACACTTTTTTTTTTGGGAGACATTTAACAACCATAGAATCTTGAATGTTAACAAGTTTCAAAAAGGGAGTTTTCCTTTTCGTTTAATTTTAACATCATACATTCTCAAGGTTCAGATTCAAAAGTGACAAAAGTGTGTGTTTAGCGCAAAGTTTGCCAGTCACGCAGTTTCCCTCCACGAAGGCAAACACTGTTCAGAGTTTCTATTTAACAAGATCCTTTCCAAACTTTTTAAAAAACCTTTCAAATGCTCAAACGCTCGTTAGAGGCACTGACTTTACACTGGAGAAGAATTTGATGAGTTTCTGCCACTTTTTAGGGAAGCGGTGCTGTTGGCAGACCCTTGTCATTGAGGAAAGGTGTCCTTTGTGGGGTGGGAATGGAGCTGGGAGAGAAGGCTGGACAGTTGCTATGGTTACTTCAAGCCACCCCTCCCCCCATTCCCCACATGTCTTTGCTGGGGTCCAGCTCTGATCTGGGTGTTCTGGTCGGGCAGGCCCAAACGCCCCGAGCCGCCTTAGACGTGGGCAGCCAAAAATATTTTATCCCTGCAATAATGTCACAAAGGGAGACCCTACAGTCCCCTGCTCACTGGCTGCAGAGCTCACGTGGCTCACACGGTGACGATTTCTCAGGATCATCTCTTTCTAGAGCTGCACAAATGCTGTAAGGTCATAGGCCAGCTTGCTGGAGCCGACGGCTAAGTGAGATTGAAGAGGATGAGAACAGCAGCTTCGAATTTGCCGCCATCCGCTAGAGAACTGTCAGCTCACAGGTCTCTGAGATAACCAGCTCGCTGATGATGAGACCAAGCCCAAGAGAGGAACTGCTGGGGGGGTGTGTCCTCCTCCATGCAGATTTAATGCACCTGCTACTAGATTCAGACATTGTCATGCAGATCATCTCTCTTGCCCTTGGAATCACCTTAAGTAGGTATTAGAGCTCACATTTTACCGTTGAAATTCCGGCCCAGAGTAGTTAGGTTGCCTGCTTAGTCACACAGCTGGCACTTCACAGCTGCCTCTCAGCGATTCTGAGGTCTTCTTCAGTCTGGGGACAAGTGTCTCCTCAAAACAAGGTGGGCTGGGTTTAATATACGTACCCATGTGCGCAAACTGAGAGACCCGCACCCTCAACCTGGCACATGGTGGTGAGTGGCCTGTGGCTTCCTCTGTGGGTTTGGTGCTGGAACACGTTTCAGTGAGGGGCCATGCGACAGTGAGCGCCTCAAAGACCAGTCTCCTCCTCAGCCGGTCCTCTGAGGCCTCTCAAGGAGCAGCGAAGAGTGACTGTGGCACAGCTGGACGAAGAAGTGAGCCCCAGCATCTTCCTCTCTAAACCAGAGTCTTGTACTAGGTGGCAGCAGGCCTAAGGAGGGAACGGTAACATTTGTCATTTCTGGTTGCTTAATAGCCATTCTCATTTCCCAATGGCCCGATGGTTTCCTTAGGAACATCTCCCTGGAGACTGCTTCCTACTCTGGATGCTGAAGGGGTTGGATCCCTCCTCTCCCTCATCTGGCACAGCAGGGGCTGCCCCCCGCACCCGCCACCCCACCAGTCATCCAGACTCAGCCAATGAGACATTCTCCGTGGGACTTAAGGTCTGGAGGGAGCCAGCTGAGACGAGGCTCATTCGTTACAGTGTCAGCAGGCTCAGTGGAGACAGTTCTTGTGTCATAATGTAAGTTTAAAAAGTTACAAACGTGACTTTTATAAGAACTGGAACGAACGTGAGCCATAGGTTTTATTCAACTCATTAGTTAATGAGGGACTCCAAAGGTTTGGTCCTGAGCAGCTGGAAAGACAGAGCTGCCACCAATTGAGTGGGAACAAACCAGTTTCCTCCACCCTTCACCTCCACGTGGGGAGCAGATTTCGAGAGGAAATAGCGGATCGGTTTTGGATGTTTCGAATTTGAGATGCTCATTAGATGCCGAGAGGAGATGCTGAGGAGCGGTGGATACACAAGCTGGAATCCAGGGGAGAGGCCCAGCTTGGGAGCCGTCAGGCTAGAGGTGGTGTTTAAAGTCCCGAGACTGGAGGAGGTCGCCACGTGCGTGTGAAGACTGAACCACGGGGCCCGGGCCCATGTGATGTTTGGCGATTAGGAGACAAGGCAGAACTAGGAGGGGAGGCTGAGAAGAGAAGCCAGAGGGGAAGGACAAAAACCAGCAAGTCCGAGGCCATCATGGCCGAGAGAAGGAAATATTTAATGGGGAGAGAGAGTGAGACATGACGTTCAATGCTGCGTCAAGTAAGATAAAGACTGAACATTAAATGTAAGGATTCGGTAAAGCCGGCCGTGTGAGCACTGTAGGAGAGTTCTCGGCACACAGTAACACCAATACATGAAAAGTAGTATTTACATATATGTTACACACACACACACACACACACACACAACCCCTGTCCCTGCAATTGAAATTCACCTCTGCTGAACACTGACTGGCACACACACACACACACACACATACACACACACACACACTGTATTCGTGCTGTCCAGCAGGATTTTCTAGGACGATGAAAATGTTCGACATCTGTGCTGTCCCATACTGTACCCACTTAGCCACACATGGTTAACAGCACTTGAACTTGTGGCTGGTACAACTGAGAAACTACACTGTGGGAAGGGTTGAACAATAATAGTTTATTGAAACTCAACTAAAAAAAAAATAAGGTGCCAAAGTGTGCAATATAGTCTCACAAAGCGCCCTGAGGTGCACATTCAAGTTAAGTATGAACTTCATGTCCCCTTCCCTAGCCCTGTCACCCTGGGACCTTAGCATCTCTTCCATATACGACCACGCACTCTCGATTTGAAAAAGGAAGCCCAAAGATATTTTCATATATGAATTAGCACCCAGTTTAAATTTTAATATTATTCAATAATAATATTATCAAATTAAAATTAATTTAGTATTAAAATTTAAACAGCAACATGTGGCTAACGGCTACTGTATCAGACAGAGTAGTTTTATAGTCTATCCTTTGACCTAATATCAACGTTCTCTTTTCAGATTATCAGCCTATTTATGAGTTTTAACGAGTTAATGAATGAGTGGTCCAGAAGGGCCTTTGGTAAAGTTTTAAAAATTGGGTGCACGGGAGAGGAAAATCTGAGTGAGCAAGCAGGGGCTGGAACCGTGAAGAAAGAGGCCGATAGAGTTTAAGACACCTGAGGACTGCAGTGGATTGCGGTGCCCCGGCAAGTTACTGAAACTCTCAAAGCCTGCTTTGTCCTCTGAGAAGGGAGATTCTTACAGCCCTGACCTCCAGGCAGAGCTGGCTACACAATTTGTGGGGTTCAGAGCAAAATAAAAGCGCAAAGCCTTTCGTTCAACAATTATTAAGAATTTCACACTGGCAATGGTGGAGGATTGAATTTGGTCCGGGCCTTTCTGAGTATGGATGGGCCTGTGCCGCTGCACGGGTGGCACGCACAAAGCTGCCTCCAGGGTTCGGAGAAGGGGCGCTGGGCGGTCCGAGCGCTGAAGCTCGTCGTGAGTGAGGGGGCTGAGCAAAGACCAGTGCGCCTGCTGCTGCTGCGCTGTTGCTGGCTGGGGCGGAGGGCTGGGGTGGGGGACCTTTCCTGACGTCTGTTCTGGGTCTTCCCGCTGTCCGAGTCCGGTAGCCTACTTACGGCAAAACTCTCTCTAGGTCTGTTTGTTGTCTGGGTCTCAAATGATCACCGTCCTGCTCCTGGCAATTACCCGAGTGAACGAAAATTGCCAGGGTAGAGTCACTTATGTCAAGGGAACCCAAATGGAGCCGAGAGGCCATAAAGAAGCTTGCCTTATGCACGCCCCGCTCGTGAACTTTTGAACTGGTAAGTCAACCGTGAAACCATATTCTGGGCTTTAGTTCCTTTACCAGAGCAACCAGACCATCTGGATCCTTCACTTAGAAGGGAGCCAATCCTCTTCGCCAGCCAGCTCGCTTCCTTTACACAGAGGACCTAACTGAGAACAGCACTTGTGCTTTTCACCTCCTTCATTTGCATACAGGACCTAACCGATCCTTGTTAACCAAGCCAGAATCCTTCATTTGCATGGAGGACCTAAGTGAAAACCACACTTGGGGGTTTCTTAGGAGAACAATTGAGACTGCTACCTGAATCTGTGACTCCTGGATTGCAATTCCTTGCTCAAATAAATGTTCCTTGTTCTTTATTACAGCCTAAACTTCTTTTTTTGGTTATCACTTTCATCAAAGGCTGGGGAAGAGGCTGCACTGGCTCAGCCCTGTAACTCACTCATGGGGTTGGCAAGAGGGATGTTAAGAGGCCAGAGGTGGGGGGAGGGGTGAATCGGCGGGGCTGAGATGGAGGTCTACGCCTTCGAGGCCAAAGAGCAGCCCTGCAGACCCCTGAACAGAACAGTGGGCCCTGGGATGGGGAGTGGTTTGCTTGACTCCAGATCATGGGATGAGGGTGCCTCGATGTGACACTTTTGGACAGGGATCCTAGAAACCGCGCAGGTATAAAACGTGACTCCTCTTTTCCATCTGGAGCAGGAGGTGTGGGCTAGGGGCAGGGGTGAGGCTGGGGGAAGTGTGGGTTGGGGGCAGGGGTGAGGCTGTGGGAGACAGGTTTGGCAGCGTGCTCTGCGGCCCTGACCCCAGATTCTGGATGGGGAGGAGTTGCCATCACGAAGTCCAGAGAGGGCACAGAGGTGGGTACAGGTGGGAGCAGGAACGTCTGTGCCCTGACTCAGTGTCCCTGAGACTTCTTTCCCCTAAAGTTCGTAGCCTCTTGGAGGAAGAAAAAAACAGAGGGGACACGGATCTTATGGGGGACCTGGGTCTCCCTAACAGCCTCACTTGATCCTGGATCCCAGGAGGACTGGGTCCCCCCGGGCTGAGCTGAGCACCCCGCCTCTCACAGGTTTGTGTCCTCGGGCAAGTGACTCCATCTCCCTACGCCCCCTTTTCTCTCCCCTTTTCTCTGGAGATGACAAGCTGTTGCTGGGATCGTCAGAGGCTGACCTGAGATAAGGTTTGCAGAGCTCCCGGCACGGGGTTGTGTGCCTGGCATCTAATTCCTTCCCTCAAGGATGACATCTGCCTGAAGCCACTGCCGTCTCTATTCTGACTAGCAAAGGTAATGACGTCATTTCTAGGGCATCCGCCGTGTGGGGCAATGTGAGGCAAAGGGACCACTTGTTAGCAAAAACCTGTAAGTACAAACTTATAAGGAATGGAAACAATGTCCCCAAGTGTAGAAGGTTAGGCAATGTAAGGATCATTGCATTTAGAGCGGAGAGCTTGGTGGGGCTGGAGGGCTTCCTGGAGGAAGTGGGCTTGTGCTGGACCCTAAAGTGCGGGTAGAATTTTCATTGAGAGAGCAGGAGGGGATCACAGCTTTTGGGTGGGGGCTGTCCAGGAACGGGGACGCGAGCAAATATATGGGCAGTTGTGCCCTGTTACACCCAAGGATTTAAGTGGTGTTGGGACGGAGGTCATGGGTTGAGTGGAAGGAGAGATCCAGAGAGGTGTGTATGTGTGGTGGGGGGGCAGGCGGTAAACTGGGGGTGCCATACCTCGGCAGATCGAGGACTTTGTTCCGAGGGACAAATCTAGAGACAGATTTCAGAGCCAGGGAGTCACACCATGAACAACGAGAGAGGCTGGATGGAAGCAGCCGGGCTGAGTGTCCAGAACGAACCGGAGGTGGGTCCATGATTGGGTCTGGGTGATGGGAGGAATCAAAGCGTTGTAGAGATGGACGTGATCGTAGGAGATTGAGTCTCGTGTAAGCATTTGAGAAAAAGAACCTAAGTCAAGGGCACCGTTAGTCACGGGCAGAGTCAGCAATCGAACTGGCATGAAAAGCGGAGATTTGGGGCAAGGGATGAGGAGAGAACGAATCCGCCTCTGGAGTAATCAGGTCGGGGGGCACAGGGACGGATGGATGAGTGAGGAAAGGCGCCAGGCTGTGAAAGCATGGGGCTGACGCTCAGGTGGGGATCGGCTAGGATTTGGGGCAATTATCCTTATGGACAGGACACAGTGGGAACGGCATGGGGCAGTGTGCAGAGAGAAAAGGCCAGAAGCCCAAAGACTGAAGGTTGAGGTCCAAGAACAGGATCCAGAAGGGGTGGTCCGAGGTGGGATGTGGCCCGGATGTGGACATGGTCACTGCGAAGGGCAGGGACACTGGGCTGTGACCGCCCCGGTCCTGCTGTCGCGTATTAAAGAGGGCTACAGATTCTTTGTCCCCTCTCCCACTGAGATGTGGGGGCTTTGCTTCTTCCCCTTAACGTCTGGGCAGGTTGTGGCCGATACACCCACACACTAGAAGGAAAACGATGCCGTGCTAGCTTTCAGGCTCAGGCCTGGAGAGACTGGCAGCTCCAATTTCCTGACTCTAGGACCACTCATTCTTGGAACCCAGCCACCAAGTTGTAAAGAAGCCCCCAAAGCCTTGTAGACTGGCCCAAGTGACGAAGAATCAAAGCTCCCAGCCTCAGGCAGCACTAACTTACCAGTCGTGCGATGCCACCATCTTGAAAGTAGATTCTAGATGAGCTGCCTGAGAGGCTACAGGAAGCAGAGAGAAGCCATCCCTGCTGAGCCCTGTTCACATTCGATCTGTGACCAGAATAAACGATTGCTCTTAAGTCACTAGGTTTGCTGTGGTTTGTTATGCAGCAACATCTGGTCTCCTCAGAGCACTGGAGTCTCCTCTCCAAACACGTGGCGGATGGTGGGGGTCCACCTGGAGCCCCCCTCTCCCACCACCCACCCTTTGCTTCTGTTCTGGTGGCTGGTGACTCGCACTGGGCTTAGTAGTCAGTGGTGAGGGTGGCCCCAGGCCTCTATGGTCACACAGAGGGGGCTCGTGCTGCCTAATGAGAACAGGACAGGACGAGCTCCGGCCTGGGTTACCTGCTGGCAGCCCGAAGCCCGGCTTCCTATGCCATAAACACACAGAGAAGACAGCATCCTCTGAGCCCATGTCAAGTCTGACATGGTAAACAACTGAGAAATTTGGACCTCGGCTGAAGCAGGGGACAAGTAGCCAAAGCATTTAAACAACCTGATGCCTGTTTTCTTTTTTCCTGTACATTTGTTTATTTATTTATTTTTTTTAAAAAAGTGTAGGAAATGAATAAAATGCTACCTAAAAGGTATCTACAACAAATAAATAATTTCCAGTTAAGCACTGCAGATCCACACAAACCAAGTCTGCTAACCTCGATCAAGGTCATGTCCCAAGGACTTATGCTTCTCCCATCCTCTTCCTTGAGACATCCCCTCCCGTGCAGAATGGCTGCAGCCTTAGAGACTGGTCCTGCATGAGCTGAGTTTCTCCTGGATATGGCAGAAGGGCATTGGCAGACGCAGGGTGGAGGGGCATTGTGCTGGCACAGGTAGGCTTCACCAGGTGTGTCTGACTGGTTTCCAGTGACCCCGAAATAGTTTACATAAGTGGGGCCTGGCCTTTAAAGAAAAGAGTCAGGAGTATGTCAGGCTGGCACCTCCCAAGAGGCATACCTTCAGAAGACATGAAACCCACCTGAGGTCTCGGGAAGATGGCGACTCGACTTGACACGGAATTTTGGGCTCTTGGTTGAAAGAAAATGGCCATGCAGAGTCCTTGTAAGTAAAGGTTGATGTATGTATGATGGCAGCCATACCAGAGATGGCCAGCCACACTTCGGGGGGCAGTGGCGGGGAGGCAGAGCACTGACCCAGTGAACCTCAGAGGAGGCCAGGAGGTCAGGAAAGGTACAGAATGGAGGGCCGGGGTTCCAATGGTCATTTTTAATAATGATACAATTTCAGGTGAGCGAAGGAAGCCACAGCCCTCCTCTGGCTCTTTATTGACGCTTGTCAGCATCTCGGGTCAAGAGGCAGGGGGGATCTAGGCAGGAGCCACACTTTCAGAAGAGAAAGGAGCCCCAGGCAGCCCTGAGGGCATAACAAACAAACAAACAAACAAATAAACAAAACTCTTCCTTCTGGAAAGACTTCAAGAGGCTTTAGAATACACACCATTTAGGAGACTGCAAAACGCCTCTTAGCAGGGGCAAATAGCACATGAACAAGCCCAGGCAGTGCGTCTCGAAGGTGAATTCGCTGAACCCGGCGAAGCGCATTTATTTTTCAAAGGAGGTTTTGCCACAGAAATATTGAACTTTGGACTGTGCTGACAAGTCATAACGCATTCCTTCTCCTCCCAGATGAGAGCCAACGCCCGCAGGAGCTGGGCTGGTCATTACTGTAAATGACAGATGTGGGCTGTGTGTAAGAAACTTTCCTGAAACACACACCAGCCTCGAGGCCCGTCTTCTCCTGTGTTACAAGTTACGGGTCCCAAACGTCCCACTTCACTATGAGAAAAGCAATCCTGCAGGGGCACTGGTCGATGCAACAGACTCTGAGCCACAGGGTGGGGTGGCGACTGGGAGGGGTGGGGACTGCGGTGAACTGGTGAACTGGATGCTTCATCTACAGGTGCAGCTGCTTCTCAACACCAGCCGGTCGTTGGCAGGGGAGGACGTAAGCCCCGGCATGGCCAGCTCTTCTGATCTGGATTTTTATGTAAACATGTTATAATTTTAAATGTTAGTAACTCGTAAAAAAGATTCTGCCAGCTAAATGAAACACACCAGTGGGCTGGATCATTCTGCAGTCTCTCCTGCAGTAGCAGGAAGGTGTGGAAGGCTGAATAATAGCCCTCCAGAGATGTCCACGTTTTAATCCCCAGGACCTGTGGACACGCTACCTTACGTGGCAAAAGGGACTTTTTCAGTGCGACTAAATTAGGGATCTCGAGATGGGGGAGAGTGTCCTGGATTATCCAGGTGGGTTTTCTCAGTGAAAGACGGAAGCAGGAGGGTCCGTGTCACAGTGCCCGGGTGTGACCGGCCATTAGAGGCAAAGAACGTGAGCAGCCTCCAAAAACCAGAAACTAGAAAAGGTGAGGAAACAGATTCTCCCTTGGAGCCTCCAGAAGCAGCTTAGCTCTGCTGACACCATAATGCTAGCTCAGTGAACCCATTCTGTACTCCTCTCCAGAACCATAAGATAAGAAATTTGTATTGTTTTCAGCCACCATGTTTGTGGTAATCTGTTACAATAAGAAATCAATACAGGGGGCTGCTTTCTGCTGTATTTTAAAACATTTTTAGAGGATGGAATCACTCCCTAAATTTCTGTGTACACGCCAGAGTATTGCCGTAGCTGGGAGAGCCACACATGGCAATTCAAGGAAATTTCGCTCATTTCTAGGGCTTAAGGGCAATGGGACTCAAGATGAATTTCTGTAGACGGATAAAGACATGCAGAGCGAGAGAGAACCGAGAAGTCTCTTCTGAAAGAAGATGTGCATCAATGCCCTCAAACACACCCGCCCTTTCTGGCCGGACAGATTGCAGATTCTTCCCACCTCCCAGGGGACGAGCACATGTTTATCTAGTGGCCAGGAGACGTCAAAACCAAGCCATCCGACCAGTTAGCATGAGTTGTCACTGTGTCAGGCAAAAAGAACTGCATGGTTATACATTCAACTTCTTAAGCACACAGGGCCACCAAATAAATAATAATAAAAGGCACATTGTCAGTCTCGTCCAGGGGACCCCGTGAGAGTAGGATCCTCGGGTGGTCTCCTAGGGGTTAGGATTGGTGACCCCGCGGTCCAAATCCAAATCCAAATCCAGGGCCCCCTGCGTCCCTGTACCTGGTGACTCACGCCTCTCCTCTCTCATTAAGGCTGGTTTACGACCCGACCTGAGTTTAGAAGGACATGAGCTGTAATGTTTGTGTCCAGATCAGAATTCATCACTTTCAGCCTCTCATCATCGGAATGAAATCAGAAGTTGGTGTCCAGGAAAACTTTCTGCTGTTCCTTCCACATAATTTCTCTTCTTTAGGGTTTCTCATGGGCACCCTAAAGGTTGTCTCAGTGCCTTGCTTTTTATGCAAAGTCTTTGGGACGGGTCCAAGTTATTCCCCAGGCTCTGCTGGCTTGTGAGCGTCCAGCAAGGGAATGTCTGTGTTTTCATTGCTTCCATTCTCCATCTTGGGGTGGGAGAAGGTGTATGGTTCACTCTCAGACTCAGGGCTGCAGCCAGGGGATGGCTCCTCTGTGGTCAGCTTGGCAGTCGGGGCCCTGGAGCATGTGGGGGGTGGGGAGGGCGGGCAGTCTCCTGTGGGGCCCTGGAAGGGCCGGTAGGTGTCCGTCTCTGGCTGGACGAAGGACCCGTTGGAATCCTGCAGCAGATGCCCATATACCATAGTGTCATCGATGACCGCATATACGTGGGACTCGCTGTCCTTTCGTACCTTCTGCAACTTTTTTGGCTGCATGGGCATCTGAGTGTTGATGTTGCCATTGTAGATACCTACGGCTGGGCCCTTGTTTATCTTCTTTTTCCTACTGAGAGAGAGGGAGCAAGAGAGAAGTCAGGGAGACCACGGTCTTAGATGTGCACCCTCGTATGTCCCGGCTGGAACTCAGGTCCTTCGGGGTTCTGACCGCCTCTCCCCCGTGTCCCGTGATTCCTTAGCATTTGAAACTAAAATGACTGTCCTCAGAGAATGTTTAGAAGGAACCAGCTTCTGTCTCCAGTTTCCGAGGTGGAAACAGGGAGTAGATGGTGGTTTAGAGGAGACACTTTAAATACTATCTGTGCTTGAATTTGCTTGGACAGAAGCACAGTGTCTAATGGTGGAGACATCTGACACTCGTTCTTTCCTACTAGAAAAGGTGGTGGCACAGCATAGTGACACCAGGCACGGCATGTCCGGGCCAGCCTTCTGTGACTCAGTACTTTCCCGTAGCTAACGCTCCATCCCTCCCTTGCAGGGGTAAAAGCTCTCACTGTCTAGATTCTAAATGATAACAAATGAGAGTCAGGATTGAAAGGTCGATTCTTAGTTTTTATCTGGAGTTGGGGACGGTAGAACTCGGCATTGGCAGAGGGATCCAGTCCCTTCAGCAATAACCTTCAAACAGGGGGAAAAAAACTAAAAAAAAATAGACGAGTTCAGGCTGGGGTGCCAGAGTTTCTCAGTAACACCGTTCCCGTTCGGTTTGTAGGGCTCTTTGGTACTTGGAGGTGGACGGGCACTCACACCCCCTACTGTGGAAAACAAAGCTTTGCCCTCCGTCTCCACAAACCAAAGGCAGGGGGTGCTGACATTTTAGCTGACCAGTGATTCAAATGAAGGACATTATCTAAATGAACATAACGGGCCATGTAATGCACAGGCTGGCGTGGTTCACTAACTGCGGACAGGCTCCCTGTACTAGATAAAAATAAATCTAGTACATTTAGTTTGCAACACCGAGTCTCTGGCCAGGATGACAGGTTCCAAAGGCTCTGGCCCGATGCCCTGTGATAGATGCCCCTCCTTGGTGCTCCCCAATGCCTCGCTTGTCCCCACCAAAGCTCTTCTCATGCCATCCTGGAACTGCCTCTTTACTTGCCTGCCTCTTTAGTCCCTCCACCCGCTGGGCGGTGGGAGAACAGACTGTGTCTTGCTCCTCGTTGCAGCCCCAGTGCTATGCATGGTCCCCAGTGCCCAGGAGACCCTCAGAAATACATGCTCAATGACAACTCCCACGACACTGTCTTCGCTTGTTCTCACTGCAGAACCCGTCCACCCTCTTACACCGACTTGGGGATGGATGCGCCTTATGCAAACCTGCCCACCGGTAGCCTCCCCTACAGCCACTCTGGGGCTGGTGATCTGCAGGCCAGAACTGGGGCAGTTTAAAGCTGGGAGCTCCCCTCGCCCAGTCTCCTCCTGATGAAGAAGCTGGGGCCCAGTGTGAATGCCACGCTCTCCGATCTGGGTGGGACGTATTGTGCGTCCCAGACAAGAAAGGATCCCGAGAGAAACAATGAGATGATGTTTTTAAAAAGTCCTTCTCCCCGCCATGCAATCTATCTTCATGGGGAAGAGACCCCGCCCTGGGTCTGGGGTGGGCGGTCCTTCGCCGTCAGCAGAGACCTTTCTAGAACGTCTCACTGTTGATCAGGAATTTCAGCTGTTTGCTCATGGTCCCAGTTAATATTAAAAAAAATTTTCTTTTTGGCTTTCTGGAAGGTCAAATCATACTAGGAGAAGCAGATTCTCCCTGCCCTCAAGGCTTTCATCAGAAATATGAGCAGAATTGATAAAATCTGGTAGCAGCGTGTACTCTGTCTACAAAGGTCAACACTTTCCTTTCATAAAACAGAAGCTGTCATCCTGCGGGGACGCAAGGTGAGACTGAGTCAGTGACCTGGGCCTGCCTTCCTCTCGCCCACAGGGCTGGCTTTTTTTCAGTGCTTGTCTGGAGTCCCGGGAGTAAACAAGCATAAAACAGACAGTTTGTTTAAGGAACTGGAGGAGAACAAGCTGGGGCCTCATGCATTCGTTTGCCTCACGGTGACAGAGGGAGCAGGTCTGGAGGCCTGGTCTGGCGGGGCCCACGTGAGCATTTTCCTGCCAGGATCACCCCCGCGATGATCACGGTCTAATGAGGAGACAGTAAATGAGTCACAGGGGACTTGTGCTGAGGCAGCTGCATAAAAACTGCAGGCTGAAATGTCACCACACATATATTTTTACTTTATGTGTGTGTTTTTTTTTCTTTCCCCACTAGGTATAAGATTTTTTTTCCCCCCCTCCAAGCATAACTCACATCTGGTAATATGGTTTAACACGGATCTTGGGGTGGGGCGGGGGATGGGAAATAAGAAAGAAGGTCAATAATGAACGATAGCCGTGAGCCAAGGAGGTGTCGGATCAGCGGGAGACAGTTTGAGAAATTCCACCTACTTCTTTTTCACTAAGCAAATGA
>NW_006437746.1:3538764-3544434 GCF_000325575.1 Pteropus alecto
GGAGACAGTAAATGAGTCACAGGGGCCGTGTGCTGAGGCAGCTGCATAAAAACTGCAGGCTGAAATGTCACCACACATATATTTTTACTTTATGTGTGTTTTTTTTTCTTTCCCCACTAGGTATAAGATTTTTTTTTCCCCCTCCAAGCATAACTCACATCTGGTAATATGGTTTAACACGGATCTTGGGGTGGGGCGGGGGATGGGAAATAAGAAAGAAGGTCAATAATGAACGATAGCCGTGAGCCAAGGAGGTGTCGGATCAGCGGGAGACAGTTTGAGAAATTCCACCTACTTCTTTTTCACTAAGCAAATGACGAGTCCGAGGGCAAACAGCAGCAAGGCGCCACCTCCCACCACTGCGATGAGGACGATGGTCAGGTCTGTGAGCAGAGACACGGGGAGAGAGGAGCAGGTGCGTGGGGTTAGGTCTGTGATGAACTTGAGGAGACAGTCCCCAAAGCCGGCCACCACCCACTCGTCCCTCCCTCCCCCGTCCCCTCACGCTGCTCGTCACGTTCACAGGAGCCTATCTCCCTTCCTCTTGAATCTGGGCTGTGTGGGTTCAGGGGCTAACCCTGGAGAGGCCTGGCAGCTTTCTGCACTTCCTGTCTGAGGGCGAGCCAGCTGCGTGTAAGAAGTGTGAGTGTGACTGCGCTGAGACCGCCATGCTGGGAGAAGCCCAAGCTCGCCATGTGGAGACCCCATGAGATCAGACTAAGCAACCCACCGAGAGTGAGCGCCCAGCCTCCAGACATCTGTCTCTGTGTGAACCATGCCAGCCCTCTAGTCGTTCAATGCACCTGCCTGAGACCCTGGGCAGCTTAGAGCAGAGATGTCACACTCTGCTGTGCCCTGACCCATGGGAGTGTGCGCCAGAAAAATATTTACCGTCCAAGCCCCCAAGTAACTAACACAGACCAGGGGGCCTACCAGATCTCCTTTAAAGGCTACTCCTGGCCTAGACCGGGTGAGTACCCCCACTTGCCACAGCCCGTGGGGGAGGAGGGAAAAGCAGAGGGTGCAGGAGAAAGTAGGGAGCCAAAAGTCGGAAGTGAAGCAGTTAAGGGGAGGGTCGCTTCGTTTCGTGCCGTTCTTTTCCTACGTCTGTACAAAGGCAAGAGGAAATAAATCAGGGATGGAACCCTTCGCCAAAACAGAGATTTAGAATTTCTTGCTTGTTCACCAAGAACACAAAAGGTGAGATTAAGAGAAACACAGGAATTGAAATAAATGGCAGAAAATGAATGCAAGAGAGGGAGCGAACCCAGGAGCTAACTTGAGAGCGTGGGAGAGCTTTTCACGGGCGGCTTTCGGAAGATCGGGGGTAAAGAGACTTAACCCTACGTCAGAGCCGACCAGCTTCGTGGCCTTGGGCGGACACTCGATCTCTGACCTCTAGAAAGAGGAGGGGCTGGGAGAAACGACCTCCACGGGCCCCTCGGGTTGCAACACCCTGATGCTCCGTGATTATCTTGGAATCGGGGCAAACACGGCCCACCGGACTGCCCTGTCACACAGGCACTCCCTTGCCTGAAACTCTTCAGCATAGCCTGCAACTCCGAGCACAGACGCAAACTCCTGTCTTGGCTCCGAGGCCTGCCGCTAAGGGCATTTCATGGACGCTAATGTGTCACTGGACTAAAAAAGAAAATGCCAGCACCATGTATCTGTGCGACACTTTCCAGGCGCCCCACATTTTAATCGCCAACACCGAATGCCCAATGATACTTTTGTGAGGTAGTTATTATCATCTACCCTCTACAGATGAGGAAGATCGGGGGTCAAGAGACTTACCCTACGTCAGAGATTAACAGTAAATGACGGTGGTAGATGGACGGCTGAAATGCCCTAATTCTCCCCCTGCCCTGAACCATGTCCTTCACTGTGGCTCTGCAGCTCCTCCCATCAAGAGGCGGAGTCTATTTGTCCACCTCTTGAATCTGGGCTGGCCAAAAGAATGCCGTGGAAGGGACAGTGTATGAGTTCCTAACCAAAGCCTCAAGGGACCTTGCATGTCTCCTCCAGCCTCTTCTGGATCTCTCTGCCTCTGCCACGAGAACAGGTCTAGGCTGGAGGACCACATGGAGGACAGCCAAGGAAGCCACTTATCCTAGCTGATCTCGGCTGGGCCCCAGCTATGTGAGAGTACCTGGCCAAGATCAGCCAAGTCCTCTAGCCAACCTGCAGCTGCCCACAGGTGCCTGCGTGAATGAACTCTGTCTGATAAGCCCAGCTCAGACCAGAATTGTCAAGACGATATATGAGCAATAATAATGGCTGTTTGTAAGCCACCGAGTCCTGGGGTGCTTTGTCATGCAGCATTATTGATGTATTAACTGACAGATACATGGACAACCAGGATTCAAATCTGTCTTCTGACTCGCCTCCCAGGCTTGCTCCTTACCCCTCAACCACCAATTTGCTGTCCGCCTCCCTCCCTGAAAGACTTTGAAGGCCCTTACCCACAGTCCTCGGGGTAAGTGACACCTGGAAGAGCAGGTCCAGCTGCTTGCCGCTCAGAGGGCTGCAGTTGGAGATGTTGACCCAGAAGCTGTGATGGCGGAAGCCTGGCTTGGGGAGCACCTCCTCCAGGCTGAAGATCTCCTCGGCCCTGGTCCTCTGCTCCTGGACGATCATGAAGGCGCGCCCCGTCTGGCAGACCAGGCCGGTCTGCTCCTTCGTGAAGGTCAGGCAGGCCACCTGGTCGTGGGGCACGCTGATGTTCCAGGACACCGAGCTGAGAGATGGCAGGCCCCGCTCCCAGTTAGGTGTCCTCAGGTAGACCTTGCTTTTCGTGTCTGGGGTCACCGTGAAAACACCTTCTTCTGCAGGAAAGAGAAGAGACGCCACACAGACGTTTCACTCAATCGGAACGGAGAGAACAAGTGTGGAGGAGACGGTGGTAAACTCTCTAGCCCAGCGGGGTCCGGCAGAGCTTTCCGAAATGTTCTTCATCTGCGCCGTTCAAGAGTAGCCATGGTCACATGTGTCTACTGAAGACTTGACGTGTGCTTGGTGTGACTGAACCGAACTGAATTTTAAGTTTTCTGTACTATTAACTTATGTTTAAATTGCCACATGTGACCAATGGCTATTGTACTGGTCAGCACAGGATCAGTCAGTCAAATCAGGTGTTCAGGTCTTTTCAAAACACATCAAAAACAAAACAAGCAAAAAAACAGCCCCTTTTGCCAAACCTGCGGTTATTTCAGCTTCCTTCCAAAAATGGCCTCAACATAGCTAACATTCGTCTGCGCTCCACCGTGGGAGAGGTAATCCTGATTTCTGTTTCACAGATTAAAAAAACTTCAGGTCCTGGGAAGAATGCTAGAATCGCAAAGCTGAAAGAGCCTCGACATGTCGACTAATCTATCCCTTATCTTCAGGTGAGATAAACCCCCACATTCCACACTGATGAGAATGTGTCTTAATTTCAAAGACTCTCCAGCAGGCATTTCTCTGATAACCTTGGAAATATCCAGCAGCTTGGACTGACTGACCTTAATCTTGTGGCCCAAGATTCTCCTCCTTCCCACTCATGCCTCTGAGAACAAAGGTACCAAGTAAAATAAACCTCAAATGCACGTCTTGGTCAACTTTCCAATGGCCTCTAACGGTGAGGAACTTGAGATGGTGACTGTGACTTTTAAAATCAGTCACGTATGTAGCGTTCTAGAGTTCACTCTCGTGACCAATGGAGACCTCAGTTCCTGTTTCGGGACACTGAAGGTCACACGCCAGCCTCCCAGGGGAAAAGGACCCGGATGCTGTCGATGCCTCTCTCTCCCAGCATCCCACTCGGTGCTCTGCGCACCGCATTCTGAACGGTCAGGGCAGAATCACAAAAATGTCTGCAGGAGGGTTTTTATGTTACCGCCTTAAAAAATGCAGGGCCCGGGAACAGTTGGTTAGTTCTAACCGATATCCTGCTTGCTTCCAAAAGACTCAAACCCGATTCTTTGTTCTGCTGCCATCGACCGTCGCCTCTCACCGTCAGAGAGTCTTCTTTCTAACTCCTGGAATTTTCCATGCTAGGTATATGGTAAAGTCAGAATTTGGACTCACTTTCTTTCAAATTTCTTGTGTGAAGACCAGCCCACTCAACTCGCTCTCCTCTTCAAATCGACAACTTAATTAAGACGATCGCAAAACCGAAATAAGATGAATGCCCAAACGAGAAAGGCCAAGGGGACACGCAGGCAGGGGAGAGTAAAAGATGCTCTTACCTTTGAAGTAGGGTGTGAAGGACACGGTCAGGCCCTGCCTGGAGACTTCTTGTTGGAAGCTGGGGGCAAAGGTACGCAGGGTTACCGACATGTTCTGCTTCACTTGGATCTTCTCGATGGAGCCTCCTGAGCAGAAGGAGCCAAAATAAAGGTCCTGGCCGGGACCGGTGCTGGCCACGAGGTAGCTGAAGCTGGTGTTGCAGATCCGCTCTTGCGTGTGCTGCTGCAGCTTCTGGGCTGGCACCAGTGCCAGGCTGAGCCTGTCCTTGGGCACCAGCAGCTTCCAAGAGAAGTCGTGCAGCTGCACAGGCAGCTGGAGAATGTCCCTTGGCACTTGGAGGAGGTAGGACTTCCTGTGGCAGTACCGGTGGTCCATGCAGCCTGGAAAAGAGGGGCTCGTGGTACCCAGGGAGGGAGGAGACTGGAAGAGCATCCTCCCAGCTATCAAGTCAGCCCGAGGCTTTCTTGCTTTTCCCTTCGGTCTTCCCTCGCCCATTATCCCTTAGTCCTGGCTCCTTGATCCCCCTTTTCTAGCTTTCCCTCCTGCTGTTCTCTCATATTCTTACTAAACTGGCAGACCAACTCCCGGGGAGTCTTTCGGGTTGAAACTTTCTCGTTTATCAAGTTCTCTCCTCTGTGTGTCTGTGTCTTAGATGCTAAGTGCCATGTGGGCAGGGCACAGGTTTTCCCTCCACCAGGACCTGCTGCCTAGCATCTGCATCTGGGGGGAGGCGGTTCTGTGCAGTGCAGAGTAGGGAGTGGAGTTGGGGAGATCTCAGCTCGCGTCCCAGCTCTGCCACTTCCCAATGGGGTGGTCTTGGGCTGGCTGCTTGGCCCCTCGTGGCCTCAGTTCCTGCATCTGCAGACTCTAAGAGAATCTGTGCCAAAGATCCTGGTGGCCCGGCAGGAGAGTGACAATTGGTTTTGCTGCTCTCCATTCATCATGCATTTATTATATGACTAGCACATGTCCAGTATTGCTAGGGGCTAAAGGGATAAATAAAATAAGATAAGAGTTTTTGAATTCAAAACTTGGAGTCTCATGCGAGAGAAGACAAGTGAGTGTGGGGGCAGTGAGTGTGGGAGCAGGGGGTGTGCAGATGGGAGGGGACGGGGAAGGCTAAGCAGAGGAGGAGCGAATTTCACAAGAGGGAGACTGGAGGCCGGACAGAGGAGACATTAGCACAGATGCAGGGGATGCACAAAGCGCTCCCGAAGGATGCACATTCCAGCTGAGGCTGCTGGTCCCAGAGGGGGGCCATGCCCTCACCTCGCGGTTCGCTTCTTGGTTGCCCCTGCTCTCCCTGCACTGTGAGGGACATTTCTGCTCATGCTATGTACAACCTACCCAGCGGACCCCACCAAGAAGACAGGGCAGGGACGAGGGAGCTGCCCATGGCCCAGGAGGAGCACATCGACCAGCGGGCGTACTTATGGTTTT
>NW_006437746.1:3544467-3551786 GCF_000325575.1 Pteropus alecto
CTTGTGTTTGGAGCCGTGTGTCAAGGTGAGGTTGGTGCTGCAGATCCGCGACTCCAGACACACAAAACAGCCGGGGACAAACTTTCGGCTCAGCTTAATGGGCCTCGGCTCAATGGTGAGTGACATGGCTCGCTCATTGCTCAAGTCAACCACATAGGTGACGTCTGAGACCACGAACAGAAAACAGGCATAAAGAAAGGATCAGCTGCAACCCCGTGAAATGGTGACGATTAGCACAAAAATCTCTTACAGCTAGGGACTGTTGGAAATACTTTTTATTATTAAGGCAACATCACAATAACTTTAAAAAAATTTTAAAAGAAAAAGTCGATCGCATTTCTACTACGCTTATTTAGCTGCTTTCATCTCTTCAAATTCATTTTAATCCTGGTTCATACGCATGCATATTTTCACCTACTTAAAAGTATAATGAATATAAAATTTTACTCAGCTTTTGCTTTATTTTATAGTTTTAGTTAGCTTACTATACAGTTTTCATATGCACTAATCTTTTAAAATATTCATTAATCTTAGTAGCTGTATAATAGTCAACTAAGTGAGATTTATCATTACTTCTCTAAATACTCTCCTGCTATGAATAGTAATTAAGAACAGTGTGGTATTAGTGTAGGGATAAAAGACTCATAGACAGGATGAAACCTTAGCTATTTTAATTTAGTCTCTAATAAACACTATATTTCAAATAAGTCAGAAAACAATGGGCTGGACCAGGAGAGCTCTCTCTCCCATTAGTAGAATAAAATCGGACTGGCGCCTCAAAGCAGTTACCACAATAAAAGCAAAGAGCATATCCTTATAAGTATGGAGTAAATGCAAATTACAAAAGCAAAAAAAAAAAAACAACAATTAAGCTATCTTTCTGACAATAGGCACCATAAATAATGTTAAGGGAAAAGGGACCCACTGGGAGAAAATATTTGCAAGATGGAATGATTGAGGAGTTCACTGTAAATGGTCCAAATACCCAAAATATGAAGGTAGATGGGGTAAAAGGGGTCAAATATGCGGTGACAGAAAGAAATCTAATTATGGGCGGTGAACGCACAATGCAATATATATATGCCTTACTGTTGAATTATACACCCGAAACTTACTGGATTTCGTTCACCAATGTCACCATAATAAAAATGAATGAATGAATGAATGAATGAAAGAAAAGAGAGAGAAAAGCAAATTATGACAAGGTGTTACTATCCCTCCCTAATTGGATGGATAGAATGTAAAAGCCTGATGATATCAAGTGTGGGGAGGGTAAGGGGAAACAGCTGCTCTCTCGTACTGCTGGTGCGAGCATGGAGCATCTTGTTATGGTGACTTGGGGATGCGTACAGAAATGAAAACCCTGCACCCCTGTGAACCTAGGAGTGCGACATGGGGATAAATGCCCACGTATGCATTGCAGCTCTGTAATTATGGAAAACTAGGAACCACCAAAACCAGAACAGTTAAACTATGGAACATTCAGGAACGGAATATTATGCAGCAGTTAAAAAGAATGAAGGAACTCTAAATATACTCATGTAAGAACCTTCGAGATATAATATCTACCAAAACAGCAAGTTGTAGAATAATATGTTGACTACGATACCATTTATTTACAAAATGTCCATGTACAACGAAACGGCTATTTCTATACATACGTACTTGTATATGTAAATGGAGAGAAAAAAGATATGGAGAGAAATACAACAAATCCATAATTATGATTACCCCAGGAGAGAAGCCTGGAAGTGAGAAAGTACAGATGGTCAGGAGGGAATGTTAGTTTTGTCTATAATATTTGAATTTTTAATAAGAAAATATTTATGTATGTCTTCGGTAACTTGAAAAAACTGCCCCATTGTTGGCCAGTTAGGTGATTTCTCTGATCTTGCCATTAGAAATAAAAGGTTCTAAGAAGGTCATGTGCATGCTTGATTTTCATCTCTTTCCTCAGGATAAAGTCCCAGACCTGATCTGATTGTGAGGTGCAAGAATAGGGATATTTCCCTAACTATTTAGAAAAGATGACCAGATTGCTTTGTAAGAGTCATTTCACTTTATAATGTCTTCCCCAGAAGGCTCTTCTCTGTGACCCACTGGAAGTCACATTTTACTGAGTTGCTTTTTAATTTTATTCATTCTGCATTTATAGAAAGCCATCAAATTGGAAAGGTTTGAATTATACACACACACACACACGCGCGCGCGCGCGCACACGCACTTAGAATGTTCTACATCTGTAGGATGAGTTCAGTGTCAGTATTAGATTAGGGAGAAAATGCTGAAATGTCTGTCTTTTGCCTAAGCCATGGAAACAACATTAAAATGACAATGACAGTCATTTTTCTGTTCAGTAAGATATCTCAAAAGTTCTATATTTGTTTCTTACTCTAATATTAAATACCCCAATATTTTCTCAATTAAATAATTCCCTTTGTTTGTACAAATGTACGAATCTCCTTAATAGCCTTTATCTGGCACAGGTACTAAATACATGCTAATGAATCAATAAATGAGTTCTATCAACTCCTCAAAACAGACCTATTATAAGGTAGGAGGAACCAGTATTAATACTGAGTATCATTATTTCCGGTTCAAACATAAGAAAACGGAGAGCTATTGAATTAAACCACCGTGCTCAGAGTCGTACAGCTAATGAATGGCATAGCAGGACTCAGCTTAGGTCTTCTGATTCTCAAATCAGTGCACTTAATACCACTACTGCTGATTCCAAGACGAAACTTTAAAATCTCCAATACTTAGGGAGAGAATGTATTACCGCAATTAATTCTCTTGCTTTCACACCAGATAATTAATACTTCTAATTATGGCTTATTTACATATCTCCTCTGCATGATAACCTTTAGACTAAATTTAGTTTTCACTGTGAAATACTTCCTGCCCTAAAAAATATTATAAGAATGGAACACAGCCATTGATCAAATCCAATGCCTACAAAGCAATACCGTCAGTACGTATTAAATCTATTGTCCAGACAGATCAGCATACATACACACACGCCTACCAAACATCCATACTACACACACTTCTAGTCTGCCACTTTGGGCAACCCCTCGAGTGGATCCCACATGGTCACGTCTCAGATGTTTATCAGCCCTACAAAAACAAACAACATGCCACGCCACACGCCCACTTCATTTTCCTGCCTGGCTCTGCCCAACACTTCCTGAAAGTAATAATAAAAAAAAAGCTGAGAATCAGCCCTCAGGGCAGAATCAGCCTTAGCACGTGTCAGAGACGTCCTGACCCCCTGCCACAACTTGTTCCTTCACGATTCTGGTTCACAGATGAACCCCAGGAACAGCAGCCCTGAACTCATCTTGTATGTGAGTCCCCCTGCCCCGCCAGGACTGAGGGGAGGTGACCGGGGCACCCCAGGGAACAACATTTAAGGAGGCGCCCGCTCTGGGGTTTGACCTGTATTTACGCCTCCCTAAGTGAGCACCTCAGCGCGGGTGCCTCCTTAAATGTTGCATCCTGGCCCTGGCTCCCCTTCTCTAGATTCATGGCATCTTAGTAACTGTGTGTGGAATGTTCCGTAACCTCATTCTCATCAAGCTACCTGGGGTTCTGCATGGTCCACAGCACAGGCTCTGGGTTCTGAGCTTGCTCTGCTCCTGACAAGCTGTGTGATGTTAGGCTAGTTCCACAACCTCTCTGAAATTCCTAGTTCCTCCTCGGTAAAGGAAGATAACGTCTGCTGCCCCTACTGGGTTGTAATAAGGGTTGAGTGAGACATATAAGTGGCGTGTTTAGCACAGGGCTTGGCACAGAGGGTATGTGCCCAAGGTATGGGGTGCTCAGCCAATAAAACGGTGTTTAGTTATCATTATCATTGCTGACGGTGTGGTGACATCTCGACCCACAGTGTAGGGTCAAGACATGATGTCTAGACGGTAACCTTCAATGCCTTCATTAAAAACAACTGAATGCAAGTTCGTGTTTGCTTCTTACTTAGTACGCTGAAACGGAACAGCATGCCAGGCACTGTCACCGAGCCCATCTCACTGCCTAGCAACGCACTTCCTGCAACTCTCACAGGGTCCAGAGTCCAAGCGGACCAGACCACGGATGAGAAACAGGAAGGGAACCTCTCCCCACGCAGACTGCCCCGGAAGGAAAGAAGGTGCTGGCAGGGGGCTCACTTACTGCTTTCGTTTTGTGGGTGTTGGACCAAAACTTGAAACTTCAACCGGAGGATCCCTGGATTTTGGGCGTCTTGGTCACAGCCCTGCAGAGAGAGGTTGAAGCTCCCAGCCATGTTCCCGGGCTGCTTGTCCGCCAGCCGGAACACCTCGGGGTTGGTGGTGGAGCCCGGGATGTAGTACTCAACCCGCTCCTCCTTCTTCTCGCAGTTAGAGACGTTGAAGTGCAGGAAGGACACGCTCGCCCGCAGGTGCGCGGGGATGACGAACTGCCACGTCATGAGCTCGTCCTCAGGGAAGCCGTCCGGGTAGTTGGCAGACATGAGGGTCGCTGAGCCTTCGCCCTCAAACACAGATTCAATGATGCACAGTCCTATCGGGAGTGGAACCCAGACAAAGGAAGCGATTAGACCGTGCCCTGGCTGTCCACGGCTGAGGGGCAGCGGGGTGAGCAGAGGGGACGGCGGTTCTCGGGTCCTGAGCTGCTGGTCTGGATGTGCTACCAGGAGGAGGCACCAGTGGTGTGTGAGTCAATGTTTAATAAGTGACTCAGTGGGCAAAAAAAGGCCTAATGTGTAGGGTCCGCCCACTTCCTTGGTGTAACTACTCCCACCACAGCTGAGTTCAAGGTATTAAAGTGAGATGATTGAAGGTGGAGTCGGGAGGAAATGGGCAGCAGGTCATCATCGTGTAGTATTTCCACCCACCGATATGATCGGCACAAATAACCTCAGGAGCATAGACAACGGGAAAACGTAGCGAACTAGTTAGAAGACAATGAGTTTTGAGCGTTCATTACCTTTGTTTCTAAACTCACTTATTCACTTGTAAGTTTATATAATTTGGTTTTTATGAATGGCTCTATTTAATACCAGCTCACAGATTCCTGCACATCTAACAATCCGCTCCTGTGAGCCGGTGTGAGCCAGCTCTAGCACGCCACCGACACAATTAGAGAAAATGTACAAGAGATAGAAGACGAGACAAAGAAATTAGAAACGGAGCGATCACGAGAGGTCTGTAGAACCAATCCCATCTCATTTTTTAAAAAACAAACCTCACGTGCACAAAGGACAAAGAAAAGAGAGTCACCACTGGGTTGTTTAACGGAGAAGGGTGTGAGCTTACTTTAAAGCAGGAGGTGAGTGGCAGGTGAGCTAGCAAAGCTTCATCTGTATTCGCAGCTGCTCCCAGCACCAGCATCACCGCCTCAGCTCCCCCTCAGATCACCAGACATTAGATTCTCATAGGAGCACCGGTCCCCGGTGCCAAAAAGGATGGGGACCGCTGCTGTAAGGTATTCAAGTTGAATGATACAAAACTGCTGACACCTGACCCTTTCTAACCCAGAACAGCGGTGATTCGGTACGTTGCATCCTCAGCAAACAGCGGGGAGGGAGTGTGTGCTCACGTTTTATGGACGACCGGTTCGCGATACTGAAGCCAGAGATGTTCCGGTTGTGGAACCACGGCAGGTGTAAGGCCATCTGCACGCCCCCTTGCATCTTGATCCGGGACACGGTGCCGTTGCTGCAAAAGGTTCCGATCCTGACTGCGGTGGCATCGATGCGGCCGCTGATGGAGTGAGTGACTCCGTCCGGGCAGCTGTCCCCAGGCCCGATCTGCCTCAGGCGAGGCGTGGAGAACTGTAGCTCCAGACCAATGCTCTTGTGAGCTTGGACGTCCCAGGTGAAAGTTCTGTTGAGGGTGGGCAACATCGATGCTGGGGGTTGCAGATGGACCTCCCCAAAAGGACACGGGCCCGACATGCAGTCTGAAACAGTCACAAAACCATCTTGGTCACACACGCTCCCAGGCCACTAGCTGCTCCCCCTCGCCCCTTAGGAGATCCTCAGATGGGTACACGTATCTCTGGGGAAGTGCCTCGGCTGGGGGAGCTGTAAAAGCCGTGCCGACAGGGAGTAGAGCCCACGGCCAACACAGCCCAGCACAGAAGTGAAAACACCTGACTTCCTGGCTTCATGTGATACAGCCTGGCAAAGCTACTCACAGGCCAGCATTAGTCTGAGGCTACACTTCAGCTAAAACCCCGTCTTTGCTTACTTCTTCCCTTGCTCTCTCCTGCATTCCTCAGTTCTTCCTAGGGTGCTTCTGTGGGTACTCTCGTGACCAACGATTTAAACGAAGATCTCCATTCAGCATCTGCCTCTAGGGAACCAGACCCTGAACACCTTGTAACTACTGTGTTCTCTCGCCCGGGCCTTCCAGGAAGTCAGAGGAGGGCCCTTCGCAATGGAGCCTGTGCTCTGAGATGCCCCACTTCCTCTATGCCGAGACAGTCATGGTTGCACAGCTTTTAGGGCCCGGAGCCAAAGATGAAGCTCCACCTTTTAAAACTGGTTTCTCCATCAACGACTCATCAGCGTACTGAGTACACTCAGAATGAGAAAGGCCTTGAGTGGCTGGAACCTGGAGGCACAGTTCTCTTCCTGTTCATATTTTATTAACTTGGCAGTGGAATTTTTTTAAAGGCTAACAACTAATGACATCGTTTGATGTACTTTGTTTCCTAAGGCTCTTAAAACAAAGGGAGAAACGCTGCTGTTGGGGAGGAAATAGGAGGAAAGCAAGCGACTAACAGTAAAGGTTTTGTTGTCTTCAGCACGGCGTGGACTCTGGCCATTGTAATAATAATCTGTGAATCTTTATTGCTGCTCCAGTGGGGTATCTGAAAGTACTGCCAGCTCGAAATGGAATTATGGGAGATTTTCAGAGCTGCCCAGGACCTCTGAGGTCATCCACACCAAGCCTCTCATTGTTTGCAAAGCAGCCCTGGAGTCCAGGGGACGAGCGTGGCACTTGCAAAGCACATAATCCTGGGACAAAAGCCCAGGCTGCGTCTAGTCAACTTGCGTTCTTACTAACCCACTGTGCCACCTAACGCATAAAACAGGGTCAGATAACAAGGTGACGAATGTGGCTAAAATTAGACTTTGTGTGTCAGTAAAGGCAGCACCTATTTTTAGAAGCTCACGGAAACTTCATCGTTGATATCGAGCTAACTCTTTCCTTCAAAAGCTGGCCTCGTAACCTTCCCCCTACACCTCCAGTGTGCCCAGCGCCACGTGGAGTCGTTCCTGCTGGGTCCCGTGCTCAAGCGGTATCACTTAACCCTGTTAAAACAGCGGT
>NW_006437746.1:3551837-3572767 GCF_000325575.1 Pteropus alecto
CCTGGGCCACCTGAGGGAGTCTGATTTAATTTCATACCAAGCTCCATCGCCCAGCCACAGCTCTACCAACCAGCCATGTGCCACTGAGAGAGTCAGGCTGTGAAAGCATCTCTTAATTGGTTGCCAAGAGCTTTGGTGGGGAGGATGGACAGAGAGAAGAGTAGTCACAATGACCAGCACGCCTCCAAGTTCTTCTGCTTCCCGTCCAGCGCCTCAATATTAAATAACTAAGACGGTTCCCACGCGGGGATGGAGAAGTGTCATTTCGGAAGTGGTTCACGGCACGGATGATGCCAGCACAGACTTCCACTTTCATTAACTTTAATGGGACTCTTCAATAAAGGGTAACAACGGAGATGTCCAACTTCATCTGAAACTTTCAGAATGCTTATTCGGAGGTTTTAAAAAGGACGGACGGGCAGTCTACGGCCATGCCACCCTGAACAAGCCCGATCCCGTGTGATCTCAGAAGCTAAGCAGGGTTGGGCCTGGTTAGTACTTGGATGGGAGCCCACCTAGGAAGACCAGGTGCTGTAGGCATAAAATAAATAAATAAATAAATAAATAAATAAATAAATAAATAAATAAATGAAGGACAGGCAGACCACTGGACTGCAGTCCAGTGTCTACAGGAATTATTTTAGAAATTAATCGCTTCTCGACCTTTTGGCTAAGCTCAAGTGTAGAAATGAATATCTTCATATCATTTTCAAAAACAGCGAGCATGGGTTTTTCCCATGTAGAAAATTGTGTGTCACATCCTAGGGCTGAAAGAGCGATGCATTCAGACACCTGCGAGATGAGATGTGTCACCCTTTCCCCTTTTTCAAAATGGCAGTCGCTTTATTGGTTTCACTGACTATCGAGGAATGCATGCTTGTAAAAAAAAATGACAGTATGGAAGAACGGGAAATAGAAAATGAACGTCGCCTGTTCCCTTCTCCCATCCACTGTAGAAATAATATAACGTTCGAGTTTTGGTGTTTACCCCTCCAGCCTTTGGGCTCTGCGTGATCACATGTGCCTGTGTGTGTAGTTCATAACGTGGGACTGAACTGTGCCCCCTCCTAGAAGCTGCATTGTTTTCCACGGAACAGAACTACCCGGCGCATCTTTCCATGTCAGACACACACAGATCGCCTTCATTTTTCAAATAGCAACCCATCATTCCACTGAATTCTTAAGTATATCGATATTCTCCTCAGCTCCGTAAAAGCTTCACTGAGATGTTAACTGTAATCGACTTAAACTGATAAATTAATATAGGGCAGAATTGACGATCAGAAAGAACCAAGGTTTTCATCAAGGAACACAGTAAGCCTCTCCATTTACCTACATTTTCTCTTTTGCCTTTCAGTAGAATTTTATATTTTGCTTCATTCTACGTATTTATTAAGATGATCCCTAAAAATTTAATGAGAACTTCTGAATAATGGTGACCAGTAGTAATGCATAGTGGGAATGTTTATGTTTTCCTTGTGTTATTGGCAGTGTTTCTTCGTCTGCCTGTTGAATATGATATTTGCTTGGTTTTTGATAGAGACACTGAATAGGATTAAGAAAACATCCTTGTCTTTGTGGTTTACTAAGAGTTTTTATTTAAAACATGTAAAATTATCTAAGATGATTATATGTAATTCTTTCTTTCATCTAACGATGCAAAGCATTATGTTGACTGATTTGCTAATGATGAGCTATCTCACAGTCTTCCAGTGAACCCTCTCTGCTCTGGTTACATTATTCTTTCAATGCATTTTTTTAGATTTGATACACATATTTTATTTATGATTTTTTTTGCATGTTTAATCATAAGAGATTTTTTTTTTTTTTTATGCTTTCGATTTTGATGTCAGGTTTGTAGAAGCCTTATAAAATGAACTGTGAAATTTCTCTTTCTATGCTCAGAATGAGGGTGGGCAAACTACAGCTCATGAAGCCGGTCCAGCCAAACACCTGTTATTGTAAATAAAATTTCACTGGAATATTCATTGCCTATTTGTTTACCCATTATCTATGGCTGATTTCATGCTGTAATAGCACAGCTGAGTAGCTGTGACAGAAACCATCTGGCCCACATCTGGCCTTTTATAGTGAGAGCCTGCCAACCCGCCTCTAGAACGGTGTAAATATCACAG
Organism: Pteropus alecto; assembly: GCF_000325575.1. Taxonomy (NCBI): domain Eukaryota; kingdom Metazoa; phylum Chordata; class Mammalia; order Chiroptera; family Pteropodidae; genus Pteropus; species Pteropus alecto. The sequence continues at coordinate 3,553,973 of NW_006437746.1, forward strand.
AAATTATCTGTTCCTTGAAGTTTTATAGGATCCTCTATGAAACCATCTCTAACTAACTCGAACCCTGCTCTCCTCCATCTTGGACATCTCCCAATCTCCTCCCCGGTTATTTATTTATTCAGGTTTCCTACCTGTCTATATGAGTCAATCTAACCCATTAAGTTTTCCCTGAAAATCATCCATGTCTCTCAGATTCTTACATTGAATATCGCGTGGTACAGTCTCTAGCAATTTCAGAAATCGCCTTTGTATATGTCATTAAACCCACATTTATACTTCCGATGCTGTGTATTTGTATTTTCTGCTTTTTTCCAGGAGACCAGCCAGGGATTTGTCTATGTGATTGGTCTCTGTAGAGAACCAAGGCTTGGTTTTAGTTATCAAATGTAGTTTTAAAACTTCTTTTAAGTACTTTAAGTTCTCCTTTTATTTTTCTGAATTCCTTCTTCCTAAGGCTTATTTTATCCCTTTTCTTCCTTCATGATCTGTTGCCTGATTCATTTATTTTCCATTAAATACAAAGCAATTTTCTGAGTATGGCTTTAATTAGAACACAAATATTGTTCTCATGGTTGCTACCGTGCCTATTAGTTCCCAGATGACATACCCACCTTAAAATGATTAGGAAATTATACATTTTTTTTTCTGCCTGATTATTTCTTACGTCAATCTCCTACCCCAAGCTCAAGTTTTGAATAATAATACTAATAGCTATAGTTTGTTGAATTCTCATATGTTATACACTCCCAATACATTATTTTATTTTATCTTCATAACAACCTATTGGTTGGTACAATGACTTTTATTTAATAGACTAGAAAACTAAGTCGCAAAGGAGTTAAGTAACTTATAGGATGTCACGTGATCAGGTCACATGATCAGTATGTAGACTTGGAGCTTGAAGCCAAACCCAGCTCCCTCAGCCTCCAAAGCTGCTGTTTTCTCCATTTGTGCTTTGTGGACCCATTTCCCCACTCTTGTCTCCTCAACTTTCGATTTCTTTCGTCCTCCAACTCCTTTGACAGATGTCTTTACCCATCGCAGACCTGAAGATCAGCTGCTCTGCTCAGAGACAGTGTGGCTTAGTGGTTACAGGCCAAGACTCTGGAGCCAGAGAACTTGAGTTCTGGTCTTGCTGCCACTTATCCACAGAGTCACCTTAGGCCAGTTACTGTCTCTGTAACCCTCTCGTAGGGCTGAATTGAAGATTAAACAACTTAACCCATATAAAGCACTTAGAACCGTGACCTGCCACGTAAAAGCTGAATAAAGTCAGAGTTTCAAAATAGATCTTATCTTCCTAGTGACAGAGGCTGGCTTAGCATGAGAAAGAGAAGCAGAGGGGCCAGTCCAGGAGTGCACACTTACCGATGTTCTTCTGGATCTCAACGACAAAGTGATTCTCCGGATTCTGGCAGCTAAAGGAAAAAGCCTTTCTTTCTCCGGATTTGATGAACAACATGGTCGTAGGTTTTTTAGAAAAGATGATGTAACAGGGCTTCACTGGCAGAGTTGGGGTCCCGGGCTTTATGAGAACTGTAATGCCGCTTCCAGGTGGCAGAGCAATCTCAGAAGCTTCTGAAGGAAGGAAGGAAAGTGGAGTGAGCAGGATGGCTCAGGTCTGCAAACCTGCCGTCTTCCCCTCAGTCGGTCCAGGGAGAATGCCCTCTTTGACAACTTTGTTCCTTGCCTCCTGGTCCGGGAAGGGGGATGATGTAAAATGACAGTGTGTTGTCCCTCCAACGGGAGAGAACCAGGCCATTGTGGGCTGGGCACTGACATGTGTCTCTTGTTTGGTTTATTAATTTTGCTAAAAATTAAAAACACTATACCACATCCTAGATGTCTTGAGCAGTATGTTTTCAGATACCCTATCTGTGTGACATTAAACAGCAATCAGAGGAACTGCCACACCACTTCTCAATACGAAAGTCCACAAAGGGAACCGTCTGTCTGCGGAGGGACATGATTATCTGCAAAAGGCTGCTGTCTCCTGCCTTGGGCGCTTCATATGTCCAATACAACATACATCATACATACATATACACATACCTACATACACGTGCATATAGTAACAGAGGCTAGGAAAACCTTTGCAGAAATTAGATATAAACATACTGTGTCAATGAACTTGGAAAGTTAGAGCAAAATCATGCTAATACCTCAGACTGGGGTATTAATCTGAACAGACAGACGAGACCATGCCAGGGAGATGGGGACTGGTTATTGCACAGAAGTGTGCACACCCGTCAGGATGGGGCCCTGATTTATGAGCAAGCCCGATCTCCTTCCCGTTCCCTCTGTTTTATCGATTTCTAAGTCTTCCACTAAAAAGGAAGAGCCACCTTTCTCCTCGGCGGCCACCGCCCCTTCCCTGATTCGGGTCCTGATCGTGGGTCTCTGGGCAGTTGATGGCTTAGGAGCAGTGGATGGAGGGACGGTCATCTGCAGGTGGAGGGAACCCAGGGGTCACAGAGACCCACAGGGCTGCAGTTGGCGCCTCTGTCCCACCACATTTGGCAGCAAAGAGAAGGTCAGTGCCTGCAACGGAACGTGAGCCTCGAAGGTGCACAGTAGGTGTTTTGCCAACGAACAACAATCCAACAGAGAGGTTTTTTGTTTGTTTGTTTTCCAGCTGCGCTTTCCCTCCACCCTTTAAAAAATGTTTGTTTTTAATCAACTTTATTGATATAATTTATATACGTTAAGAAGGACCCACTCCTGAGACTAATATAAAATAATACTGAATGTCAACTCTAATTGAAAAATGAAAATTAAAAAAAAAGGACCTCCTCACTTTAAGAGTCCTGACAAATCTATATACACATGACCATCACAACGATCAAGATCTAATGACATTTTCAGGACCTCCTCACTTTAAGAGTCTTGACAAATCTATATACACGACCATCACAACGATCAAGATCTAATGACATTTTCATCACCCCCAAAAGTTCCCTTGCAGTCAACCTTCACACGAGTCCCAGAAAATGATCAGTTAGTTTTGCCTCATCTGGATTTTTACATAAACAGAATCTTACAGAATATTCTCTTTTTTGTAGCTGGCTTCTCTGCTCAGCGTGTTGGTGAACTTCATTCACACGATTACATGGTCAGTAGTTCGTTGCTTTTTATCGCTGAGTAGTATTTCGTAGTCTGGATAGACCACGGTTTATTTACCCATGCACCTGTTGAGTGACGTTTGAGTTTTTTCCAGGTGTGGGCCAGCCATGTGCTTTAACTTTACCGGAACTTCTGGCACGAGAGGCGTCGGCATTTGTCCTCCCATACCCTGGGTTCCCAGAGCCCAGCAACTGTGCGTGATCAAACGTTTGAAATTTTGGCAGCCTCTTCCTGTACCTCCCCCGCGCGCTCGCTCTGCTCCAGTGCTGCTGGACAGCAGCTCTGTGTAAGGAGTGTGGAAATTGAACCCTTAACCTGCGATCGTGAACTACAAATATTTACCCCAGTTTATCAGGTAAGAACTTTATCCTCTTTGGATCCTGTTCCTGCATTCGTAAAATGAGGGGGTTGGGCTAGAAGAACTCTCAATCCCCAGCCAGCTCAGAGGCTATGATCAGTACCCGAGTAAGTAAGAAGTCGCTTTGCAACAGTAAGCATTGCCAGCTACTGCCCAGCAGTGACACGTTCCTGAGTGCCAGGGCACCAGCACAGCGGCCTTGGTGACTTTGTTTCCAAAATGGCTTCGGTTTGCATTTTTGGAGCAAAACGTCTCATCTCTCCAGCTTCAGCTTGTCTCGCTCTCTGCCTTGGTTCCTGTACTCGGTCACCTTCGCCTTCTTTGTTGAATGTACCCACCCCTTTCCCACCTCAGGGCCTTTGCATGTGCCGGTCCTGATTCCTAAAATGCTCTTTCTCTAGCAAGAGCTGGGGCCGTTCTGTCATTGCAGTCTCAGTTTAAAGGTCATCTCCTCAGAGCGTCCTTCCCTGACCAGCCACCCAAAGTGCTCCTTCCGCCCCGACCGTGTCATCCTAAACCTCCTGTATGTCCGTCCCTGCTCTAGTCTGTGACTCAGGGCGCCATTATTTTTTCATTTGTTCTCGTCTCGCTTCCCACGATCAGAACGTGAGCACTTCCTACAGGAAGGCGGCGGTTACTTGCCTTTTCCAGTGGAAGCCTCAGGACCCAGACGGTGCCTGGTGTCCCCATGGAGGCAGGAGTTATGAGCCTCCCAAGAGCTCCATAGAAAACGTCCTTGTCTTTGCTGCATTTCGTTTCTTAGAGACATATCACCATTCCTGTATTGCAGTTTGGGCTAATAAATCTGGGCGGGAACCAGGGACTCTGGTTAATAGCCTCAGAGAGAGAAAACATCCTCTGAGACGGAAGTTTATTTACTCGGATGCTTCATCTTCAGGCAGTGTAGCCATTTCGAATCTTCGGAGATAGATCGGAAGGTCCAGGGGTTCTTTAAGACATCGGATTAAAAATGAATCTAGACCCGCGTTTAGAAACCCGGTTGTCAGATTTATGACAAAGGGGTATGTGTCAACTTTCACATTCTTCTTCTGTGATCATAAACACGGCTTATCATGTTATTTGTACAAAATTCTTGGAGCACCTGTCTCTGAAGGCTCAGGCAGGACGTTTTCTGTGGCCTCCAGCCCTGGGTCACCAGTAGGACTAATTTCGTATCCAGTGAAGTCTCAGGTCTACAGCCCGGCCTGCAGCCCAATTTCTTTCTCGCTTGCATTTTTCCCTTGTCTGCTTTTACATCCTTTGGCTAACGCATCATTTTAAAATTCCTGACTCTACGATTATGATTATTATTAGTTTAATGAAGTGATAGACACAAAGCAGATCGGCAGGTGCCTGAGGCTGAAGGAGATACTTTGGGATGAGAGAACCTTTCTAGATCTTGACCATGGCAGTGATCACACCATGTACACAGACACCACCATTCAGCAAACTGGATACTTAAAATCGTTGATGTTGGCTGCATATAAGTTATGCCTTAATAAACAAAAAAGAGAAACAAAAACTTGTGTTAGAAAGATTGTGTTTCTACACAGAGTAGGGACTTAATAAATGAAAAAAAAAAAGAATAATCATGCCTACAGTTAAAATATGGCTTAATAATGTTTTGGGGTTGGCCTAGTTTCTCTCGAGGTATGGGAAATATTTTTAAATTATGTTTTGAGAAGAACAAGGCTAATCTCGCTGCCATCTCTCCATTCAGTTCTTCCCTCCTGCTTTTAGGCAGGTCGGTTCCCCAAATAATTTGGGAGCTATGACAATATGTTCTATTGTTAATGAATGCCAAAGAAAAATGTACAATCGCTTTTGGAAAAAAAAAATTTTTTTTTTCTTTTAGAAACTTTACATCACGTATTCATTTAACAAACACTTTTTGGGTTTGTAATATGTTCTAGGGACCATACTCAGTGCATATGATTTAATGACAAAAACAGGCAGAGTCCTTGTCCCAGAGGGTTAATAGTCTAGACTGGGGATTTCTAAGTCTGAAGTCTGGAGGGCTTTAAAAATGATAGTGCCACATATGCCAATAGGCCCATCATAGGATCTGGAATCTGTATTGGGAACACTTTTTTTAGTCTATGATGTAGGAATCCACTCCCCTCCCCATGGAAAGCCAGCTGTCTCAAATATAATTATTGAATGTGCATATACTGATCCTTCCTTCATGAATCACTAATGGTACCTCTGTTACTTATCTTTTTAAATTCTGGATCTAAATAACCCAGATTTTCACCCAAATTCATTTTGCAAACAAAGAATACAAAGCCTCATAAGGGTTAAGCGACTCACTCGGGGTGTATTTCTAACATCTGACCACGTTGCTTTGTTCGGACTTCAGATGACCGACCCAGCACGTCCTACTGCCCAGTCCCGCAGCCCAGAGAATCTGGGTGGCATAGTCCCCACCTGGCTTCCAATTCACAGCCCAGAGGAAACATCAAGCTAACGACACCAAAGCCAGGTCTGACCCACCTTGGCAGCTGGAGACAATTTATTATATGACGGGCTGTTTCCCAGAGTCAACGCCAAGGACACCTCACCCCCAGGGCTGTCATTTTCAACTGCCCCCCTCATCCTCCATGACAAATATGTCAGCTAGAAGGGGAAAGAGGGAGTAAGAAGATGATTCAACCATGTGCAGACCTGAAATCTGGACTCCCCTTCCCCACCCCCCACCACCAATGCTACCACTCCAGAGGCACTCATGTCGCTGTAATAAAAGTAGCAGAAAGAACCCCACTGTTGGAGTAAAATAACTTATAACTCGTTTTATGACAAACGCTTGAAGTTCGAGACCATCCTGCTTGCACGTTTTCCCTCTTTCCCACTCACCACCATGAATCATATCTCAAAGCTGGAAATCCCAACGCTGTGGAATAAATCTCGGCCTCCCGCCCCCGCTCCCCTAAGCAGGGCCGGCACATCTAAGTGCTTGATAAGCGTACAGTGATTTAGAGAAAATGCATGGGCGTTCTCTCTTTCAACATCTCGTTCTTCTGTCTCCCCAGGAACTTGGGATTTCATTGGTGTACTATTCCGGGAGATCTATTACCCAGGATTCACAGAAACCCAGACAAAGCTTCGCATTCTGTTGTGATTTCGAGGTCTTACCGGCTGAAAGAAATCCCAGCCGACCCTCACGGGGACAGGGCCCAGAGCCTTCTGGAAAGCTTGCAGGCACCACACTTGGGCCCATGAGTCACAGCTCTTTTCACTCTCCTGCCTCCCGACCTCTCCTTATTAGGACACCTTTGCTAGTTTCTGCCTCACCAGCAGCTCTTTGGGCGGGAATTTCCAATTGTTTTCATCACCGTTCATTAATCATCAGAGCACAGGATATTATACGAACACCCCTGTTACTTCTCCCATCCATCCTACTTCCTTGCAAGAGAAACAAACAAAAGACAGGATTCCACCAGATAAACACCAGGGATGTTACTTGCTCCCAGATTTGTCAAACACAGTTCAAAAGACTAAAATATGTGATTTAAAATTTCTTAGGTGGGGCCAAACCAGCTGCCTGGGTGGAGGTTTCTGGTGGGCTCAGCTGTCATTCACTCTCTCTGTCCAATGATGGTGAACTGAGCAGCTTCCGGCCAGGCTCTGGGCACAGCCTGGGCACCGAGAGAGAGAGATCCATTTTAAGACAAATGGTGCCCTGGAGTTGTGCCCAGGAGGCTGAGCACTAAACAGACGCAGGAGCCAAGTAGTGTAATCGCGAGTCAGCCTCGCTGATCAGTCACAGTCTACATGGGAGTCAAATTCCAAAGCAAGCCTATAGGGGGAAAATCACTTTGGCCAACATAGCCCTGTCGTCTCTTAGGAAGACGCCACACTGCACAACAACATCCCTCTCTCAACAACTTCACCAGCTGTGGCTGGGTTTGCTCATCCGTAGAGCAGATCCCTGTTTCTTGGGTTGAGCACCAGATTAAATAAATAAATTGTGGATATTCCCTGAGAGCATGGGATGCGCACACGTTGGGAGCACAAGCAAGTGACACCAGCAGAAGAGACTGCAATTCACCCTTCCACCTCACGTCCACCAGGTGGAAACACTCAAACCATGTACATGACTCCTCCTTCTTTATTCCCTGCAGGTCCAATTGCCTGTCTGTCCCACCAAACGCTATCTGACAGTCAGCAGCTTGAAGGCGCCAAGGAAGGTCAAGGTTCTCTGAAGACACTGAGGGTCAGCTATTAACACCCAGTGGGGAGTGGTCAAGGAGGGCTTCATAGAGGAGGCATGACTTAAGATGGGTCTTGGAAAATGAATAGGAGTTTGCCAGACAGCGAGAGTGAAACGGGTGTCAGGAAGGATAGGAGGTGGGGACAGCAGGTGCAAGGACACAGAGGTATGAAGAACAGTTTCTTTGGAGCCACTCCAGGGAGTTTGTTTTGGCCAGAGGGCAAGGAAAATGTGGGTGGAGGAGGCTGGAGACAGGGGCAGGGGCCAGACTGGGAAGGGGCTTGGTCGTTGGTCATGCAGTTTGGGCTTCACCCACTGGGACCAGCATATGTTAGCAGCTTCGTGTCGTGGTTATCGGCTTGGATTCTTGAATTTGAGTCCTGGCTCTACCACATACCAGCTCTGTATGTCCCCGCGGGCAAATTCCTTAACGTCTCTGTGCCTTAATTCCTTCATCTGCAAATGGGAACAATAATGAAGCTGCTGTAAGGACTAAATGAGTTAATACTTATAAAGTGAACGGTGCCAGGTATCAATCAATGTTAGCTGTTATTATTGTTGATATGATGAATTATAGCATAGTACAACTACTAATACTAGTGATGGGGCATCGGTGAAGGGTGTTAAGCGAGCAATTGGATCTCAGTCTAAATCCCAGAGGCCTGGCTGGCTGGGCTGGGGTGAAGTGAGGCAGGTAAGGCGCCTAAAGGCGAACTTTAAGGAGGCACTTCTCGCAGGGCTGTGCAAGTTTGGGTGCCTCCTTATATTTTGCATACTTTCCCTGCCCTGCCCTGGCCTGGCCTGGCCCTGCTCACTGGCTGTGAAGTGCCTTCGAGATGTGCTGACTCATGTGACTCCAGCATCATCTCTCTGAGGCTCAGAGAAGTGACTTCACTTCCTGTTTGCTGAGTTCAGGAGGCAGCTGGGACATTCTGGCCTGACTTCCACACCCCTGCCCTCTCCATTGCCCTGGGGTACCACACTGAGCTGCCCTCGTGGAAGCGGCTGAGGCTGGTCAAGTCAACCAGCAGAAAGGGAGGGAGTGCTGCCTCTCCTACAAAGTGGAGTTGCTGGCTGACGCCAGGGGCTGGGTGGCATCGCCAGCATAACCCATTTAATGGGACCCGCTGTGGGGAAGGGGTGCCAGACTATGGCACCACCAGTCTTGGAGTTTTACCAATCTCATGGACCCGGGACAGTGAGGCCTGCAGGCAGTGGAGAGACAAATTGGTTTAATCCACCTTAAATCCATTTGGCATTGACTTGGCCAGCTCTGTTCACAGACTGGTAAACGGAAGTGAACGTCTCACCAGTAGCAGGAGGTCTACCCGTCTGCCTACCTGGAAATAGTTCATCTCCCACATCCACATAAAAGAGGACCACCACCCAAGGTGATGTTGCAGAAACTCATCAGTCTCTCTTGGATGAGGCGCCTTGGGAATCTAGACACCAGGCCTGCATACGGAGTAACTACGATGAGCACTCAGCGAGCGCTTCATATGTGCAGACGCTGTGCTTGCATTCGATAAGTATTTACAAATCTCTGTGACTACCCACCCTGTAGAGTAGGTCCTAATATTAATCACCATTTTACAGATGAAGACACTGAGGCTCAGAGAGGCTAAGTAACTGGTCCAGGCATAAATGATTAATAAGAGGCAGGGCCAGGCTTTGTGCCTGAGCTGTCTGACCCTGGAGCCCAGCACATGATAAACGACTCTTCAGCAGAGCGGGCCCTGCCCAAGGAATTCCACACATAGCCAGGAAGTTTTTTGAAAATGGTTTGTTCTCGCCAACGAAGTCAATCAGGATGAAATAAAACATTTCCCAGCAGCAGGCTCTCCAGGGGATCTCCAGGACATCAAAAGGGACAGATGTCTGTTTGAAACGGTTAAATGGGCAAACTGCATTAATACAAATCCTCCTCCATGTCAAAATAATCTGAAAGTGTAGTTTGAATTTAAACTTAAAGTTCCCTGGAATTCTAAATGTTTGGGGCATGGCTCCTTCTTTTGTGTATTTTTGGGGCAGTGTCTCAGTGCAGGGGCCTGAGAAAGGTTTGGCTGTTGATGGCTCCGCAGCTTTGTGAGATTTGCCTAGAGGGCATGGGCTCAGGAAGCATGCATTGTTGGCAAAAGAAAAACAGCCAAGATTCTAGAACAAAGCACTGGGTATAAATGGCTAGTGCCAGGTCTTGGCAGAAAAGCATCCTTCAGAAGCCCTGGCACTTCTCCAGGCCGCTGCCAGTGAGAATTCCCCAAAGCCCCATCTATCAATTTCCTTCCCCTTTAGTGGGGCTGAGAGACCCATAGTTCCCTTTAAAATCCTTTACTATTTTTTCCATAGTGCTTAGAGCGATCATAGAAGACAGTAAAATAAAGTTCAAAGAGCAATGTTAGAAGAAACCTCTGTGCACTCCTAGTCAACCTGACTCGTTGGAACAGCTCATCAAAATAGGGGAGTGTTGTGTCCAGCCATTCACTCCATACTCTCAATCCCCAAACTCCTTAGGAAAGAAATTTATGTGCAGTGATGCAAATTCTTTATTGTTTAAAGTAACTGAACAATCCTCCACGGGGGACACTGGTGATCAACTGTCTGTAGGGCTTGTGAATTATTTTTCTGAAGTGGCAAAGGATTTGCACAGAACCACCCAAACCCTTCTGTAGTATCTTCCTTTCTATGACCACAGACACACACCATATGAGAGATGTATGTTAGAGACCCACAACTAGGCTGCGGCCCCGTCTGGCCACAGTCTGGAACAAAAACGGACACATCTGTGTATAAATCCCTCTGGGACTTGGGCCATTTGAAAGCTTCTTGCCAACCCAAGACATGGACTTTAACTCCAGATCGAATTGAACCATGCTGGGTGGAGGGATGATTTCAAAGAGGACCCCAGAGAGTTAGAGAAAGCTGCACAATGAAAGACTCTGAATGCAAGAATTAAACAATATAAATCGATTTATGACCATTGTAAATTATTCATGATCTTATGCTAAAATGCCACAGGGCCCATTTAAATCACAGTAATATTTTATGAAACGTTAAAAAGATTAATTTTGTCAGACCTTAAAGAGTGTATCGTGACGACCATGAAAGTCACTGAGGATCACAGGGACTGATGGGAAAAGTCAAAGGGGCAGATGAGAAAACCCAGCTGTATATATGCTCAGGGACATTCACAGAACGGTGGCCTACCTGCTAAATGTGTAGAAGTTACTGAATTTTCAATTTCTTTAGTGTTCCAGCCATAAAGTCCTTCGGTCGCCACAGCCCCACTTTGCCACCAGAGATTAAATAATTGTTCAAATTCTTCTGATGAAAAGTTAGCAGGGAGATGGTTAAACAAGAATCCACACACAAAAACCTACATGCTGTACGATTCCGTTTACGTCGAGTTCAAGAAGACAAAACCAGTGTATGCTTGCATAAATGAACCTCTGTGGGACAGGTATGAACCAGGAAGGAGTAAGAGGAAGTCTAGGGGACTGGAATGATATACGAGTATATCTGTGTACGTATATATGTATCTACATATGTAAAATTTATCAAGCTGGACACTTAAGATTTGCGTCTCAATATGACAATTTTTAAAACTCTGGAGAACCGTTGCTAACTATTTGAAACTTTCTCTGATGAGACGCTCAACCCCCGCCCCCCGCCCCCGAGTCCCTCTCTGTGCCTGAGCAGTACTGGCCGTGGGGGTCTCCTGACCGAAGATCGGTCTCTGACAGAGCCTCACGGTCCGAGCTACAACACACTGTCATTTGCCCAACTCTGTATATGGAAAAGAAAAGCCTGTTAGCTTCTGATTAAATGGTCCTGACCTGTGGTCTGAACCCTGAGTGCGGAGAGCCATGCTGGGCTGGGAGGCTCCTGTCCCTGGGCCTTGCTGAACGAGGGTGGGGGGCGGGAGGTCAAGACTTCCTCTAAGCAGAGGCTTAGACTCAGACACACTAGTGTGTTTACAAAGCAAGGTGTGTTTCACCTTTGTGTGAATGGGTGAGGGGGAGGGTTAAAAACATTTAAAAACAGAGAAAGTTGGCACTCATCCTTCTAGACTAGTCACAAATAAGCCCTGTAAACCATTTCCCCTCATTTTTATTGTGGTGAAGTAGACATAATACAACCTTTACCATGGTAACCATTTTTAAGTGTGCAATTCGTTGAGTATATTCACATTGTAGTGCAACCTTCACCACCATCCATCTCCAGAGCGTTTCACCTTCCCCATCTGAAACTCTGTCCCCACGACACAGTGACTCCCATCCCCCTGCCCCAGCCCTGGGCCACCAGCATTCTACTTTCTGCTTCTGTGAATCTGAGGATGGCTCTAGGGACCTCAAGTGAATTCACAGTTTTTGTCATCTTGCGTCTTGCTTATTTCACGGAGCCTGATGTGGGGGTGCTCTGCTTTCAAACCTGGGGATTAACTACTAATCATCGATTTGAATAACAACCAAAAATCGAGCAAAGCCACACAGACTTAAAGTCATGCCTATACATAATAATCGCTTTGCGAGAAGGGGGAGGAATTTTTCTTTAAGCCCACAATGATGTCAATAACTAGAAAACTCAAGAGGCAAACAGTTATGAAAAATAAGCAGGACCGTGTCTCTGAAGAGTGAAAATCTGGTCAGAGCGCCACTTGGCCTGCTGGCCACTAGTCCTCAGAGACCTCAACTTTCTGCCCGTGGCCCCCAGGCTATAGACCGAACAATAGATTCTGGCTTGGGGACAGGCGTGCACGGCAACCTTGAGAAAGAGTCTGCCAAGACTGTCTTCTTTGATGGATAGGAGCGATATAAAATAAAACTTACTTGCTTAACGTAAGCCTCCAGCTGGTTATATTAAAAATAAGTTTAGTTTAGAAAAGGCTTTTCCAGATACTTCTATCAGCCAATCTCCAAATTTCTGCCTTATTATTCATTGTTCCTCAAAGGATGATTAGAGAGTTAAAGGTTGGGGTAGAAGGGAAATGCTTCATTATTAAAGCTTCCGCCTTTGATTTAGTTCAGCCTACAGCTTTGAAAATCCACTTAGGAGGGCATGGCGGGGAGAGGTGCAGGAGGGAAGGTTCTGTTAGGACAGAGACCTGTTTTGGGGGCCATTCGAGTATTGCCCTCCATCGCTCGACCTGATGTAACCCCTCCTGCTTCGTGAGCCCAGTCACATGCGTGGCTGGGCCACCTTGGATTAGCCACCTCATCTCCCTAACCTGCAAGTTTCTCATCTGCGATATCTGGCTAAACACGTGATCCGTGTGGGGCTTCCACAAACATCGGAATGAGGCCACATGTGTAAGTGCAGAGAATGGGGCTGTGATGGCCGCCATCGTTAAGGCGGGACAAAGCCCCTGAGCCTCGGAACTCTAGGTAGGTGGGATTCTAAGACCACCCCAGAGACCCACCCCCTTGCGTATTCCCAGCCCCCTGAGTGTGGGAGGGACTCAGAATATGATCGGACATCACTCGCACGGCTAGGTTATGCTGTACGGCCCCACTGACTTTACGCTGGTGGGGCTCACCTAATCAGATGAGTCCTTAAAAGAGACTGAGCTTTTCCTGAAGAGATTCGAAGTGTGAAAGGGATTTGATATCAGTGAGATTCTCTGTAGCTGGTTTTGAAGAAAGATGGAGCGGGCCACAGGGCAAGGAACATGAGTGGCCTCTAAGTGCTAAGAGCAGTCTTGGCTGTTAGCCAGCAAGGAAAGGGGGACCTTGGACTTATAGCCACAAGGAACTGAATTCTGCTACAACCACATGAGCTTAGAAGAGGACTCCCGGCTCTAGAGAAGAAAGTGGCCTGGCCGACGTCTCAACTTTAGCCTAGTGAGACTGAGTGGGGAACCGAGCCACGCCGTAACTGGACGTGTGACCTACAGAACTGTGAGCTAATTAGTGGGTGTTGTTTTAAGTCACTAAGTTTGTGACAATTTGTCACGCAGCAATAGAAAACTAATATAGAACTTATAACCAGATGGGGTACCAGGCAGGACCTGCTGAGCTGCCCAAGGAAAGGGGTTTGGACAAGTCTAAGGTACTTATCTGGGACACCAAGGCTTCCCTTCTCAGCCAAGATACCATTATGAAAGGGGTTATGCCAAGTGGACAGCTTTTATGGAAATGTACATCAACAAGGATGTCTAAGAACATTGTATTTATTATAAAACTTTAGTGTCCAGATGCTGGAAGGTGACAGGGAGGGAGGCGGATGAATGGGTCAGGGAGAAGGTGACACTGTGACCAAAAGAGCTTACGACTGGTCATCTCACCCAGACCTATGGGCAGCTCAGATGAAAACCAGAAATCAGGGAGAGATCCAGTATTATTAACCTGGCCTCAAAACCCAAAGAGTGTGGAATTGTTAGGCTGTGGAGGGGCCGGTTGAGACGGAAGGCTGGTGGGAGGTGGCACCCAGGAATGATGGCAATAACTTACCAGCCCCCATTTGTCCAGCATCCGCCATGTGCCGAGTACTTTCTAACCATTTCCTTTAGGAAGACTGTTCCTATTCACAGCTGAGAAAATGCACAACTGAGATTCAAACCCAGGACCACCTGACTCCAAAGCCCACGCATCTACTGCTACTCCAAGATGTCCACCCTCAAGGTCAGAGGCTGCTGGGCAGCCTGAGCCCAAGTTTTCATCCCAACCCCAGCTAAGGAGGGACAGACGTCAGAGACTTGTTTCAGCATATAACATTCAACGCCACCAACAGTGAGAGAAGTGTGGGTGTTTTTAACACCCACTCTGAATGTCTACCCTGCCCTTTGCCCTAGTATAGAGGCTCCTGTGATCCCAGAAAATGTTCCGTAGGTTGGAAGGAGGCTAGTCATTCAAACAAGACTCCTCCTATCGTGAGCCTCTCTGCTGACCTGCAATCTTGCTCCTCGGGGCCCCCACTCCAGCTCTTTCTCATGAATGACAGAACCTGGGCAACCTCCATAACGACCATGGGCCAGGTCCATAAAGTGATTCTTCTGGCCAACCAGGCAGCCCAGGGTGAAACAGGTCAGCAAAGCAAGGCTGCATAGTCCAGGAAGCCTTTGGGGCCAGACATATGCTCTTCTCACCCACTGGGACCAGGACAGCCCCCGGGAGGTCTAATGTCAATGAGGAGGGCCATTATGAAATACATGACATCAGAAGACGGCTCTTATGGAAGGTGTTATGTTAACAAGATCAGCCATTACGGAAGGCGCCACATCAACAAGGAAGGCCATTATAGAAAGTATTATTCAACAAGGACAATCATTAGGAAAGTGTTATGGTCATGAGGATGGCTGTTACGCAAGGTATTGTCACGGAAAGTGTTAAATCAACAAGAACGAACATTATGGGTGTTCGCCCGTCATGGATAAAGTTATGTCAACAAGGACGGTCATGATGGAGGGTGTTACGTACACTAGATGGCCATTATTGGCACCTGGACAGTGCCAGTGTTGGGACTAGCTAGCCATCTTAACATAATTATGCCAGAAATTCAGGGAGGTGAAAAACTAAGCTGAGGGACCAAGAACGTTGAGATGGGGGTTTTGAGAAGCCTGATCCCAAAGCACTTTGTATTGGCAGTTGGAAGAAAAAAAGCAGATGGTTATTCCTGAGGGAGAGACTGTGGTTCAGAGCACTTCCCTTTTCATGAACCACATTCTTCCCTCACAGGAGGAGTTGGTCCCAACTGCTACGTGCTATTGTCAAGGAAAGAAGAGAAGGATGGAACAGTCCTCAGCTAGAAAATCCACATAATGAGGCATTTCATCCTCATCCAACTACATTCTGCTTTGCCCTTATAGCTGGTTTCCAGGCACAGATCAAACACTGAAGGATTCCTCTCAATTACATTTTTCCAACGGGTAGATCACTTAGCCAAGTGGTCTTTTCAGAAAAGATGGGAGAATGCTTTTAAAATATCAAAACACTGTGGGGTTGTTGGTTATGCATGACAGAGCCACATTTCTGCTCCAGGGCCCATTTCAGGGCTACGATGAAAGACACCATAGACCTTAGACACCAGGAGAACGCCTCGCCCTCCTCCTCCTCTTTTCCTGTCTACAAAAGCTATTCTCCATCCCCAGGATTTATTGCAATTCTCATCCATAGATCTTGTGCTGCCCTTATCACACTGAACAGTGTCTCAAACGCAAATGCTTTAAAGGTCCAGGCAGGAAATATAAGTGAGAAAAGCTGACATAGTGAGGAAGATCTTTGTTGAATCAGAGGGTGCATGCTCTACTATATACTTTGTTTTCAAAACACATCAAACAGGACTGGACCGAGGCCCCCAGGCCACCCATATGTAGCTTCTGATTTACATGTTGAATTTTTTCTGGATAGCAAGCCCCTGGAGAGAGAAGGACGAAGGGTGTCTACCTCTGTATGTCCACCCTCTAGCACAGGAAGCCTCTGAAATCTGTGAAATCGATGGAACGTTACCAAAAGGCCTAGGACGGGGCTAGATCTTTTCAAGACAGTCTAGGCAAAAATGAAATTCTCTAGGCCTGCTCAGCGCTAGGCCATAAAAGTGGGTAGGGGCTTAAAAATGCAGCAAGCTGTTCTTCAAGAACAGTTGCTCCAAGTGCAGAAGGCAGCTTTGGTCCTTAATTTTTTGAGTCCTAGTAACTTAGTACTTCTACTCCATCCCCTTCCTTATAACCAAATTCTTGCAGAAAGCAACTGCAGAATTCTTTAAAGACAGGATCTACATTCAAGAAATTTTTTTTTTAACACAACGAAACTATTGACTGCTATACTCATAACAAGATTTGAATTTTTTTTAATTCAAAACTATTTTTAAGGCAAAACTGTGGTCATAAAAGGCAAATCAGTGGTCGCCAGGGGCCAAGGGGCAGAGATTGACTGCAAAGGGGTCTGGAAGGACTTTGCGGGGTGATGGAAATGGTATGCCATGCGTCTGACAGGACTCATCGCATAGCGCTCTTGAGGTTGGTGCAATCTTATGGTATGTACATCATCCCTCAATAAAGCTGAAAAATATATTTTACATTTAGATAAATACTACATGAAGCACGAAGTAAAAAGAATGAGACGGCCAGTGAAAAATCTCTGACTTATCTTGAATCCAGTGTTGTTGCCAGAGCAACCACCGACACCAGTTTCTTATATGTCCTTCCACAGTAATCTATGAATATGTCAGTGTAACCTATATCCCACCCCTATTTTATTTTATGTCACTTTGCCAAAAGATAGCACGCCATACTCACTAATGTGAACCCTGTGCTTTCCTCTCCCTAATATATCTTGGGGATCACTCACATCAGTACACTGAAAAGCATCGCATTTTTTAAAATGGCTGCATAGCGTCCCACTGTTGGGATGCACCATAATTTATTTACCCAGGCTTCTAACCTTTGGGTTGTTCCTAGTCTCCAGCTATCTGGGCAGGGAGCAGAAGATGCTTATCTAGAGTTTCAAAGTGTCAGTGGGACACACCTTCCCCGGTGTCGCGGGTTCCTGGCTGGGACCTAGATTGTATTCTTACGAAGGCAGAGACCAAGGAGGCCGAAAGATGTTATTTCCAGGGTTCAGTTGGGTTGTGGGGGGCTTCTGCAGGGTGGCCCCAGCACTGTCTACAATTTGAAAAATGTCTTCTGTGTTCTGACCCATTGAGAACTTGCTCCCGACAGATTTAGCCCAAGGCTGAGGCACCTGATTGTCAGCAACTTCCAGGCTAGTTGGGCAACCCTCCTCCACCTCTCAGCGGGGATTAAAGGCAGGGGCCCTGCCAGGCTTCTAGAGAGATCCGGCTCTGGTTTCACAGCCTGGCACATTCCAGCCTCGTATCAGTTTTTGACACCTGCTCACAAAAAGAGCTGTAATCCTCGGAAGTCCACTGAAGCGTTTTATTCCTTCATCACGTGTGCTTGGGCATGACATGTAAGTTACATAAAACTGGTCAGGTCAGTTCCTTGGCTAACAGGAATTGCGTGTGTGTGCACATGTGTGTAGGAGCTCACGTGCAAATAATTTATTATTATTATTTTTTATTTTTCGATTACAATTGACAAATAATATTATATTAGTTTCAGGTGTACAACACTCATGTACAACACAGACTTGCAAACAATTTTTAAAAGCCTTATATAATATTATATTAGTTTCAGGTGTACAACACTCGCGTACAACACAGACTTGCAAACAATTTTTAAAAGCCTGTTCTAGAGTCACCGAGAAATGTCCTTGCAGTTTTCAGTCCAGCGGCTACAGCTGTAAGAATGTCCCCTCCAGATGTCCTCGTAAGTGCCCAGAGCCGACTGCACTGGGGTAGTAACTGAAGTTCAATGTGTAGTAGCAGAAACCTGAAAACATCCTACCAGCTCCCAAGAGTGCCCTGGTCACACAGACTCTGACCTGGCAAATTGGTCGTGTTGAAAATCCCAACGTTCTTCTCAAAGAGTCAAAGTCATGACAACTCCCATTAACTGGGGAGTCTGTTCTGGGTCTGAACCGTGCTGAGTGACTTACAGATTTTATTTCATTCAGCCCTCCAGCCCCCACCAGGTGCTGCCACTCGTATTTTGTAGCAAAGGACACGGAGTCTTAGGGAGGCCAAATGACTTGCCCACGTCACTACTTAAGTGTTGAGTCAGAATATGAACCAAGCTTTGCCCAACCCCAAAGCTTGTCTGGATGAGGTCGTTTCCAAAAAGCCAGAGGGTGACTTACAGATTTTATTTCATTCAGCCCTCCAGCCCCCACCAGGTGCTGCCACTCGTATTTTGTAGCAAAGGACACGGAGTCTTAGGGAGGCCAAATGACTTGCCCACGTCACTACTTAAGTGTTGAGTCAGAATATGAACCAAGCTTTGCCCAACCCCAAAGCTTGTCTGGATGAGGTCGTTTCCAAAAAGCCAGAGGGTAACCGTGAGCCCATCGTGGTCTCCGGTTCGAGCCCTTCATTTCTCTGCCCCTCCCCCTCCCCCAGTTTCCGGTCAGGAATTAGTCCTTTGGGATGTGCGATTGGAGAAAATGAGAAACGCTGTGGTGAGCAGAACCCAGAAGCCAACGGTGAGTGAGAGACGCCGGGTCTGTGCCTCTGAGATGATCCAAGGCCCAACTCCAGTGAGACCTCTAAGCAG